>NW_020954557.1:4591066-4624458 GCF_900497805.2 Vombatus ursinus
GTACCTATAAAGACTATAGAAAAAAATCTGTAGTTTTATAGGTACATGATTAATTGTGAGAATAAGAAATCTGGCCATGATTTTAATTACAAAAAAAACCCAGTTGTTTTCATAGTGGGAAATACAGTCTTTTAAGGGCTTTCCTCCAACAATTTGTTAAGATCATTCAATGTTTCTTGGTAGATTTGACCACAGAGATACACCTTTGTGCAGAAATCCTCTCAATATCAATAACCAAGAATCATTGAACTGGGAGATCTACATACCAAAGTTATTCACCACTTTTAAGGAAGATCTCCTATGCAAAGTCCTAATTGAAGAGATTATTTATATAGATTGTAAATTTGTGCAAATACTCTTGTTTGCAGATGACATTGTACTAGTTATTCCAATCACTGTAATTCAAAAATATCCATGGCCACTGAAAAGAAATTATTAACAATCTACACAGGAAAAGCCAAATATACAAAGAAAATATATTGTCCAATTATGACATTCATTTCAATGAGCAGTCAGTTGTTAATGGGTAACTACATATATCTTGGACAGGGACTGCCCTGGAAATTAGGGTCAGGGAATTAGGGAATTGGGAGGTTCTGTGGCACAGTGGATAGAGTGCTGGGCTTGAAATCAGGAAGATTCATTTTCCTGAGTTCAAATCCAGCCTCAGACATTTGCTAGCTATGTGACCCTGGGTAAGTCTCTTAACCTTGTTTGCCTCAGTTTCCTCATCTGTAAAATGAGATGGAGAAGGAAACAGTAAACCTTTCCAGTATCTTTGCCAAGAAAACCCAAAATGGAATTGGACCCATGAAGAGTCAGACATGACTAACACAACTTAAAGACAACAACAACAATTAGGGAATTAGCTGTACTCAGAGATGAGTATAAGAAGAGCAAGTGGAATGGTATTGGGGAAATTACATAGTACTTTCAATGACCACAAACTGCTCCCTGCTATAACAGTTTATGTTTCTGATATTGATATTTTCTCAGTGATACAATAATTATTTCAAAGGATTTCCAAAGATCTAAAACTTCAGAATATTTAAAAAGCAATGAAAATAGATGTAGCATGTGTAAGTAGGTTACAACATGTAAAATGTCAGGAAGACTTGGGTCAAGTTGTGCCTGTTTGATTTACTGTGTGAGTATGGGCAAGACTGAATCTCAGTTTCCTTTCCATAAAATGGATCTATGATACCTAGCTCACCATATTGTTGAGAGGAATACATGAGATATTGCATGCAAAGAACTTTAAAAGTTAGAAGCAGACTTTCTGCCAGGATGGGTGCCAAAACGGGAAGTACACCACTGAACTCTCACATACTTTACCCCAGAAAAACCCTGAAATTCATATCAGATTGAATAATGATCAAGAAGTCCAACAAGAAACTACAGTTACTTATTCTATCCCATAACTGTATAAATAGTCAGTTAGAAGAAGCCCACAAGTAATAAGTAAGGGAGACCCTCCAGCTAAAAAAGTATCAACTCAACCACAGAAGGGACCCATGTATCCTGCAAGGATCTGTGTCCAGAGATAGCAAGACCAGAGGACACCCCTGGGAAGGCTCCAGGTGTTCAGAAAGCACCAAGGTAGGGACCTTCAAAACAGCAGCAGGAAGTGAAATGGTGATCAATGTGGTATTAAGGCATTCATACCAAGACCAGGGCATACCAAGACCTTGAACCTGGGTTCAAGGGTTCTGAAGTTTTTAACACTTTGTCCTGAGAAGCCTGACCCCGTCCTTATGATCTAGCTCTCTAAGCCTTGAAGATCCAAGGGGGCAAGCCCTTGGAGAAGAACCAGGGACCCAAGGTAAGCCCACATAGGACTGAATATCTCACAAGAAGCATAACAGAGTACAAAATACAGCCCTGCAACAACATCCACAGTTCAGGAACTAAAGCTAGATAGATGGGTAAATCAAAGAAAACATTGACTAACATAAAAAATACAAATCAAAAGAACCCCCCCAAAGAATAAAGTAGCTACTCAATAACTGTAAGCAGAGACTAAATGGGAAAAATAGATTTTCCACAAAAAATGAAGATCAAATGAAGCAAAAGATAAAAAATGAAATAAAAGTTCTAAAGCAGAGGTTCTTAAAATAACATTCATGAACTTTTAAAAATTGATAATTGTATTTCAATAAATTGGTTTCCTTTGTAATGCTACATCTTTTATTTTATGTGTTTAAAAACATTTTCCTCAGAGGAGGCCATCCGTTTCACCAGGATACTAAAGGGATCCATGATTTAGAAAAAAAGTTAAGAAACTTTGATTTAGAAGAAAGTCTTGGGAGAAGAATAAGTAGATTTGAAGAGAAAATGGTAAACTTTATCCAAGAAATAGACTCCCTCATAACTACAATGACAGAAATCAATGATTCCATGAGGTAATAAGAAATATTAGAATAAAATCAAAAGATTAAAAAATAAAAGAAAATGTAAAGTGTCTATTATCAAAAACAACTGACCTGGAAAATGAGTCAAGGGGAGATAATTTAGGAATCATTAGAATCCCTGCAAACCACGATTAAAACGACAACAAAGCCTGAACACTGAATTTCAAGCAATCACAAATGAAAACTGCCTGGATTTATTAGAATTAGAGGGCAAAGTAAAGACAGAATGAA
The DNA here is from genome assembly GCF_900497805.2 of Vombatus ursinus. Taxonomy (NCBI): domain Eukaryota; kingdom Metazoa; phylum Chordata; class Mammalia; order Diprotodontia; family Vombatidae; genus Vombatus; species Vombatus ursinus. The sequence goes on from NW_020954557.1 coordinate 4,593,709, forward strand.
TTCATTGGGCACTTCCTGAAAGGAACCATAAAAGAAAAAGTCCCAGGGGTGCTATATCCAAAATTCAGAGTTCCCACATTAAATAAAAATATACTGCAAACACTGATAGAGAAAGAATTCAAATATCTAAGAATTACAGGCAAAATCACATAAGACCTAGCAACTTTTACTTTAAATGAGAGAAGAGCCTGAAATACAACCTACCAAAAGGCAAAAGAGATGATTTACTTCTAAGAATAACTTACCCTTTAAATTTTAATATAATTCTATAGTGGAGAAAATAAATCTTTGATGGGATAGAGGACTTACAAGCATTTCTGATGATGAGATCAAATCTGAGTAGGAATTTTTAAATACAAATACCAAAGTCAAAAGAAACCTAGAAAGGTAAACGTATGTGAACTTTTGGAGGAGACAGAAGCATTGCAACATTTTTTTTTTAATGCAGAGAAGAGAAGAGGACAATCAGAAGGGGAACACTCACAAGCAAGATGGTTTTGAAATCATCATATAAAATGTATTATATACTTTTTTCAAAAAAAGGAAGCAGTATGAAATCAAGATTCCTAGTTTCATATAGAATATTCTTTTGTGTTGTTTTTATGGAAATGTTCCTTTTGGTGTTTCAGTTCAAAATTTTAAAAAATTAAAACAGGAACATTACATAAAAGTTATCATCAAAGGCTTTTAGACTAGAAAAGGAAGTGGGCAAGTCATATACACCAAGTGACATGTAGCTGAAATATTGCATTAATATTCACAAAATCAAAACACTTCAAGGAAGGACTCTGGCCTTCCTTGGGTAGTTGGATAGTTCATTTATGAAGGCTTTATGGAAATATGTGGACAGGAATAACACAGAATAAGAAAGTATAGATGGGTTGTAATTGGCATTGGTGAAGTGACTGCCTATATCACAATACTGAAGCAAATACATGTAGCCTAAATAAATAAAACTTCTAAAACTGTAATATGAAAGGCTAAGAATTTAAATTTAAATGTTTAACACTCTAGTTTCCATCATGAAGGTGGGAACACAAATATGAATATGTATAAGAACTAAGTCAGTGAAGTATAATCTCTATATTGGGATCATAATCATCTAATATAATGGAGTGGCAGGGAATAAACTTTACATTGCAAAGAGTTAGGACTATGAAAATTCCTTGAAAAATAATGATTAGATTTAGCTAACAGGCATATTCTGAAAGGCAGGCATCTTGCTATATATTTTTTGTTTCTTCTGTTGACGTTTTCAACCTTTTCACGTGAACAAAATTGCAGTGAATAGGACTAAATGGCTTCAAAAGTGTTTTGTCATATAATAACTTAATATCATGGCACAGTCCTCTTAATAGAAGACAATTAAGTCATAAACTTTTATTAGCTAGCTTCTGTTTTTCTGTATACAAAAGCATACATTGCATATCTTATGCAAATACATGCATACATGTGTTTGTGTGCATTTGTGTATATGTATATGTGAAATATATATATATATATTTATATATACATATATATATTTCAAAATTACTTAAGGATATTTTTCCCATGACTTTGAGATATATTGTAAACTATCAGTTTATGGTGAATTTTGAATATGTAATTATGACAATGTGCTGATCTATTGGACACAAATGAAAAGTGTTCTATCAACATTTCTTTTTTTTATTTTTCAGAAATTAATTTTTATTGTTACATTCCAAAGAGGATGTAGAAAGTAAAGAGCCAGTTATCCAATAACTGTTACAGCTCTCAAAGGGTGGAGTACAGGACCTTAGTTGCAGTTCAGACACACATACAAAGTCCACCAGTCATCCTGAAAGGTGACTGGAAATGCTAAAGAATGTACATAAGCCACCGATTCAGATAGGCTTAACTTTAGAGATGGGTTTCTTTATCACATGGTTTTCACATCTTGAGGCTTGTCCCTAAGGCCATGAGAAGAGGTTAAGAAGGACCATATCCACCAACACCATTTGTTCAGTCACTGAGAAAACTAGCAAAGGGCCATTCCATACCAGAATGCTCTGCATGAGACTGGAGAGTTTTATCTACATCACAGTACCAAAGTAAATCTGCATTTCTGTCAGTAATATTTCACAGTCAACGTACTAAGTGCTCTTGAACTTGAAGCTTCCAATGCTTCTGGGTATATTCCACTTAGCCCGGCTGCAGGATGGGACTAGCACGTTGTGGGTATTTGCAAAGGGCTGGTGATCCCCAACATTATCATCACTCTATATCAATTGGGAGTGTCCAAAGAGATGCCTCTTCAAGATAGGCTAAACAAATGTAAGGTATACCATGTACAGAAGAAGCAGGCCCAGAATAGACAGATAAATTATAATTGTAATTTTGATTGTGACAGAACTTACTTTCTTCATATTTGCACTCACAATGAAGGCAGTAGGCTTCTACATCAGGTCCCGGGACTGGCATGGATTCTACAACATGCAGGCAATTACAATCTTTCTGAGTTATGTTCTTGTTATAAATGTATCCAGAATGTTCTTTATAAGGAAGACAAATACATTTACACCGGACATCCTCAAAATTCCTGGCTGCGTTCGCCAGCTGCACCAGCAGCAGCCCAGTGAGTGCCAGAAAGGACAGGCCGAACACGAAGCAGAGCCGCAAGAAGCCGCTCCACACCGTCGTCCCAGACGCTACCACCGCCGCCATCTCGGCCCGGTCCGGCTTCTCAACATTTCTTTAGTAACATGTCAGATATGACTGATCTTGTGTGATGTACTTGGACTTTTGTTTAAGCAGCTGATAAATGTGAATGTATTTGACAGAGAACTCCCCCCCCCCCCGGTTATTGTCTTCTTTCTCAAATTTTATTAAGTTTTAAATGTGTGACAAGTGCTAGGGATATAAAGACAAAAAAACAAAACAAAACAATCTTTTCCTTAAAGGAGCTTATATTCCACTGGAGGCAATAGAATATGAACAAAAGTAAGTAAAAGTACAGTTTATATAAAAATTATATGAATTCCAAGAGTCAAAGGACATTGTTAAAAATAGATATGTTTTTGAGAACTTCTTTTAGAAAACCATATTTTCTCAAGTGGTACCTCATACCTTTTTCATTCTATATCTTCAAATGTGCAAAAGAACATGGGAATTGATATGTTTCATTTATGAGGGAGAAAGTTACCCTAACTAGAATGATTGTGCAAAGTCACATGGAACTGTACCTCAAATCCTCTTCAAAATCTATGACGTAATAAAGGCCTAAACTAGGATATGATGGTAGAATTGACAAGGCTTGACACCTGATTAGATATGTTGTTGTTAGATATGTTGAGTCATTTCACTCCTATCCAATTCTTTGTGACTCAATTTGGGTTTTTTGTTTTGTTTTGTTTTTGTTTCTGTTTTTGGCAAAGATACTGGAGTAGTTATCCTTTTCCTTCTTCAGTTCATTTTATAGATGAACTGAGACAAACAGGGTTAAATGACTTGCCCAGGATCACACAGCTAGTAAATGTCTGAGGCCAGATTTAAACTCAGGTCTTCCTGACTCTAGACTGAACCACCTAGTTGCCCAATTAGATAGGTAGGATAAGGATAATGAAGAGTTAAGAGTAACTCCAAGGCAGCAAACCTGGGTACCTGGGAGGTTGGTGGTACATTTAACAGAAATAGGAAAATTCAGAAGAGGGGTAAGTTTGGGAAGAAAGATAATTAATTCTGATTTGAATATGATGACTTTAAGAATGTATGGAACATCAAGCTTGAAATGTCCAAAAGGCAACTGATTCATCAGTTGGGCATCAGGAATCAGTAGGCTTTTACCATGTTCGAACTTCATCTTCCAGCCAACATTGATCCCCATAGTCCAACATTTCTGACGTTCTTCTAATAATTATTCTTCAGCAATTTAAAGACAGGCTTAGAGAAACTTACAAACAATTATTTTATTGTAGTTCTTCATTGAAGAACCATAGAATCATGGAATTTCAAAGCTAGAAAAGACCTTCAGTAGCCAGTTAGTCCAAAACATTCACTCTTATCACAGCATATTGGGCAAGTACTCATATAGTTTTATTTCCAAATTTTCTCTCTCCTTCCCTCATCTTCCCCCTCCCTGAGATGGTAGACAATTTGATATAGGGTATACATGTTCAATCATGCAAAGCATATTACCATTTAGTCATGTTGTGAAAGAAGACACAGACCCAAAGGAAAAAAAGAAAAAGAAAAGATACAGGAAGTGAAAAATGATATGCTTCAATCTGCACTCAGGCTCCATCAATTCTTTCCCTAGAGGTGGATAGCATTTTTCAATATGAGTCTAGGGGCCTGAGGTATGGTTAAAACTAGATTGTGTGGTTAAATCAGGATATGCCTGCTGTTTGGTGGGGCCCATAAGGAAGTTAGAATATTGGGATTGGGGGCAGCTTTATTAGGATTCCATCAGGTCCTCATCATCTCATAAGCTGAACTACTCCAATAGCCTGCTGGGAAGTCTGACTGCCTCAAGTCTCTCCCCACTCTAGTCTATCCTGTATTCAGGCACCAAGATGATTTTCTTAAAGTACAGGTCCAATCATGTCACCTCCATACTCAATAAACTCTAGTGGCTCCCCATCACCTTCAGGATCAAAATTCTTCCTGGAAATGCACGATGGTATGCTGAGAAGCTTTTGCCCCTGACACAATATCCCATTACCCACTAAGAAGAAAAAGGGATATCCACACGTTGCCACTGTGATCTGTCTCCAACTACTGACTTTGCTGCTGTCTGAGGACAAGGTGAGGTGTTCGGAGAAACAAAATAGAAAAATAAATGGAACTATCAGTTTTCTCCCTTAAAAGCTGTAGACTTACAGAGCTGGAATGGGCCTCTGATCTACTGCGTCCCTAGGGGAGAGAGTGCCTGAGGTGAAGTCAAGCAGACCTAGGGAGATGCTGACAAGTTCTGTGACCTGAGTCAAGTCACTGAACTAATTGCCTTAGTTTCCTCATGTGCAAAATGGAGATAATAATAGCACTTACCTTACAGCGTTGTTGTGATGATCAAATGAGATAATGATTTGTAAAAACAGTAGGCAAACCTTAAAGTGCTACATAATTATATATCTGTATATAAGTACACACATGTATGTATAATAAGAATAGCAATTATTTAAATCCTATTATATAAGAGGAAAGAACAGTATGACACTGGGCAAGGCACCTAATCTCTATGAGCTTCAGCTTTCTTATATATAAAATGAAGAGGTTGAGTTAGGTGGTCTCTGAAGCCCCTTCTATCTCTATATCTATGATCCAAAAACTATGAGATGATAACCAAAATTAACACTAAATTAAATTCCAAAAATATGAGACATAGTAAATGGCCATATCACTGAATTCACTGACAATAGCTGAAAGGAATTGGTGGTGGCAGATGGGAATATGAGAGACATTTTGTAACAAGGTTAAGAGGAGACTAGATGGTAAGTTAGAACTTGTTGAAAAATCATTTCTTCTTTGTTCTGTACTATTTTGATTCCAATGTGAAGATATGCACTACACCATCAACCATGTGACCTATGACAAATTTGTTATTACACATGAACAAACACATGCCAAATTACATATGGAAAAATAAAGTGTTGGATGGAGCTAAACATATTTTCTATAAGCAAGGAGTAGCAAAAAGGGGGTAGTTATTCATGTGAATATGCATGAGAGAGTGAAAAAGGGAGAAAAAGAAATTAACATAAATAATTTTGAGAATAAAGGAATTGTATTCTAATTCTTTTTGCTAACTCTTCAACACAACCTCCTCGTCTGTTCTGTGTTCCCTTTTTCTTAGTAACTAAGGGTTTCCATAGCAACTGAATAGCCAACTTCCTACAAAGTAACTTCAATGTCCGGTGCTTAACATAGTGCCTGGCACATCACAGGTGCTAAATAAACACTTATTGACTGACTCTTGGTAGAAAAAGTTGTAATATATTTACCTGCTTGGGCACTGAATACTTAGAGACAACCTTGAGACAGGAATGGGATCAACTATAGCTCTGTCTTCATTTAATAAATTATATGTTAAAGAGAATCTTTAACTGCTACTACCTTTCATTTTATTTGCACAAATTATTTGACCTGGAACAAAATGAAACAGTTGACAGTCAACAACATTTATTGAGTGCTTATTATGTGCCAGGTACTGTGTTAATCACTGGGGATACAAAGAAAGGCAAAAATAATGGTCCCTGCCCTCAAGAAGCTCACATTCTAATAGGCGAAACAATACATGAACAATGGATATATAAGATATATACAGGGTAAATGGGTGGTATATCAGAGGGAAGACTAGCAGTGGTATGGACTAGAAACAGCCTCACAAAAATGTGGGATCTGAATTGAGTCTTGAAGGAAGCCCAGGAAGCCAGGATGCAGAGGTGAAGAAGAGGAGCATGCTAACCATGGAGAATAGCCACTGAAAACAGTCATAGGAAAAAACCTAGCACAGGAGCGAGAGAGGCATATCACATGCAAGGAACAGCAAGGCCAGTACCACTGGATCATAGTGTACACCAGAAATGAAGGAAGGGCTCAGATTGTGAAGGGCTTTAAAAAACAGAGGATTTTATGTTTGATCCTTGAAGTAACAGGGAGTAGATGGCTACAGTTAGGTCCTTATTAGTGAGGAAAATGAATCCCTTGAAGTGGTTTCTTTATTTGAATTCACACTGATATTATTTATAATGTAATATAATATTTGTAAAGTGCTTAGCACAGTGACAGGCACATAGTAAGCACTATATGTAAATGCTAACTTATTTTTTTTTTTATTTTTTAGACAATTGGGATTAAGTGACTTGCCCAGGGTCACACAGCTAGTAAGTGTCAAGTGTTTGGTCTGAGGCCAGATTTGAACTCAGGTCCTCCTGACTTCAGGGCCAGTGCTCTATCCACTGTGCCACCTAGTTGCCCCTTAGGGTTTTTTAATATTTTTTCTAACTGTTATTAATTAATTTATTATTATATTCATCATTTACATAATTATAACTGTGAATTCAAATACATGCAATCACTTAAGGGGATTCATTATTCCCACTAATCAGGACCACTGAGCTGTACTCTTAATGGTCTTGAAATATTTTGGTTTTCCTATAGGAATGGAATATATCCATTCTGGACAAGAGTCCATGTCAGTTATCTGACACACCTAAAATGCCGGTAACACTACGGATCAGCAAGAAAACAAGGTTGAAAAGAGGAAGAGTTAGGATTCTTTACAGCAAACCAAAGGGTCATATACTAAATAAACATCATGAACAAATTATAAATGTGGGGAAGACAAATCAATGAGAAAATTGTCTTCAACTTTGAATTGTTACAAGTCTTAGTAGGACAAGCAGCTGAGGTTTTCATAGATCACACTGCCCAGAATTCCAAAAGTTAGCTTTCGTGAGAGAGGAAAGCAATGGACTTCTTTGGAAATGGGCATATGCATTTAGTAAATTAGTGCCATAAAATACAGTTGTATCTAATCACATTTTTTTATTACTTAAGTTTAGGTATTGTGAAGTAAGAAGGAAGTAAAAACATTCTTCCTGCCTTCAAATACTTTATTGGTCATTTGGAGTCAAAACAGAGCATATATAAATTAACTTGATCAAAAACAAAGTGATATATAAATAGACTTAGGGGTTTCAATTTGTTAGGCATTGAGGCAGCAGGTCACAATGGATAGAATTCTACACTTTGAATCAGAAAGGCCTACGTTCAAATCCCACCTTCCAAAGTTACCAACCCTATGGGCTAGTAGTCATTGAATGTTAGGTTCCTCATCTATAAAATAGGCTGAATAATACCAGTAGTAATCATTTCACATGGGTTGCTGTAAAGTTCCGAATGTCAATTATTATTATTAATTGCTATTTCAATATCAATTATTAACATTATTATTTTAAACAACAGAAGGCTAGTGTGGATTCTTAAAGAAGGGAAATAATAAAGTAAAAAATACTGTTGGATGAGGATCTTTCCCTTAAAGAGTTCTTAATATTTTCAAGTCTCTTGCTTTTAAGTGTAACTTCAGGTATTTTATAAAGCCTGAGTTCCATGAAGAATAAATGAATGGAAAAAATGTATTAAGCCCTTCCTCTGTATTAAGTACTGAGGATACAAATAGAAAAGTATGGCAGTTACTGCTCCAAGGAGCTCACATTGTAACAGGAAGAGACAACACACAGAGGAGATTTCAGCTGCTAGGTGATATGGTCCTTAGGACTCAGGGACAAAACAGATACCAATGCACCTCCCTTTATGTCATTTCCATTTCTGATGTTGAACCTTTTGAAAGAGTTAGGGTGATTCTTTGGTCCTGTGGTTCTTTTCCTGTTTCATTGTCATAGAACACCAATACTTGGTAGCCATTGTTAGAATACAGCCTACAGTTGCCAAAGAAGTGGTAAAAACTGAATAGGAGAAAAGAGAGCTTGATGAAATATGGTAATTCCTTCATAAAGGAATAAAAAAAAACCCACTCTATTCCTTTCTGACAGAGTAAGCGTTACATTTAGTTGTTATATGGCCATGCTTTTACATGGGACTACAGATGACTAAATTAGTATCATCTATAATAATGCTTGTAATTTTACAAGCTTCCAACAAGAAGTTATTTTTGTGTTTAAAGGCATGTAGAGGAGAGGAAAATGGCATGGTCTGTGGTACTGCAAATAGAAGTGCTCAAATAGTGGTCTCCCTCCACTTGTCTTTCATCTCTGCACTGCCATAATAATGAGGAAAAGGGGATAATGGCTTAAGGAAAAAGTGCTGGATTAAGTGAGACAGTAAATTAGACATTTATCTCTCACCATTGGAAGCCTCTTTCCAGTTCCATCTTAGGTCTCAGCTGAGCTCTAGTTAAAAGTAAACCACCTCATATTTCACAAAGCCAGCCCACCCCACAGGACTCTGCACATAGGCACTCACTCTAAATTACCAGATTACCCAGGAGGCCCTGGTTCCCTGGAAGGTCAGAATTAGGAGTGCTAGCAAGGAAAATCCAGGAATCTGGCATTCCTACTTGTAAATTTATTTCTTAGCTTGGAGATACAAATGATATTTTGATTTCTTAAAATGGTCCATCAAAAATAGATAGACAGATAGATCTATATTATTTTTGCTGGACCACATTTCATTTATCTACCTGCAACAAATAGATAATATATAATAGATACATAATAGAATAATAATAGATATAGATATAGTTTTGCTAAATCATATTTCATCTATCATTTTTGCTGGGCCATTCTGGGAAGATAAAATATTGTTTGTATCTCCAAGTTAAAAAGTAAACTGATAAGCAGGAATGCTGCATCCCTGGATTTTTTCTTGTTAGCACTCCTAATAAATATCTATCTATCTATCTATCTATCTATCTATCTATCTCTCTATCATCTATATCTTTCTGTCTTATTAAAGTAGAATTTGAATTTATTTTTCAAGCCTGAAGGTAGTGTTAAAATGTTATTACTAATTATTAAAGCTTGTAGTAGGTATCAATTCTTTTACTAGTTAAAAGTTTACTGATATTTTTCCCCCTCTACTTTACAGAGGGCAAGTTTCTCACTTTATATCTGTGTTCTTTTAAGTGAATTATTATGAATACAATGTGATCTCACAAACTTTCCATTCTCCACTCCCCCCCAGAAACACAGACACAGACACACAGACACAGGCACAGATACACACACACACACACACACACACACACACACTTGCTTCCTATAAAGTATAGAACGACAAATCAGTGTCAAATATTTTGTAACTTACACAGTTTATCTAAGAAAGCTGAAAACGTTCTGGAACTTGTTTAGATTAACAATTCTCAAACATTTTTGTCTCAGGACCCCTTCATACTCTTAAAAACTATTGAAGACCCTAAAAAGCCTTTGTGTATGTGGATTATATCAATCTATATTTACCAAATTAGAAATTAAAACTGATATGTTTAAATACTTGTTAATCATTTAAAAGTAATAAATCCATTACATGTTAACATTTTTTATGAAAAACAAAACTATTTTCCAAAACAAAAAATGAGAAGAGTGACATAGTTTTGCAAATCTTTTTTTTTTAACATCTGTCTTAATAGAAGACATTTATCTCTTAGTTGCTTTTATATTCAATCTGCTGTGATATGTTGTTTCGAAGACTCTCTGGTTTTACACACATATGTAGCTGGAAAGGGAAAGAGTATTTTAATAGGCAAATAATATCAGTATCATTAAGAAAATTGTTTTGATCTTACAGACCCCCTTGAAGAATTTTAGGTACCCCCAGGGTCCTTAGAGAAGCAACAACTTAAATTTTATTTTTTAAGTATTTATTCAATTTTTATTTGCTTATATAGCACTTTTAATACATTTTTCTCATTTGAATTTCATAAGAAAACTTTGAATGAGGCACTATGAGTATTATTATCCCCATTTTGCAGATGAGGAAGCTGAGGCTCAAGGAGGTTGAATGGCTTGTGTAAATGTGAACAAGCAGGAAAGCTAGGATTTGAACTAAGCCAGGTCTTTCTGATGCAACATGCCAACCACTGCACTATAAAACACATTAGGAAAAAAAGCAACTGGCTTCCGTGACAAAATACAGTCAAGCCAGTCAAATCCTGACTGGTTGGCAACTTTCTTAACATGAGGAGTCAGGATAAGGAACAGCTATTGCCATTCTTTAAATATATATGTACGTATTTTTATATATGTATATGTATACATATTTACATATATATGTAAATACATACATATGAAACATATATATGTTTCAATTTAATTGGTTCACTTTGAAATACAATATATTTTATATTATACATTTAAAGGTATTATCCTGAGCAAGAATCCATAAGCTCTGCCATGCTGACAAAGGAGTCTATGACACCAAAAACATGTAAGAACTCCTGAAGAATTAACTTAGCTATTAGTTTTATAAGGAAATGAGTTATAAAAATCTGGGCATCCTCTTATGAGTAAAAATTTTCAATCTTTGTTTTAGTCATATGCCTCTTTGAAAGTTTTTTCAGAATTTTTTTTAATTTTTAATAATAGTTTTTTTCCCCATTTACATGTCAAGACAATTTTAGTATTCGTTTTTACAAGATTTTGAGTTCCAAATTTTTCTCCTTCCTTCCCTCCCTCCACTTACCTCTTTCTAAAATTTTAGGCAATTTGATATAGGTTATATATGTGCTATCATATAAAACATATTTCCACATTAGTCACAGTTGTGAAAGAAGAAACAGATAAAAAGGAAAAAAAAACATGAAAAGAATAAAGTAGGTGATAAAAGTATGCTTCAATCTTCACTGAGTCCATCAGTTCTTTCTCTGGATATTGATAGCATTTTCCTTTATGAGTCCTTTGTACTTGTCTTGGATCATTGAGTTGCTGAGAAGACCTGAGTCATTCATAGTTGATCATCACACAGAGTTGCTGATACTGGGTACAATGTTTTCCTGGTTCTGCTCATTTCTCTTTGCATCAGTTCATGCGTGTCTTTCCAGGTTTTTCTGAAATCTGCCTGTTCATCATTTTTTATTGCGCAATAGTATTCTATTACATTCATATACCATAGCTTATTCAGTCATTCCCCAATTGATGAACATCCCCTCCATTTCCAAAATTTTGCCAACACAAAAAAGGACTGTTATAAATATTTTGTGCCCCTTTCTTTTTTGGGGGGGGTATTTAATGGTTGTTTGGAAGTGAATATAAGAGAATTATGGTGATTTACTGCTTTCTCTGCCATCTTGGCTCTTGGCAGTCCTTAGATAAACTTTAAACCCTAGCTACAGTAATAGTAGTTAGTAGCTTACATTTATATAGTTCTTTATAGATAAAAAGCCTTAATATAGACTATTTCATCTTATCTACTCACAAACCTTATCAAGTAGATGGTACAGCTATTATTTTCTTTCTGAAGATAAAGAAACTGAAAGTCAGAGAATTTAAGTGAATTACTCAGATTTTCAAAGTTAGTAAATGATAGATCTGGGTCTCAAACTTCTACCTCCAAAGTCCAAATTTAATGATTTTTCTAATGTACGGTGTTGCCTCCGGGAGGAATAACAACAAAAACACAATAACAACAGCATCACTATTACTGCTGCCACTTTACTTATGATGATAATGATGCTGACATTAATGAAGAGAGTGATAAAGCATTTCAGCAATCAACCTTCTGGTCTCTTTTCCTTCCATATGGTACCATAATATTTGGGGTGGGCAATGGCGTAGCTAGTGAAAGTAGACTTGGCAATCCAGTAAATGTGTTGACAGCTCATTCATGCAAAACTTTATTGACAGAGCCAGGAAAAGAATGTGTGAGACAATAGGAGAGATTGTTATTACCTTTACAAAAGGCCAGTCTCACACTGTTGACATTGGCTCTACTGTGGACAGCACTTAAAGAAATTCAAGAATCAACCAAGATAATCATGGCATAATAGTTCTTGTTTTCTTTTTTTTCCAGATATGAACAGCCTAGACACTTTGATGGAATTGTCCCAAGGAGCACACCACACACACACACACACACACACACACACACACACACACTTCAGAGCTATTCAATGGAAAACAATATGATGTCATGAACAAGAAATGTTCCAGATATGGCCGCTAGGTGGCACAGTGGATAAAGCATTGGCCCTGGTGTCAGAAGAACCTGAGTTCAAATCACGCCTTCAACACATAACACTCACTAGCTGTATGGCTCTGAGCAAGTCACTTAACCCCAATTTCCTCACTCCCAAAAAAAGAAATGTTCCAGGGATTTATAGTTATATATTCTCATTGGTCATGATATTATCAATTGAAACTTACCTGAAAAAAAAATGGCATGGACTGCAAGGAGACTACCATGAAGCAAAATCTGTTAACTGAAATAAATATGAATGTCATTAAACATGAAGTTACTGAGGAATATGGATTTAAGCAAACAATAAACACAGAAACCTTGCTGACTATGGATTAGAAGATGGAAATAAAGCCTAAAGAAAGACAAATAAAGAGCTAATACTGATGTTGACTGAAAAGCATGAAGGTAAAAAGACATTTCCCTTAATAGGAAACTATTTCAGGGCTACTATATTTTCTATGTTACCATGGATAAAAGTCCTCAGGACTTCATCTTCCATGATGCTTGAGGTCAAGGGAGTTCATTGCAAGAAATTTCCTGAAGGGTAATAGCAATGCCTAACTGCCAATCAGTGATATGACCAGGGAAGGACTTTGATTGGTAGATAGTGCTCTGAAGAGTACAGAGTAGCCAGAGGTTTCTATGTAGACTATCTCAAATTGCAAACTGTCTCAGTATATGATTTTCTGTCAAAGGGTCTACAACATGTTTTACATAGAAACTGTTCAGCCCAGCACATACTTTTGCAAGGTAAAATGGCAATTCAACCATGTCACTTCAAAATATACCATTTTTGGTGCATTTCAAGACAGTTTACTTCATCAATAAACAATAGCAACAACAAAATGTCATATTGGTAAACAATGACACAATGGGTTACTCAAACCAATCTGCCTGACCTGGAAAAAGAATTTTTACTGCAAAAACTCACTATCAAATTGCAGTTTAGACTTGGAGAAAACAAAATTATTAAGTAATTCCCCAATTGATAAATGGTCAAAGGATATGAAAAGGCAGTTTGTAGGTAAAGGAATTAAAACTATGTATAATCACATGAAAAAATGTTCTCAATTACTCTTGATTAGATATGCAAATTAAAACAACTCTGAGGTACAACCTCACACCTATCAGATTGGCTAATATGACAAAAGAGGAATGATAAATATTGGAGAAGATGTGGAAAAATTGGGACACTAATGCATTGTTGGTGGATTTGTGAATTGATCCAACTATTCTGGAGAGCAATTTGGAATTATGCCCAAAGGCTTATAAAGGTGTGCTTATCATTTGATCCAGCAATTCCACTACTAGGTCTGTATACCAAAGAGATCATAAAAAAAGAGAAAAGGACCCACATGTGCAAAAATATTTTATCAATTCTTTTTGTGGTGGCAAAGAATTGGAAATTGAGGAGATGCCCATCGGTTGGGAAATTGCTAAATAAGTTGTGGAATATGAATATAATGGGATACTATTGTACTGTAAGAAATGATGAGCATGTGGATTTCAGAAAAACCAACTTACATGAACTGATGCTGAGTGGAGTGGGCAGAACCAGGAGAACACTGTACATAGTAACAGCAACATTGTGTAATAATCAACTATAATAGACTTAGCTCTTCTCAGCAATACAATGACTTAAGACAATTCCAAAAGATTTATGATGGAAAATGCTATCCACATCCAAAGAAAGAACTATGGAGTCTGAATTCAGATTGAATCATAGTATTTTTTTTTCTTTCTCATGGCTTTCCCCTTTTGTTCTAATTATTCTTTCACAACATGACTAATGTGGAAATTTGTTTAAAATGATTGTACATGTATAACCTATCAGATTGTTTGCTGTCTTGGGGAAGGGGATGGGGAAGGAGGGAGGGAGAAAAATTTGGAACTCAAAATCTTATAAAAAATGAATGTTGAAAACTATATGTGTAATTGGGAAAAATACTATTAAGTTGAAAAAAATTTTTTAAATTATAAAGTACAAAATCTTCAGTGTGGTATACCAGCAAGGAGCCTATGGATATAAACAAGTCACCAAATGTACTGTGATGGGTAATGTATACTGCTCTAAGCAGTTTACACTTTGCAATAGAAATGGACCAGGTCAGTCTTAGAGTAATTAGCTTTAGATAGAAGTAATAAGCCTTAATCCATCAATAAACATCTGCGATGAGTGCTTCCCAAATATAACCGGGCTCCAAAATTGTCAGAAGACTTTGACTCTAGAATCCCTTGTTTATAGTCTGAGGTTCAGTATGTATTGAGCAATTACTTATGCAAATCATGGCCTAAATTTTCATTTTTTTTCTGTTAAAATCAGGGCCTAACTAGTTCAATCAATCTCTATTACTAGGCTATAAAAGAATCAACAATTTAATATTAAAAGAATTCAATTGCAACATTAAAATACTGTAAACAAGAAGAGGGAATCAAGTAAAGTACTCCTTCTCCCTACCCCCTCCAAAATGTATACAACTTCTTAAAAATTTATAATCAGTTTCCCAACCCCAAGTTTCCCAGCACATTAGGACATAGTCACTTCAGTAAAAGATCTCCTGCCTCAAGAAATTCTGTGGAAATCCCTTGAGGGCAGTGGAACTATTTCTGAAGCTGGAGAACCGTGAACCCACTACTCCTTGGCTCTGAAGTCAGCAGGATCCCCTGGAGTTGGGGGAACACCATAGGAGTTAAGCTCCAGAAGATTTCTCTCCTATCTCCCTGTTCCAACTGCGACCCAAAAGTTGCCTCCCTACCTCTGCTTATTTCCACTGAAACTCACTTGGCTACTCCCTACCAATTTCCCTATGACACATGACCTTCTGGGAAATGTAGTACAAGGGATCTTTTCAATGAATGATAATCTTTCAACCCTAGGTATCATGGGAAATGAAGTCCTGAAGGCTTCATAGTGCCTTCTTCAGGCTCGGGAAAATGTTTTGGTAATACTGACATTATATATTGACCTAGTAGTTATGCATGCACACATACATACACATAGATGTGTACATACATATATACACACAACAAACATTTGGTTTTGATACTATGCCATAAATTTATATCCCAAAGTGTATCAAAAAGCTACATTTTATTTTGGTCAATATCTGTGATTTCAGCGGCATAGGGCTACTTTGATATCAAAGGAGTAGGCAATTATAACAACTCAAAATAATTTTATTTTATTTCATTTTTTTCTATTCTTGAAGTTTGTCTTCATGCCTAGCTGTAATTAAAAACAAGCATTTCTATATGTATTCCCCTGTAACATACAAGCACTCTAAGGCAATTCTTAGTTTAGGACTATATAAAATGCTGACAAAATATGACAGGGCAGCTTTGTATGAAAAAGTTTCCTAGAGAATTTCACTGTTGCTTTTCTAATATTCTGCCTCTCATTTCTAAGGAAATCATTCTCTCTCATATCTTTAGTGGTTTGCCATTGCCTACTTAATGGGGGCCAAATGTTTTCTGTTGTCATTCAAAGACCTTTTTTCCATGGTCCTGCATACCTTCCCTGCCTTTCCACACCATCCTTAGAATAACGGAAAGTAGAGTTCGATGAGATCTCAGAGACCATGTAGTCCAACCCATCCGCCAAAGAAATCCTCACTGTAGTGTATTTGACAAGTGTTTTTTGAGGGACTGATGGAAGATCCCTGAGGAGGGGAAACCTCTTGAGGCATCCCTTTCTACTTTTGGACAACTCTAATCATTAGGAATATTTTTTTTTTTTGTTTACCTGGCATAAAGCATAAATTTGCCTCTTTGCCTCTCCCACATTTTGCTCTATGTTCTGTCCTCTGGACCCAAGCAGAACAAGTTTAATCCCTCTATTATGTGATTACAATTTAAACACATGAAGACAGCTACTGTGTCCTACTCTTTCTTCTCTTCCTACATATCCCCAGTTCCTTCAACTCCTCCGTCTTTCACATGACCTCAAGGTTCTTCACCATTCTGGTTGTCCTCCATTGGATACTTTCTGGTTCATCAATGTCCTTCTTAAACTGTAGCATCCAGAATTGAAGAAAATACTTCCAAAGTGGTCTGTTGAGAACAGAGTATAGAAGAACCATTGTTTCATTGCTACAAGAACTGTGGCTCTCTTAGTACAGCTAGTGATTATATTAGCTCTTCTGGCTATCGTATCTCTCCACTATCTCATATTGAAATTGCAGAAAATCCCCCCAAAAAATCCTTAGAATTTTTTCAGGCAAAGGTTTCTGGACCATCTTTATGAAGCTGAATTTTTGAACCCAAGAGAAAGATTTACATTTATCCTCATTCAGTTTCATGTTATCAGACTGTAACTTTGGAATGTCATTGCTGAAGGTTTCCCATGGCTCTCAGTATAATTTCTCATGAAGAATTTGATTCTGTGAGATTCTATTTATCCTTCTTTTTGGAGGATAGGTCGCTCAGGTAGGCATGGTCTATGTTTAAGCTAATGTGGACTACTTGCTGTTTAATTCATTTGAACAAACATTTAAGTGCCCAATACGTGCAAAGCACAGTGCAAGCTACCTGGAATATAAAAGCAAAATGGAATAATGCTTGACCTTAGGAGTTTACATCCTATAAGGCAGTGGCCATGCTTATGTGTTTCTATTCAAAATGTCTGGTTTGAGTAGAAATCATACTTAACTGGATTCCTACCTTTATATAGTTCTCTGTCAGTTGAGTACTGCATTTTGTGCCACACATATTTCATTGTTCAGTTTTGTTTCGGTTTTAATTCTGCTCATGTGTACTCTTCAAAAAAATGGATATAACTCCAGAAAAAGTACAAAAATTATACCTATTAAAGAGCACACTGCAATGGCTGTTAGAAATATTGGAACAACTGTTACTATGGGATAGTCAAGTATTTCAAAGACCATTCAGGCCCACAATGAGTAAGGAGAAATTGTACTGAAGAACAAACTAAAATGAGATTAAAAAAAAAAGTGAAAAGCAACTCTAAGAAGTAAGGATTTCTATGAAACAGCCTAATGAATTCTCAGGGAACAAAAGACATTATAAGGACCTGTCTGGTGGAGGAGTTGTGATTGATTCTTCCATAACAGAGATATCAAACACCTGGCCCATGAGCCACATATGGCCTATAACATTCCATGAGTGTGACCCAAAACAGATTAAAATGTAATTGGAATATATTTAACAAACTAAATAAACATACAATAGAATATACCTAGTATTGCATTTTAAAATTTAGTGCATATGTGACCCACAGAGTTTAATGGTCTCCTTTTCTGTTGGATTTTGATATCACTGCTCTAGAGTATTCTTAAAGTTGGAAGAATTGTGAGAAGGGTGACTAAAAATGAAACAAAACAGGCTCGTGTTCACTCTTGCCCATTTGCATTAGCGATACAAACGCTTGGATTCAGTAAAAGTCTGGCCAATCCGGCGGATTTTTAGAATCACGCCCACCCTCTATGGGTGTTTTTAATAAACAGTGTCATTGGCTGAAAAAAAAAAAGAAACAAAACAAAAAATTGCTATCAACAAGTATTTATTTAGCATCTGTTATGTGTCAGTTACTATGAAGAGAAAATGTTTGTCTTGGGTGAGATGTTAAAAAGACTGGAGTGCTAAAGTGTAATTTTTTAAAAGTATTTTTTATGGGTGATCCCCCCAAATTCAAGGCTAGACTAAAATCACTATCAGAAGTAGTCCTGGGAGTTTCGTAATGCAGCGGAGCCCACGGACGCGCAGTGCCCCAGGGAGGCGGTGCTCACAACGCTTCCCAGGCCCGGGGCTTCCCCTTCCTCGCAGCCATGGCGGGAGGACCCCTCCACGTCGCCTGGCTTCTCTCGCTAGTCCTGTCCGCCTTAGTCCAGCCCACACCGGGCTGGGAAGACGGACTGCTACCCAGATGTTACGGGTACCATCTACGATTATGGGGCCTTCCCCATTGATGGTGATAAGTACATCCCTTTTGAGCAACACGCAGGCAAATATGTCCTCTTCGTCAATGTTGCCACCTCCTGAGGCCTGACGGTCCAGTACCTTGAACTGAATGCACTGCATGAAGAATTGAAGTCCTTTGGCCTTGTTACCCTGGATTCCCCAGCAACCAATTTGGAAAGCAAGAACCAGGGCAGAACTCGGAAAGCTTGTGCGCCCAGGCGGGGACTTTGTGCCCAATTTCCAGCTTTTTGAGAAAGGAGATGTGAATGGAGAGAAAGAATATAAGTTTTACACATTCCTGAGGAATTCCTGCCCTGCCCCCTCTGAATTTATGGGCACACCCAGAAGCCTCTTCTGGGAACCCCTAAAGGCCCATGACATCCGCTGGAATTTTGAGAAGTTCCTGGTGGGGCCAGACGGTGTCCCCATCATGCGCTGGTACCACCGGGCCACAATCAGCACAGTCAAGGTGGACATCCTGGACTATCTGCGGAAGCATGGCAGCCAAGACAGGACTGCTGAAGAATGAACGGCAGAAGTAACTCTTGTCCTCAGGGAGTAGAAAAGGTTCACTGTTCAGGGAAAGGATTGCCCCAGCCCACAGACGATACTGTTTGCCTGAGACCCTGCTCCACCAGACCCTGCTATTCAGAGAATGTGTTGAGGGTGCATGGGCAGACATCAGAATGCCTATGCACACAGATGGATTTTCAGGCATTGTCAATGAGATCAGAGACAGGTGCAGACAGCCACCTCCATTTCCTAGATCCTTGCTCTACTGAATACTCAACTCATTTTCCAATATTAATGTTTTCCCAGCCCACAGCTTTTAAGTCAGGTTGCTGAACCTCTTAGATCTGTTCCTGGAGTTTACCATGACTTCCCAAGGAACACCTTTGCCTTAGCTCATCTGAAGTTAGAAGCCCTGGAAGTCCGGAGAAATAAATCAGGCCCCTCCTTCCCTCTCTCAGCCGAGTACAAATGAGTGCCTTTTCTCCCTTCTCTGAATAGCCCTTTCCAACCGCCCCACCCCATAGAGTTACCCACTGGTGAGCTGTCTAAAGGGCTCTGCCAGGGCAAAAAACTGGTGTGAGAGGAGACAGGCAGTGTCCTAAACTAGGGTGTAGCATCTCTATGATGGTGGGATGCAAAGTCTTTCCAGGGGTCTGCAAAAGGTGTCATGCATTCAGGTCGTGGCAACAAAGCGGGGACGCTGCCCCCTACAGGGGGACACACCCTCTCCTAACACTCTAGCCCCTCTGCCACATGAGAGATTAGAGTTATATCCATATTTTTACTGATGACAAATAAAAACCTTTCTGCAGCAAAAAAAAAAAAGTAGTCCTGGCGAGCCCATAAATTTAAGGCAACTTCATCAGATTGTAAAACATCCATCCCCTAAGATGTCTTGGTGAATTTTCACTTCCAGTGGGCCTGAAAATCTTGTCCCCACTGAGGGAATGATGCATACTAATAAATATATTAATATAATGACAAGCAGAATAGTTCTTGAATTACAAAAATGTAAGATTTATAAAGTGATTTCCTTACTATAACCCTGTGGCATAGTGCAAGTATTACTATTTTAATTTTAAAGATGAAGAAACTGAGATTCAAAAAGCCTTAAGTGATTTTTCTGGGGTCACACAACATGGAATTATCAGAACCAGGATGCAGTCCTGTCTTCTGCCTCCAAGTTTAGCACTATTTCTGCTATACCACTAAACTTTCCAAATAGAATCCCCTTTTCTGGGACCCAGGCTCATCCCTTGTAGCCAGGTTAAGACTGGTCTCTTTCTTCATGGCTACAAGAGCCCCAAGTCAGTAGCTCTCCTGGAATCCAGATGTTTTGATGTTCATTTGTTTCATTCGTGTCTGACTCTTTGTGGCCCCAATTGGGGTTTTCTTGGCAAAGATAAGTGGTTTGTCATTTACTTCTCCAACTCATTTTACATATGAGAACACTGAGGCAAACAAAGTTTACACAGGTAATAAGTATCTGAGACTAGGTTCGAATTCAATCTTCCTGACTCCAGGTCTGGCTCTCTATCCACAATGCCACCTAGTTGCCCCCAGAATCCAAATTAGGTTTTCTTTATTTTCTGAACTGACTTTACCCTTCCCTGGTTTTCCTCAGAGTTGAAAATTTCTTCACAACACTTTCCACCTCTACCCAATAGGCACTCCCTACTTCACACAGCCACATTTCCAAGTGCCTTCTCATATTCAGACATCCACATGGATAAAAACTTAATTATCCTTCTATGAGTAAAATCTGACAGTCACATAGTTTTAAAGTTTTCAAAGGCTTGACATGCATTATCTAATTTAAGGCTCACAACAATTGTGTGAGATAAATACTGTAAGTATTATTATCCCCATCTTACAGATGAGTAAATTGAGGCTTAGTGAGGTTAAATGACTTTCCCATGGTCATTCTGCTAGTAAACATCAGATATGAACCTAAGCGTTCTTGACTCCAAGTTTATCACTTTATGCACAATGGCCAAGTGGGATATTGGAATGAATGACCCTTTAGTGAAGGTGAAGGACACACAGATAACATTAAAACAATGTAAATCTTTACTATGTCAAATTTACATATATTTTGAGAGGGTCCTTTTTCTTTTAGGTTTTTTTTTATTGGAGCATCACTTAGTACAAAGATTTCACATTTTAAGTCCAATGTGATAAATCAATTGGCCTATTAAGAGCAAGAGGTAGATTCTTCTCTCCCCTCTAACCTGGAAATATTTTTTATCACTTTCCAAGGGGACTAAAACTGAAAAATAACAATTTACACTCTCCTATAATTATACTTTTACCCTCAATTTTCCCACCTTAATAACGTGTTGAGTTCACACAAAATGCTTTGAATTTCTTATGTTCTCAACTATTTTCAAAGCAATGCTTGGCAAACACCACATCATTTGCTGTGAAACTAGCCCTGAACAGCAGCTCCACCGGCAAGCTGCTAATGAGTGCTTAGCACCTTCACAGTTGCCTCCTGTGTTAGTGCCCAGGCTAAAATTTAGGAAGAAATTATAAAAACTAAATATACCATAATTCTATTCTGGTGCTTTATTTAGTATGGAGGTGTCCTTAATAGGACACTTAACTTAATAGCTATAAAGGCTTCAAGAAGAGCCCAGAAGAGCTGTAAGTAAAGCTAGGTCATCAGAGCTTTTCCCAGGGTGAAGACTTTTGGTGGATGAATGAGTGGGGAAAGGGGATGTTAAGGGAGGGAGGATACTTCATTAAAAGTTAATAAATTTCCTATCTATTATTTTTATTATCAAATAATAAATAAAATACAATTAATAAGTAATACTATGTGCTAGGCACTGTGCTAATTGCTGGGATATAAAAAGAGTCAAAATGCAGTCCCTGCCCTCAAGGAGCTTACAATCTAAGGGAGAAGACAACAAAGTATATACAGGATAAATAGGAAATAATTAAAAGAGGGAAGGCACTAGAATTAAGAAAGATTAGGAAAAACTTCCTGTAGAAAATGAGATTTTAATTGGGGTTTAAAAGAAGCCAGAGACATAGTAGTCAGAGCAGAGGAGGGAGGGGACCCCCAGAGAAAATGTTCAGAGCCAAAAGATGGAGTGTCTTCTTCATGGACTGGCCAGGTGACACTAGATCCAGTGATTCTGGATCAAAGAATATGTGCAGGGGAGTAATGTGTAAGAAGACTGGAATTGTAGGAGGGGGTTAGGTTGTGAAGGACTTTGGATGCCAAGCAGAGCATTTTGTATCTGATCCTGAAGGATGATTGAAGGTGCCATGGAAGAGTGTTCGTGGCAAATGCCTCATAGAAACTGCAGCAATGGGGTTTCACCATCTAACACCAGCCTGCATCACTTAGCCATTCCCCTCAAGTAGCCTCTCCATTGAGGCTCTGGTTCCATGGATCCCCTGCTTAAGTTTGCCTTTTTTCCACTACCATGCCCCACAGGGCTGCAGGTGTATTTTTATGGGGAATAGATTTTTTCCTTTGCCAATATAAGCATACCTGTGGGCAAAAGCAGTAGGACTAACTGCTCCTGAGTAGGATTGCCACCCTCTGCTCTGTTCTCTATACCACCATTGCCAATGTTCTGTTCTCTAGGCTCCTCACCACCCGCTACCTGCCATCCTCTACTCTAGGTGAAAGCATTTCTAGTTATTGCTCCAAGGTCCAGTGGTAGTTTGTAGGTGTTGACTCAGGACCAGCTTAGGTAAATGCAGTTGGACTTATCACAAGGATTTTGGCAAGAACACACACACATACACACACACATACACACACACATACCATGCACACACACACACACACACACACACACAAACACACACACACACTCACTCACTCTTTTTATCATATTTCTGTAAGTCAGGCCTCTCAAAGATAGTGATGAAGGTCACTGTTTAAGGTCTAGAGGTATTGAAATCTGCTTTGGCAGAAGATATGTCATTCTAATCAAATCATCTTGAAGTATAAAGTCTACATCTTGAAAAGATGAGATAATTTATTAATTTACCTCAATTGAATTTTTTTTTGTTTTGTAACATGTGACTCCAACTATCTCTTAAAGAAGGGGTTAATTTCCCATTATTCCCAAATAATTTGTTAAGGTTACCATTCAGCGCATATATATTCATAGAATGCAAGCCTTATAAGGGACCTCACAGAGTAGCAGGTCTAATGCTGTCATTTTATGTGTGAGAAAACTTGAGCATAGAATGAACAATGACTTTTCTTATTTCACAATTCTTAGATTCTTAAGATTCAAAGTTGGGATTCTTATTATGTACATTTGTATATATTTCTATGTGTATATATGTTTTTTTTTTCAGTTAGATTGTAAATTCTTGAGTTGAAGGGATTATTTAATTTTTATCTTGGAATCCCCAATGCCTGGAACATAATAAAGGATTTTAAATGCTTATTAATTGTTTGAGTAAATGATTTATGAGCCTGGACTAAAAATTAGACCTACCTGATTCCAAGTTTAGATTTTTTTTAAAAAAAAATTAACTTTACTTTATTTCCAGTTCCAAATTCTTTCCTTGCCATGCCCCCAGACCCAGTCATTAAGAAGGCAAGAAATACAAAACCCATTACAAATTTGAAGTCATGCAAAATAAATTTCTGAATTAGCCATATTCTGAAAATAAAAGAAAAATATGCTTTAGTCTAAGATCTGAGTCTATCAGTTCTCTATCTAAAAATGGATAGTATTTTTCATTGAAAGTCATTTGGAATAGTAGAAGGTCATTGTGTTGATCAGAATTACTAAGTCTTTCACAGTTGCTTATCTTTATAATATTGCTGTTACTGTACAAATTGTTTTCCTGATTCTGCTCACTTCACTTTATATTAGTTCATACAAGTCTTTCCAGGTTTTTCTGAAACTATCCTCTTCGTCATTTCTTACAGGACAATAGTATTACTTTATAAATATACACCATAACTTGTTCAGGCAATCTCTAATTGATGGACATCCATTCTGTTTCTACCTCTTTTTTGTTTCTTTTTTTGGGGGGGGGTTGCTTTTTTTTAGGCAATTGGGCTTAAGTGACTTGCCTAGGGTCACACAGCTAGTGTCAAGTGTTTGGTCTGAGGCTGCATTTGAACTCAGATCTTCCTGACTTCAGCGCTGGTGCTCTATCCACTGTGCCACCTAGCTGCCCCTCTAATTCTTTGCTCTCACAAAAAGAGCTGCTATAATATTTTTGTGAATGTGGGTCCTTTTCTTTTTTCTTTGATTTCTCTGGTATATAGACCTCCTATATTTTGCTGGGTATTGTTGGGCCAAAGGGTCTGAACAGTTTTATAGCTTTGAGATCATAGATCCAAATTGCTTTCTAGAATAGTTGGACTAGTTCATAGCCCTAATAAGAGTATATGAGTTTACCTGTTTTCCTATATTCCTTCCAGAATTTATAATTTTTCTTTTCTGTCATCTTAGCCAATCTGTATTTCTCTATTTTACTGTGATTTAGAGCTTTGATAGCTACATTGATAGCTTTGGTTTCTTCCTTTGAAAACTGCCTGTTCATATCCCTTGACCATTTATTAATCGGAGAATGGCTCTTATTCTTATGAATTTGGCTCAGTTCCCTATATACTTGAGAAACAAGATCTTTATCAGAGAAACTTACTGCAAAGATTTTTTTTCAAATTTTCTGCTTTTCTCCTAATTTTAGCTGCATTAATTTTGTTTGTGCAAAACTTTTTTGTTAATTTTATATATTCAAAATTATCCATTTTACCTCCTGTGAATCTATCTATTACTTGTTTGGTTATGCTTTTCCCCTATCCGTAGATCTGACAGGTAATTTCTTCCACTTCTACTTATTTGCTTTTATCACCTTTCATAGCTAAATCATGTACCCATTTTTAGTTTATATTTGTATGCAATGTGAGATATTGGTCTAAGACCAGCATCTGTTTGACTACTTTTTTTCCCAACAGTTTTTGTTCCCAGTTTAGTTTTAACTATGCTTTGTTTTCTCCTTGGGTACTGTGACAATACTTAATTAAAGGATTCTAGGGAATTGGCCTGTCTTCCATGTACATACACACACTTTTATTGTTCTTTCCATAAGTCTGGCCTCTCAGAAACCTAGTTTAAAGTCTTTTGTAAAAAGTAAATTGATTTTAAGAAGACAAAAAATAGCATAAAGATAATGAATGAATTTGAATGCAAGATCTTGGATCCACTCTAGAATCATTGTGGTCCAACCACCTCCTTTTACAGATGACAAAAACTGAATCTCAGAAGGATTAATTGGTGTTTTAAGATTATATCTACTTAATGACAAAATTGAGACTATGTCTCTTTCTACCTTTCAGTTCTTGCATAAATATGTTGTCCTACTGATCTGATTAGCTTTCTTTAGACATGAAGCTATTACATATTTTTCACAAGGATGCATAAAAGGTCATCTCCCTGGGAGGACTGAAGAGGAAAAATGTTGGCCAAGTTCACCAATCTTCTGGCCCAGTGTTAGACCACAAAGCAACCCAAATTTTCTCATGTCTTCCCTCATTGGCATTCATCTTCAACAGTTGTCTTTTACAGTGTGTTTATCTGGGCAGGGCCTATTCCAAAACCAACAAGTTTTAATTAAGAGAAAAGGGTGTGCCAAGGAGAAAAAGAAGGACTCCAGGGAATACAAATGAATGCTTAAAAACCATTATAAAATAAAACAAATACAAAATCAAAGAACAAAAATAAAAACACAACTTTGATGAACAAACTGAGGCAGTCTGCCAAGATGTGATCCAGTGTTTGGGACCTGATCTTGCTGTGCATAGAACTCCCACTGACGGCACTTCAGAAGTCAATGTGCCAAAGTGGTACTGGGGCACAAAGACATTATCATCTTAAAGGGGAGTTCTTTTTGCCGTTACAGCTGTGAACAAACATTGTTATTTCCTGAGTTGGTGCAGAGAGGACAAGCAAAGAGTTGGCACTTCAGTCAGAACAGTTCCTGTGAAATCAGTAGACATAGTGCCTTATGCGGCAGGTCTTCATTTAGTTTAATTTAATACAACCTACATGTATGTTAAATTCCTAGTAAGCTCAAGGGTGACCCATTTCTAGTTACATTTATCTCATCCACTGTATGAAGCTATCATCAAGTCAGTGGGAGTTCTATGATGCAGGTAAAACTATTTGTTAGGAATAATCATAATTAACATTCATATAGCACTTACGATATGCTAGATGTTTTGTAAGTATCTTGTTTGATCCTCACAACAATCCAGTGAGGTAGGTGTTATTATTGTTATTCCCATTTTACAGTTGAGGAAATTGAGGCAAACAGAGGTTGAATGACTTGGCCAGGGTCACACAGCTACTAAGTGTGTGAGGTCATATTTGAATTCATGCTGTCCTGATTCCTAGCTTGGTGCCCTACCCACTGCACCATCTAGCCACTAGTTTTTGATTTAGCATGGCTGGATAATCTTTTACCCAAGGGTAATTGAGGGGCAGCTAGGTGGTTAAGTGGATAGAGCACTGGCCCTGGAGTCAGGAGGACCTAAGTTCAAATATGGCCTCAGACACTTACTAGCTATTTGACCCTGGGCAAATTACCTCCACCAAAAAAAAAAAAAGTAATTGATCCTCATCATATGCACATGTGGGAGAAGTTATTTTAGTGTTTCTTGAGAAATATGGATGAAGGTCACCCATCTTTCGTTCCCTGCCGTATGTGAGTACCCCTCTCTTTTAACCTTTTCCCTTCCTCACTTTTTGGCTCCCTTTTATGCATTGTCTTTTCCCGAGAATAACGTAAGCTCCTTCAGGTAAAGGGCTATCTTTCTTTTTGCCTGTTTTGGTATTTCCACTCCTTAGCACAGTGCCTGGCACATAGTCAGCAGTAACTAAGTACTTGTTGACTGATGTCTAAAAAAGAGGGAGTAAGATAAAATGACCTCTGAGGTAGCTTACAGTTCTAATTCTGTGACCTGTGATCGCATTATATGGCGCTGACACAGGGTTACACTAGCTCTACTGCTGCCTCCCTGGGCTGTTCCATTCTTGCTACCAAAGCTTTAGTGATTGCCAATAGATAGCGATAGTCAATCTACCACCGTCCATAGATATGCACCAGGGATCCCAGAGTATTTTTATAACTGAATGAATGGATGAATGAATGGAAACCGCATTTAATAAGTGCTTACTATAGACCATGGACTACATTAAAAGCTCAGGATACAAAGGTAAGCAAGAAAGGTAAGTGCTTGCCTTTATGAAGTGATATTCTGATGGAGGATGACAAAACATAAAGGGGAGCTGGATTTTTTGGTTGGGGTTTTTTCCAAACCATAGCAGCATGGTTTGGAAATGACCAGTAAATGGTGTGATGGCCTGGTTCCAGGCAAAATAAGTTAAAAGGCCAACTGTCAGAGCCCAGAGTTCCAGGGACAGAGTCTGAGTTGGTTGGAGGGGAATGAAGAAGATGGTCAGAGTGCAGGCAGCACGGTTTGGAAATGACTGAAACATCTCTACATAGTGACTAATAAATCAGTTGATGACTGACAATTTTTGATCTTACAATATTGCTTTTTAAGTCTGGTAGAATCAACAGATTTCATAAATGGGAAATTACTTGACTAAAGAAATTAGAGAACAGAGAAATCCAAGAGCTTTTAACAACAAAAATGTTCTATTTCTTTCATGAAATTTCTACCTCATTCCTTAGTAACCTTTGTCAGAATGCTCAAACATACACCACTATACGATTGTATTATACCTCGGGTACTGGTTTTATGGTCCACTGTGTACATATACATATACATTGAGAGAGAGAGAGAGAGAGAGAGAGAGAGAGAGAGAGAGAGAGAGAGAGATATTAATTTATTAGTAGCTACCCAATAGAAACCTAGCCAAATATATTAGAAAGAAACATCATCATTGGTGCTTATGACACTATTTTGGAGTCCTCAGGAGTCTATGTAAGACTAGTGATGCATACATAATGAGATTATTTTCTGCTACTTCCTATATTCTTCTGTAGAAAAGTGTTTTCAGTGCTGTAAAAGGTAGGCAGACTTTTCTCAAGGAGGATCATTATTAAATGCTGAAAGCAAACAGAATAAACCAATATAGTATTTTGGGGAAAGGAAAAAATAAAAGAAGCTTTCCTTCCTTAAAAACCATTCATCAAAGATTCTAGAGAAAATGCCAGCATCCTAGGATGTGATGGCAACAGCCTTTCAATCTGGACAAGCAGAAAGCATTCTTAAGCAGCTGATATTTCCTCTTAAATAAACAATTCAAGTCTTAGGTTACTGGTCATGGGGGGAACATGACCCCAGACTTGAGCAATGTGCCTTTCACAGATTTTGTTCCAGTTCAGAAATAATTATAAGCCATAATCCAAAATAATGTATTATTTTAGCTACAAATCTACTGCTTTAGGAAGTCTGAAGAAATCCTTATTGCCTGAGAATGAAATAATGTTCAAACTTTGTAGTAAACAAGCCCCACAGTTCCCAGGCACAGGTGGGTTGTACAGCGACATTAATGCTATTTCTAGATCTTTGAGATTAAGCAGTCTAAAAGGGAAGGGGTGCCAGGGAAATAACATATTTTACGTAAACAGTTTGAAAAATGAGTGTAATGCAAATCATTAGCTTGAAAAATTACAGTGTGTCAAAATATTAGTTGTCTTTAATTTTAAAAGGTGCTCTGAGTCAAGTCAAAGTATAATATTTTTTCTACACCACTTATAACAAGTTCATGAATTCAGGGGGGAAATTAGCATATTTCTTTTTTTTTTTTAAAGAACTGGATATGGATACAATTGAGTTTTTATGCTACTAAGTACTGTTGTGTATTTTAATGATATAGGACTATATTTCCATGGTCAAAAAAGAAGCAAAATCTCAAACCAGCAGGTAAAGTCACTTAATATCTTAATACAAACCATTTGATTCAGCCTAGTCTATAAATTTAATCAACACCAATTCAACAAACATTTGTTAAGTTTAATACCCGGGTGAACGTAAACTCCTTGTGATTACAGGATTTTGTTTGTTTGTTTCTTAGTTTTCATCTTTTTGTCTTTGTCCCTAGCACCCAGTTGAGTTCCTTGCACATAGTAGGTTTTTAATAAATGTTTATTGAATCAAATATCTTCCATTCAAATTCTAAGTTCTCATTTTGCTATGAAAGTGACCCTGAATGAACTCTCTGATAGTCCTACCAAGCTGTAAAACTTTCCAGTGTGAGGGCCTAGTAATGGGCTAGGTGTGTTCACAAGTACTAGCTAAACAGAGAGATTCATTACCAGAAGGTGACTTACCAAGTGCTTTATTCTTATGGCCATGACCACGCATAAATACTGCCTACTAAGGCATGGAGGATTTTTGATTTGCATTGGTGGAAGGAGTAATGTGTGAGAAGAACAAACTAAATGAGTTTGTGTTACACTTAATGCTTATGATATACATTTAACTGATGTTGTACTTGTATTATTCAGGTATTCATTTTTGCTAATAAAAGAATTCTTCCCAAAATCCTCTATCTCTCCAACCCTCTAATCTTCGCTTTGATTGGCTGGTGCCTATTATTAGCATTTCACTAAACTGATAACAATTATTCTAATAATGATAATCTATAAGCATAACATAAACTGTCAACAAAGAGATAAAAGTCCAATTTTTAAATAGGACCAATCCATTACCATATTTGTTGTTGTCATTTTTCAGTTGTGTCCTATTCTTTGTGACTTCATTTCAGGTTTTCTTGATAGACATATTGCAGTGATTTGAGTTTCTTTCTCCAGTGAATTTTACAGATGAGGAAACTGAGGCAAACATGATTAAGTGACTTGCCCAAGACTGTGGAGCTAGTGAGTATCTGAAGCCAGATTTAAACTCAGGAAGATGAATCTTCCTGACTTCAGTCCTGGCACAAATCATAGTAATATAAGTTGCAAACTGATGTTGTTTGTTCTTCATTCTTGAAGAGGACCATGACATCAGGGAGGTGATGCTATGCCATGCAAGTAACTTTGATTGAAGTGAGGGAGGCCTGTACAAAGTCACTAGCCTCACTTTCTCCTCCAGAGCCATTTCAGTCCAGTGGTAAGATAATAGATCAGGACTACTGGAGATGGCCGAAGATGCAGTGGGAGACCTTGGCCTTTTTAAGCTAAGATCTTTAACAGGTTTCAGTTTGGCTGGGGCAATGCCCTTTCAGTGATTAAGGCCATGTACGAAAGGAGGCAGAGAATGGCCTCTCTTACCTAAGATTTCTGGCCAGAACAGAAACAATTGCTATTTACACTCACTCTGAGCCACCAGGGCCCAAACAGTTGGGTTGGGACCTATTGTTGGCCAATCAATGAGAGTCAAAGTGATGTATGTTTAAGGTATGGTCCTTAAGAAAAAAATCTAGCTTGCAAACCCCAAGATCTTATGAGGTTTGTGATAAAAATTTGTATTCCTTTGGGCAGAGCACACAGAGATAAGGGTATAATACCCTATGGGAAGGGAAGGGAAAGAAAGGAAGAAAGGATAAGAGAAAGGATGAAAGAAAGGACAAAAGGAAGGAAGAAAGGATAAGAGAAAGGATGAAAGAAAGGACGAAAGGAAGGAAGAAAGGAAGGAAAGAAGGAAGGAAGGAAGGAAGGAAGGAAGGAAGGAAGGAAGGAAGGAAGGAAGGAAGGAAG
>NW_020954557.1:4624468-4670169 GCF_900497805.2 Vombatus ursinus
AAGGAAGGAAGGAAGGAAGGAAGGAAGGAAGGAAGGAAGGAAGGAAGAAAGGAAGGAAAGAAAAGAAAGAAAGAAAAATAAAGCTCTTTTCATTTTTCTTTCTTTCTTTACAAGATGATAATGAACAAGCAAGGCCTATAGAGAATAGAATGGGACATTTGAGAAAGGAGAGGTCATTTGTAGCTGGAGGAAAGAGGTAAGGCTTCATGGAAAAGATATCAGCTGGTCTGGTCCTTGAAGGAAGTAGAATATTTTAACAGATGGAAAAATGGTATATGGAGGTATATGGAGAATGGTATACACAAAGTCACAGAGGTGGGCTGTTTCTTTGATTCCTAAGTTGTTTTCCTTAAACAAAACCTGTAATAAGTAATAAGAATAATGAGTTCCCATAAAAAATTCAAATGAGAATTCTTCAAAATTCTTTCTTTATAATATCTTGCATTTTACATTCTATAGCTTAAGATAAATACTTTCAAGAAAAGCTTCAACTCTTACATACCACTAATATTTAATTTGTTAAATAATATCCAAGGACCTAAAATGATTAGGTCTGTACTAGGCCACTCTAATCTTTTGAATCATGTTTGGCTTCTATATATGAAGCCAATTGCATTCAATTCAATAAACATTTATGAAGTACACACTATGAACAACGCATTATGCAAAACTTCGGGAGGTACAAGGAGAAAGTCAAAGTAGTCTTGTTCTGCCCCCTAGGAGTTCATAATTCTGTTAGATCGGGGGTTCTTAACTGGTGTGTACTTGTATGTGTTCGTATACATATACACATATGTATGTGTGTATCCATATATAATGTTCTTAACCTGTATGTTTGTATGTATATACATGTATGTGTATATATACACTCACACATGTACATGTATATACATATATAATGTATATATGTGTCTATATATACATATACAAACACATACAGGTTAAGAACCCCTGATCTAATAGAATTATAAGCTTGTAGAGGGCAAGACAAGATTAGGATAGATAGATAGATAGACAGACAGACAGATACATAATCTATCAATCTATCTATGAACATACACTTACAACAACATAACCCTGGGAAGTGGTTGATGTTATTATCCCCTTTTTACAAGTTGAGAAACCTGAGGCAGGTCTCTTTTCGGTCACTAACAGCACTTTTTCTCTGACCCCAAGCTTTAGATTTTAGCTATGATGTTCCAAGGAGTTTTCATTTTGGGATTTCTTTCAGTTGGATGACCAGCAGAGTTCTTCTATTTCTACTTTGCCCTCTGGTTCTAAGAGATTGGGATTCTTTTTCTTTTAAGATTTCTTGAAATAAGATATCAAGACTTTTTGTTTTTGGTCATGGTATTCAGAGTACAGTGATTCTTAAAAATTTTTTCCTTGATTTGTTTTCCAGGTTAATTGTTTTTCATATTGCTATTGATTGATTTATGAGTTACTTTACATTTTATTCTATTTCTTTTAGCCTTTAGACTTATGTTAGCATTTCTTATTGCTTCATGAAGTCATTGGCTTCTATTTGGTCCATTCTAATTCTCAGAGTTTGTTACTTGGACAAGGTTTTGTTCTGTCAAATCCTGAAAATAAGTGATCAAAGAGCCACAGAGATTATCACAACCAGTGTTAACTCTGAAAAATAAAATAAAACAAAACCAAAGAGCTAACAGTGCTTATAAGTAAAAAACTTTCTTTATTCCATTGGAGAAGGAAAATTAGACATGCATTCCAGAGTGTGCTCTGATACTGAGAAGACCCCCTGCAGTGAGTCTGCGCCTCGGTACATGTACTTACACAGTGAGCTGTAGCCATGGCAGTGAATGGGTAAAAGCAACGAGGCAAGTTTGGTTCATAGTTGAGCTTCACGACTGGAATGTGGTTTGGACAAGCAGGTGCTTGTCTGAGCTCAAGGAACCACCAGGGGCTGGTGTGAAATAATTCTGGAATTTTGCTGCAACAGAGATTATCCAGAGGGTGAGTGCAAAGGATTGTTGTTATGCCAGGCTCAGGGTAAAGCTTGTTTGCTGGGTCCTAACTCTGGAAAATAGGATGTGTCCTAATAGTAAAAAACAAAAAAGAGGAGTAAAAAGAGAGGGATGGTCTATGGCACTTCTAGAAAGAAGGTCTTGTTGCTGCTTTCTTAAAGTTTTGAATGTTGTGTTATTCTAGGATCTCAGGAACAGCTTTCAATGTTCTGAGAGTGGTCTGATCCAGGGCAAAGTCTGTTTGCTACCACTCTGGTCTGAGCTCTGCAATTTCCTGACCTGGATTTGGATCTATGCAAGAGGAGACTGCCACTGGACCCAGTCTTT
Source organism: Vombatus ursinus (assembly GCF_900497805.2). Taxonomy (NCBI): domain Eukaryota; kingdom Metazoa; phylum Chordata; class Mammalia; order Diprotodontia; family Vombatidae; genus Vombatus; species Vombatus ursinus. The sequence goes on from NW_020954557.1 coordinate 4,626,784, forward strand.
GGCAGTCAGCTGGAAAGCTCTATTGGTTCAGTGGCAAATTTTTAGGCTCACGTTTGGTCTGGGATTTGTATCCTTATTATTTTTCTGAAAGCTGGACAACAGATGCTAAAGATGAAGCACTGCTGCTTACTTACTTCTGAACTGAACTTTCTCTACTCTCAGTATACTGCCCAGGAACATCACTACGTGTACAAGCTGGGTCTGTGATTTGGAACTAGGCAAAAAACCTGCCAATTAGTACAGCATCCTGGTATAGGTCTAATGGATCCTTGGTATATGTCTGGGACCAACTCTTGCCCTAATGCACAGTATTTCCTTGGGAACTGGAGTGCTCTGTGTGCAGTGTGCTTCTGATAGGACACCATCCCTAGTTCAATTCAATTCAATTCATTAAACATTGATTAAGTACCTACTATGTGCCAATCTCTATGCTAAATGCTGGGGATACAGAATGAGGCAAAAGACGGTCTTGAGGAGCTTACAATCTAATGGGGGGCAACATGCAAACAAATATGTACAAAGTAAGTTGCATACAGGTTAAATAGGAAATAATTAAAAGAGGACCCTAAAGTAGGAGTCTTGAAGAAGGTGGAATTTTAGTTGAGACTTATAGAAGTCAAGGAGGTCAGTATTTGGAGCTGAGGAGGAAGAGTGTCCCAAAGAAAATGCCTAGAGCTTAGAGACGGAATGTCTTGTTTCTAGAACAGTCAGGAGGCCAATGTAACTGGATCAAAGAGTAAATATTGGGGGGTAAGGTGTAAGAAGATAGTAAAGCCCCAAGCTGGATTGGATAAATGACTCATTCTAACTTTTTTGGAATTTCCTAAGCTGGATTCAGGCTGGTGAATTTTTAAAATCTGTTTAGAGGAGAGAGGAGATTTGCAGAGGGCAGCCTCACTGTATTGTTCCTACTATTCTGCCACCTTCAGGCATACTTAATAAAAAATATAAGTAGAATGATATACTTTCCCAGTCCTTTTCTACACATTGGTACATTTGTCAACGTGTGTTTTCTTAACATAGTTAATAGTTTTATGTTTCCTTTTCATGTGCATTTTTAAACCTTTAAATCACATAGGATGAAAAAGTACCTATAAAGAAAGATGTGATTAGAAAGTTGAATTGGAAAACATTGGTAACATAAGAGAGTAATAATAACTTTGGGAGAACATGGAACAGAAGGGAAATCAAGTGAAATAGAAGGTAAAGTAATGGACCCTGAAATTGGAGATATGAAGGTCAGAGATAGGATAGGGATATCTTCATCCTTTGATCAATAAATAATCATGTATTATGTTCCTTAGACATTACAAAATACATGGCTGCGTCTTACCTTTACATCAGCAAGCATCAACTTTCTAAGGAACACCTCACTCATCACTTTATAATTTGGAATAAATTCTGATTAAGGTGAAAAAAAAATCTTTTCCTAATCTGAAATGAAACAGCAGCCGTGTTTAGTGCCTTCTTGGTTGTCAACAAAATAGGAATGATTCAAATAATAATCAGCAGTATTCATACAACACTGAGTGCATTTGCCAACTACGATTAAGAGGCTGTGTGAGCCTTGCTGATAAAATAACAATTTCTATTTCCACATTTGAGAGAGACACAAGTGCCATTGGAGATGTATAATCTATACTTTCCAAGGAAATTTTTCTTCTGTTCCTTTTCTAATGTTTGGTGCTCTGCTGTCTCTTCTCAAAGGTAGACTGCATCTCTCAGATCCTGCTATTCCTCTTCACCCAATCAATTTCCTCCAAGTGACGCAAGCATTTCTTAAATCCACAATGAAATAATAGGATAGTGTTACTATGTTAGTAGAGGTAACTGGGTGGGAGATAGGAGCCTGGATATAATGAGAGGCAGAAATTGGGAGCAAAGAAATGACATAGCAGTAGCTATGTCGAATCATTATCTTGGCTTTTCTAACATAGGAGATGATGCTCTGGGAAAGCATGAGCTATGCCGTGTTTTTTCATTGCATGTATGCTCAAGAAACCCATTGTTGCATCACCCAAATAGCAGTCTAGCTCTCCCCATTCAACCAATCCTCAAGTGAGAAGTAAACAAGGCTGGCATTCCTGTTTCTGAATTGAAGGGAAGAATCCCTTTCTTTCTAGATTTTCTCTGTTCTTAAGGAGCAAAATCCATTGCCTGGGTGCCCTGAGATTCAGAAACTGCCTATTTGCCAAGATTTAAATACCTAACCTTTCTAATGGCACTTGGGATTGAACAATGGTTCTTGAGAGAGGCTATTAAGCCCCTTTGTCAGTTATGCTTAAATTTGGAGAGTCAGAAGGAGAGTATACACTGAAGCCAGACTACCTTGCTTTGCTTAGTTCAGCACATTTTTCTTCTTAATGTCAACAATTAGAAATTACCATTAAGTGCATCACAATCAAAGTATATCTGAAGTTCATGGCAAATTAATGAGGTACTGGAAAAATTTGAGCTTCTTCTTCTTCTTACCCTATATTTTGAAGAATTCCTTGGGAATGCCTCTCTATCCTCCCACCCCCATTCTTAGTAATGCTTAAAATAACAAATATACCTCTGCTTGACTTCTTTCAAACAATCTTTTCAAAACAGCATGGCTTGGTGGGTCACTTAATTATTTGAAATGAATAATACTCTCATCAATAGATTGTCTGAGAAAATGAGAATCAGTTACAAAGTGTCTAAATTGGCCACACGAATTAAAGGCCCAAACCAGCCACACTCTAATTTGTCAACAATAAACAGAGTAATGAATTTCTTCATTTCAACAAAACCTCCAGGTTTCAAAGGCTAAATTAAATGACAGTAAGTGCTATCAAACTACCATGAGGGATGGAGACTTCCTAAGGAGGCTGCGCACCTGGCTTGAGTAATTAAAAGCAGCCCAACTGGCTGGAATTGTGCTGATAAGGAGAACAAGGAGAAGCAGATACTGATACATGCAAATTCTAGGTAAGTTAATTGTATCATGGTATTTTAAATACAAGTCTTCATTTGCATCCACAACATTTCAGGTCCTGCAGAAACAGGTGTTAATAATCTTCCTTGGGTTTGACATCGTATAAAAGATGTTTTACATGCTGTCTATTTCTGAGCACTGTCAATACAGAATTACAAAAATGAATGTTGATTAGCAGTAGAAATTAGAAAGTTAAAGTGATTCCCTTTGAACAATATCTGAGAAAGGGTTTACATGTATGTATACATGTGTACATATATATTTATATGTATGTATGTATATATCCCACTTATCCCCACCTCTGCTTTCTTGTGCTTCTATGACTATTCCAGATATTTTATCTTTCATTTGCCTATTACAAAATTCTAGGATCCCTATGCAAATGAAAGGTGCTACTATGCATGTCTTCCCATTATAAGGTTTGCAATACATATTGAACTCCTCCAATCACTTGTATTTTTACTTAACTCTTTGTTATTTACCAGACTAATGGATTTTGGTCAGGTGCAGGGCTTCCCTATTTTTTTCTTGGGCAAGGTCTTCCAAGAGAGACAGTCACCTTAATTAAAAAGGCTTTAGTCTTGTTTCTCTTCAATGATATCTCTCAAATATTTTCCCTCAATATCCTTGTGACTAGGTACATAGAGAGTAAGTCCCTAGCTAAGCTACTTCACATCCTCTGGGTGACAATAGAAGGTTGTCAAAGGAACATAGAGGACGTAGGAAGAAAAAAATAACTGTAATCACAGAAAATTATATGCCAAAGGAAATGTATTTCTTTTTATTTCAAAACTTCAGGGAAATGTTTTATGTTTTCTTGGAATTCCAGGTACTATAATGAAATAATGTGGAAAATGTAATAGCGAGAAGATTTCAGAATTCATTACAACATCCGGAGTAGTTGCTGCTATGGTAAATCATTTGGCTGGAAGATGGTCATTAAAATGCAGCTATCTTTAAAAAACAAAAAACTGAGCCTCTCAACATTATGGAAATTCTGAATTTTCAATTTTTATTTGGTGGTAGGGGAAGCAAGGCTGATTTAGACATAAAAAATAAATTTGAATTCAGTGCAGAGATTTGTTCCCTTAAAGATCACTCTTTCATATTCTCATTACATTTAGATCTGATAGAAGGTCTACCAACAGCTGTTCTCATGAATCTGAGCTCTAGCAGGTTAAAGGTGGGCAGGTCTTCATGTTGGAAGCCTGTCTTTAGAAATGCCTTCCCCTTATGAACTAACAGAGAACAATTTGGGTGGCCTTCAGGCCTAGATTTTGAGGTCAAGCTTTTGCTAAAGTTCAGCAGCTAAGAGCGAAGTCACTGATTACTATTAATAATTTGTTTTCTGATATTTCTATCATGAACATATGCTCAGAGGCCATGGGGAGCATTTCATAAATTGGAACAAATGAATCAAAATATGTAAAACTAGTTTTAGCAATTTTCAAAGTGCCAAGGTGTTTGTTATGTTCTACATCAGCATAATTGTATGCATTCTCTGTGAACTATACAACACAAAGCGAGCAATAAAAATAGGTCAGATTTCTACGTACTCCATTTCTTTAATTTTTAGATACAGTTGTCCACAAGTGATGGAATAACTGGGTTAGAAGAAACCTCAATGGCCATCCAACCCTCACCTATATCTAAAAGGAAATCCTCTCTGCAACGTGGCTAAAAAATGGCCACTGTGGCTCTGGTTGAAGATCTCTGAAGAGGGGAAATTCACCACCACTTCAGGCAGCTCATTCCACATTTGAAAAATTCAAATTATTATCAATGGTTTTTGATATCAAGTATTCTACCCTTTAGGGCCAAACAGAAGAGATCCAATCCCTCTTCTGTGTGACCGGTCTTCAAATACTTGAGGACAGCAATCATGTCTCCCCTAAGCCTAATCTTTCCTAGGCTAACCATTCCCATTTGCTTTTCTATATGTGATTCACTTGAGCTCCTTTACTCCAGATTTTGGTAGAGTAAAGTGGTTTGCTTCCTAATACTGACTGTTATGACTTCTTTCATGTAGACTAAGGTCACTTTGGCTTTATTGGTTGCCATATCATTTTACTGGCTAATTTTGAAAGTGGAGTCCCAGAAGTTTTTTTTTTCAGATAAAATGATGTATAGCAATATGATTCCATAGCTTCTTCTTGAAATTACAGTTGATCTTTTCATCTGAATGTAAAATTTTACATTTATAGCAACTAAATTTTATATTATTCAATTTAATGCAGTGTTCAAGCCTGTCAGTGTGATTTTGGATCCTGATTTGACATGGGAGGCACTGGCACAGGATCACCCAGCATGGGATACCCTCATCACTGAAGCTGCCATGCTGTATAAGCAAAGAAAAATTGAAGTAGCTCAAAAGAAATATAAGATGTGCAATTTAGAGGAGCAACTCCAAATGTGCACATGAACTATTTGTGCCTGACTGGTGGTAGAGTATTCTGAGCTCATACTGGTCTGATCAACCAGTCAGATGTACTGTAACTTGACTCTAAAATAGTGATGTTATTTTGGTACTCTTTGAGAAAGGACTATCATCCCATAGCTATTCCTCCTAGTCTTTCTTTTTTGGTAATGACACATATATATTTATCCATGTCATAGATAAAATGTTAAGCAACACAGAGCAAAGCATTTCACTGGAGTACTTTCTTCAAGTTGACATGGAATCATTAATGACTGCACTTTGTATCTATGATTCGGTTAATTCTAAGGTAACCTATTTGTGATATCTCTAGCCTTCATTTCCCCATCTTGTCCAAAGGAATAGATGCTTTGCTGAAATCTAAGCAAGCTATATCTGTAGTCTTCATTCCCTTCATTTGACAATTCCATAATCCTGTCAAAAACAGGAAATAAGATTAGTCTTGTATGATTTGCTGTTGATGAATCCATATTGGCTCTTTTTGATCACCACTTCCTTTTCTATATGTTCACTTACCACCTCCAATAACATGGTCTATGATTTTGTCAAGAACTGAAGTCATGCTCACTGTCCTGTAGTTTGTAGAATTCATATCTTATCTTTTGAAAAAAATGGAATAAAATGTACCCTTTTCAGTCTTTCAGGATCTCAACATTTCTTTATAGTGCATGTAGATATAGTTAATCTGAGTCAGGCAACTAGAATTAATCAAAAGAAGTTAGAAACTCTTCTGCAATCTCTTTATATCAAGTGCTAATTCTCTTTTTAGTTCCTTCTAATTCAAAGATCATTATCCTTGGTAGAGAAAAATGTAACAGTTTTCTTCCTTCAGTTTTCATTTGTTATCATCCCACTCACCCTGACTATTTATCAAATCCTATGAGGTTCTTTTTCTTCCAAATATAACTGAATACTACAATAAACCATTACCACCTACAATAACAACAAAAATCAAAAATCTTTTTTTCTCTTCCTTATTTTTCCTCAAGTCATTTTGATCTGTAGCACATCAGATGGGTCTTTTATAGCAAGGGTGTCAAACACAGGGCAGTGACCCTATGTGCTGCAGGGAACAAGTTTAAAATATAATTGAGACGTATTTAAAAAAAAGAAATGAAAACACAAAAAACATGGATAATGTTAATATATAGTTTTTTACATCAATGAGTCCTGTCTAGATCCTTATTTACAGATGAGTGGTCGTATTTTTATTGAGTTTGACACCCCTGTTATACAGGACCATTATATCCCTTTTATTCATGCTTTGTTACCTGCTCTATCTTCCATCTTCTATAGGTTTTTAAAACAAAATCTAAGTTGGTGTTGTGCAACCTATGCAATCACATTAGACTCTTTAGAAAACTCCATTATTCCTCCTTATCAAAAACTTTTCCTTTTCATCTTCAGAATTTCATTCTTGATTCTTAAGACATTATTATACCTTTTAGGCTTACTTTTCCTGTAGGCTTTTACCTATCCATCCTGCCACTGAACCCTCTGACACTTGTTCTCCCAAAATTTATGATGCACACCTGACTGCTCCCAGATTTCCTTCTTCTTCACAATTTTTAAGACGGAATGTTTACTTCCGCACAAGGCACCCATCATTTCTATCCCAGCAACCAAGAGTTTTTCTTCATTAGTAAGAATTAAATCCAAAATATAATTTCCTCTGGCTGATTTTTACCCATTTTGAAGGATGAAATTATCATTAAAGATAGTCAAGAAATTATTAAGTATTCTAGTTTTAGGAGAGAGTACTCTGTAACATTTTTTAAATTATTGGAGCTTTTTATTACTCCAATTATGTGCTTCTGTGTCAGTTTTATAATCTATTTCTAGAATTTCTCGTCTAATTCTTTATGTTTGGGTGGGTTGTAGTACACACAACAATGACAATACTGTTTTTGTTTCTCTAATTTTGCTGATCTTCACCTAAATGCAAGTCTATAGCTTACTTCCCCCTACTCTACTTCTTCCTCATTCTTAATAGGCAATATTATACTTTGTCTCTTTTAATTATTCTTTTAAAAATATTATTCACTTTCAAAGTCATATTCTAATTCTAGGTTTCATCTAACCAAATCCCAATGATATCGATGTAGTTAAATTTGCCCATTTGCTTTAGGATCTTTGGTTTACTCGTTTATTCCCCATTTTTACGCATTTGTGTATAAATCTGACTATATATGTTTTATTACTGACTTCTTTCCCAGATTTTATGTCCTATGAACTTTTGGATATTTCTACATTTTAACCTTGGAAAATTAAAGACTATTACGAAACATTCTTACAAAAATGAAAGGTGAAATCATGATAAGTACGATTTGTAAGATCTAACTTATGATTCCTCTTTGTCATTTCTTTTTTCCTTTGTAAGTCGATTTTCAAGTCAATAAATCAAATTCTATTGTCAACAAGTCATTCCATTATTAGTCTCAGCATAACTCATCATAATAAATACAGAATTTATCTTTTGGACTCAGTTTCTAAAATTGTTGTTCTTAATAAAGTTTTGCTTTTACTCACTGGTATGTTTTGTCATTTAAGAATTCCAGAGAGATCTTTTCTATGCCAAACTTTTTAACCCTTTTTTTTTTGCTTTCATTAGAATATAGTTCTTTGGGTGGTTTCCTCCATTGTCTGTCAACAATTTATTTTTTTTTCCTTTTCATTAATAAAGATAATTTCAAAGAATTTCAAAGATGATAAAATATATTATCCATAGTTTGGAAAATATTTTACTAGAAAGCAACCAGGAAAATAAGCATTGGCCTACATGCTCTGGGCATTATAGAAATCAGGGCTATTTTAATATGGATTAGATAGCAGGTCTAAAAGAATTATGATAATTATCTCCTTTTTATTTTTTCTCTTTGTTTGATTTTTATGGGAATTTGCATTTGTGTAGAGCTCCTTGTCTTTTCTACAAGGACATGATGATATCTATTTACCAGCATGGCCTGGTATGAAAGGAGGACAGAGAGAAAGGGCAGTATGGTAAGGAACAATGAATTTGGGGCCAGAGAGCATGGGGTCAATTTCTACCTCTGCCACTTCCTTTGTGTGTGACCTTGAAATTTAACCTCTCCCGATCTCAGTTTGCTCATTTATGAAAGGAGAGAGTTTAAATAGCCTCTAAGGTTCCTTCCAGCTCTAAATCTATGAGCCTATGAGATCAGGCTCAGAGAGCACTGTGCTAAAATTCAGGCAACCCTTTGACATCCAAGGAGAGGCCTACACTTGAACTTCTGTCTGGGAATGGGAAGCAGGAGTAGTCCCCCTTGAAGTATTGGTCAAATAAAAAGAAAAGCAGATGGTAACATCTGTACAATTATATATTATAACTCAGAGTGTGTCAGTGAGTGAACATGTGAATGTTATAATTTAATCACTTGTCTTTCCTTTATTCTCTTCATTAATTCTTCTCCCTTTTTGTCTATCGTAGACTTTTATTCTTTGATTCATGGTCTTTATACCTATTTATTCCTACTTTAGTTTCTGTATTACTTATGGGATTAAACCTTCCAAAACATCTATTTTGAGTTTTCTCTTCTAAGCAATTTCTATATTATTTCTTTATAGATCTTGCTCCATTCCCCCCTTTTTCTGTTGCACCTCATTATTAGAAGTATCAGTTACTGAAGGAGGTAGAGGTGATAGAAATTTCTTTTCCTGTGTCCCTGCTTTTGAAGTTTATTCTTAACCCATTGCTTTGCCCATGATAATTTCTTACCATCCCCCCGTCATTTAATTTATCGTTGAATCTTCTCTCTGATTCCTGCCTACCCTGCCTTCGTGATGTCAGTTGCTCCCAGGAAAGTATATGTATGTATATGTATGTATATGTATGTGTGTGTATATGTGTGTGTGTATACACCCACTATATATACATACATATATATGTATGTACACACACATACATGTGTATATGTACATATGTGTGTGTTTATGCATACATATGTAAATTTTTCTGTACATGCTTCTTTCTATTTATCAATTCTTTATCTGGATGCAGATAACATCCTTCTTCATATGTTCTTTATAATTAATTGGAGTATTTATAACATTAAAAATAACTTACTTGCTCAAAGTCGTTCTTATTGTTCACTCTTCATTATTTCATGCAAGTCTTTCCATGTTTTTCTAAGATCATTCAGCTCATCATTTCTTACAGCACAGCAGTATTCCATTACAATCATATACCACAACTTGTTCAGCCATTCCCCAATTGATGGGCTTCCTTGAAATTTCCAGTTCTTTGTCACCATAAAGAAAGCTGCTGTAAACATTTTAAACATGCAGGTTCTTTTCCTTTCGAACTGAATTGTTTGGAAAAAGCCCTTCGAAGAGATGTACCCATGTGGAAAGGTGGCCTTGATAAAATGTGATTGGGACACAACAAATTTTAATAATGCTTTAAAGTTTGAGAAGTGTTTTACATGTGTTATCTCATATTTTTGGAGATACCATTTGATCTAATCAAATCACTTTTGTAATAAAATGTACTGACCTCCTAACACTAGGCCACACCCTTTGGGTTTCTTTTTTCAGAAGTGATGATGGATTTCTGCCAATCCCTCCACACTTTTGCCTAATTTCTTCCTGACTAACGACAAGTATTTGAAAGATGACTAGGGTTAGGGCAGGGGTGAGGAACCTGCGGCCTGGAGGCCACAAGTGGCCTTCTAGTCTTTGGGTGTGGCCTTTTGACTGAGTCCAAGTTTTACAGAACAAATTCTTTTATTAAGGAGATTTGTTCTGTGAAGTTTTAGGTTTAATCGAAGGGCAGAACTTGAGGGCCTAGAGGGATACATGTGGTCTGGAGGCCTCAGGTTCTCCACCTCTGGGTTAGGTAAATAGTCTTTTAAGACAGAGCAAAGCAAAGTTAAAATGAACCATTAGAGAATCTGAAGTCCCTTGACTTAGGCCCAATAAATATTATGCTCAAACCAAAAGAATTAAATCACTTTCTCTCTGTGATTTAGGACAACTTCTTACCATCACCATGTTTTCAAAGTTTATGGTAAGTAGGCATTTTCTAAGTATATTCTATCATTAATAGAGAAGTTACTCACTATCCTCAGGAAAGTAAAATGAATCACTCTGAAGAGAAAAATGAAAATTCCCATAAGGATTCACAAAATGGCAAATGACAATTCAAACCTAAAGTTGTACTTTAAAGGTCTTTGGTGCTCTTCTTTTGCAAGTTGGTGTGAATTTCAGTTATATGGAATATACCTATAAATAGCACACCTGAATCACTTCCAAATAAGAGGGCAAAACTTTCAAGTTCAGCTTTATAAGACAAGTGGTTCAATTACATTAGTCATGGTTGTGGGAGTTGTGCTGGTTTTTTGTGTGAAGAAAGTGAGGGCTAAAGTTTCCAAAATAGGAATAACAAGCCTGCTACACCCCTATGCCATCTCCTCACCTTAGCCAAAGGCAAAAGTTCTTCTTCCTCCCTCCCTCCCTTTTGTTTCACCTCTTGACTCTCCCTTCCCTACTATGGGTAGTCCCATCTAACACCAACAACTGAGCTGATCCTTTAAGGGGTTGGGGCCATTTGGTTTTGATTTTTTTTCCCTCCAGATATATAAAAGGCCTAGTGTGAAGGAGGAAATATATAAGAGAATAAACCTAAACTTCCATTGCCTGAGGGAAATGCCTTCTAGTTCTGCACTATTTCCTTTGGCAGTTGAAGATGTGGAGGGTAGTAGAACTTTATATGCTGTTAACATTGAAGTTGTGTTTTCTTGATCTAATTGCTCATTAGTAAAGTTGTTTTCATTTCATTTTCTTTACCCTCAAGCCTCCTTTACTAGGTAGCGTAGGTCTGGCCTAGAATACTCATTCAGGTACAAAACTTGAAATTCATCATTTTTACTGTCAGTGACATATTTTGTTGGCATATGATAAATCATATGTAACTTCAGGTGTGCATCACAGTGGAGAAACTCTCTTTGGAAAAGTCTTCTAAGCCATTAAAAATAAATCTACTACTTCTCTTACTAGATTTCTCTTCATGTCCCCTGTGGGGAGAAGGATATCTGTGTTTTCTAGTAGAAGCAATTCAATTTGAGATCTTTGTAAGTACTATACATTTCTCAGTAGAAAGTTGGGGTGAGAATGTTGCTAAATGAATTGGGTCTGCACTTGTTCCTCAGCGTGAGGGTTGTTTCTTGAGAGATTTGATCCCTAATAAAGTGCTAAGAAATGGATTCTTGGATTTGTTTGTTCAGCAAAAAGTCAGGAACTCACTGAATCCATTTGTGGGATATGATTCATTTCTTAGAGAAACACAAGAAGAAACCGAATCCGTCTAAGAGATTAGGATGTCCTCTTTAACGTAATGGCATAAAAGATCCTAATATTTATGTTATCATTGTTAAGCTTAAATGATATTGGCATCCCTAGATCTTTGTGGAAATGTAGGTTTGTTTAGTTTTGTTTTCCTGTAACACTTAATGACTATTTTAATAACTAATATTCTTCCTGTAACTAAAATCAGTTTAATATTATTTCATTGAAACAGATAATTTCAGCAACTGTACAGATTACATTGAATCATAAAAACAGCAATTTTCATATAGTAGCTGCTTAATGCATTTTTGTGGTTATAAATAGTTTAAAATGTCCAGATATTTGATGATAAAACATTTGGGCTGTATCTATAAGAAACTCTCATCTTCCTACTTTATCATACTCTACTTTTTCTGAACAGTTGGGTGGCACAGCAGATAGAGCACTTGGCCTGGAGTCAGGAAGATCTCAGTTCAAATCGGACCTCATACACTTACTAGCTGTGTGATCTTGGGAAAGTCACTTAATCCCTGTTTGCCTCAGTTTCCTCATTTGTAAAATGAGCTGGAGAAGGAAATGGCAAACCACTCCAGTATCTCTTCCAAGAAAACCCCAAATTGGGTCATCAAGAGTCAAATATGACTGAACAACAACTACTTTTTTTACTTATTCCTTCTAACTTCTTTTACATAACACAAACCACTGCTTTGGATGAGCTTGCCTTTAGTAGTATTAGAATACAAACACATTCTTTTTGTTTCAGTCTCAGTTTCTATCTTATAAGTTGTGACATCAAAACATCTTCCTTATCCTAAATTCAATTCAATTTAATTCAACAAGAATTTATTAAATGTTTAAGTATATACTTATAAAGTATTATTTTATGGTTAGCACTAAGAATTAGGGGAATTTTGAAAGTCCTGATGTAGGGGGTTGTCCCTGATCTGAACTTTGAATAGGGATTTTAAAAGCCAGAGGTAATAAGGAGAGAAAACATTCCAGACATGGGGTATATGTGCAACAACATGGTGGCAACAGATGGAAAATCAAGAATGGAAACAGTAAGCAAGGACGATTTAGCTAAAACATAGTATTTGAGGGGGAGTTATATGAAATAAACACATGAGGATGATGTGTTCATGTATCACTCTGTAGCTTATCAAACATGACTGGATAAATTCTATTGTTTAGCTATGTAGAGGTTTGTCTCTATTAAGGGCAAAGTCATAAATCCTATCTTTAAGGTTGGATATACGTGCTTGTTCTATAGTGAGAGATGTCTTAAAATAGTTGATTAGTGAATAAACAATATAATAATGTTTAAATTGAGTTCTGAAATGCTGCTATTCCAGTGATGGATTTCATATATTGATGTACTGAATATGTCCACAAACTTAAATTATCCTAGGGTAGGATCACCAAATAGGATTAAATGAAAGTTTTTAATCTTATCTTTTCTCCAGAAATTTGAAGAGCTGAAGGAGTTAACAATTTGTTTATTTATTCAACAATCATTTAACTTTTTACTTTGCTCAAAACACTGTGCTAAGCAGAGAAGGACATGAAATGATAATTAAGAAACTGAACTCAATTTTATGGAATTTATAATTAGAGGGGAAATGCTATGTACACAAACATATTGCCACTAAAGGCTGGCACATCCATAGCAATGGTTTGATGTGGAATTAGGTGGAATGGGTAGAACAATTCAGCTGGCCTCTAAAATATGACAAGGTAAGAAAATGAGTTTCAAATAGACATAGCCCAAATATTTTGACATCATTTATCTGGTTTTTTAAATAGTTTAAATCAACCAAATAACAAGTCATAAAGCATGTGTTAAGCAAAAATGCAAATTGTACAATAACTAGAAAACTGCATATAATACATGATAAAGAATAACATTCAAGTCAAGGGAGAAGTAGTCAATTTTTATTAGGGCATCAGAGATATTTTCAAAGAATATGTTGTAGCATCTCAGCCAAGTTTAAAGAATGGATAGGGTATCAAAATGAAGAGCATCTCAAGCAAATATAATAACTTAATTAGGGCATGGAATAAAAAATAGTCCAGTTTGGCTGGAGCATAGTTCCTATAGACGACTAGTGTGAGATGTGACTGGGAAATTATGGAGGCAATACTTTTTGCAGCCTTCAATGGTGATAGGTTGCTTTGTAACCTTAACCTCTCACAGCTTAGCAAATGGAATTCAAGGTTGAACAGAGGTGTCCCTGCTATCTAGGTCTCCTTTGTACTGGGACTTTTTCAGACTCCCAAACATGTAGAAGAAACTTAGCAGGAAGAGGGATTTCCGAAAAAGAAAAAAAAAGACATACTATGAGCTCCTTGAGAGCCAGAGCTGTCTTTTTTGGTTTCCTCATCACTTAGCACAGTGCCTGGAACATAACAGGTGTGTTGACTGACTGATTGACTGAGTGACACTGGGGGAGAAGCAAATAATTGTTAAGCAAGACACACTACTTCTGTGAAAATGAAGAGCTATTATGTAATAATAGCTAATTTTTAGTTAAGATTTGCAAAATACTTTATGTATATATTATCTTATTTAATCTGCAGAACAGCTGAGGAAACTGAGGTTCAGGGATCCAGGGTCTAAGAGCTAGTATCTGAGTCAAAATTCCAATTCAGTTCTTGCTGACTTGACATTCCCATGCTCTCTATACTACACCGTACTGTCACTCCGGGAGACACCTGAGACTTATTATGCTTGGCCTTAGAGGGAAGACCTAGCAATAATGAACGGAAGTTATATAGAGGAGTATTTGACCTTGAGGTAAAAATAAATAAATAAACAAAAAACCTTACCAATGAGAGCTCTTAAAAGTGGAATGGGCTTTCGCAGGCGGTAATGGCTTTCCCTAACTACACATATTTAAGCAGAGACTTGTGTATACCACTTGTCAGGTATGCTGTAGGGGGCATTTTTAGTGAGATACCATTTAAACAGTATGGTCTCTGAATTGTCTCTTCTAGTTCTTAGATTTTGGAATTCTGTCCTTGGCTTTCCAACCATGAACCTCCTGCTCTCTTACCCGGATATTGGCCCTTTTTTTTTTTTTTTTGACAATTTGTTGGGAATGTCTTAAAGGTGATTCAGCCATGGGGTGATAGATTGAATTAGCTGCTGTCAAAGGTCCCTCTTTAACTCTTAGATTCTATATTGATTTATAAATATTCACAAAAGTTTTAGTTATTGGAATATATTGAAGAATGTCAGAACTGGAAGGGGGATTATTTCTTCCAAACCACTAACTTACAAATGGGGAAACTGAGGTTGAGAGAGGTGAAATGTCTTCCTCAAGATTACACATGGAGTAAGTGGAAAATCAACTGTTGAATCCAGGTCTTTTAACTCCAAATACAGTTTTATTGCTGCTGTTCCAGATTGTTTCACCATTCTTTTATTCTTTGCCAAATGATAACATAGCTAAATATACAAACCTTACTTTTTGGAAGGCATACCTTCTATCTGTTCAGAAGAAAGGTTAATTTTGGTTCAAACCCTGGAGATAATCTCTATTGATTTAGTCACAGTCACACAGCTTATAAGGGTAACAATGGAACCATGATCTGCTGGCATTATGTCACATTCTGATTTTAAATTTTAGCATTTTCCTAATTTTATCATCATAAGCTTTTGCAGAAGCTTTGCCCTGATGCCTAATTTTTACACCAAGGTGACTCTGTGTTATATGTCAGTGAGGTGCAAACTCTTGTAGGTACTACCGAAACGTTTTGAGGATGGTTCCAGAGATGAGCCCTGTGATGGTTATCTAAAGACCAGTAATCTAGCCAAGGTCCAAGAGGCTCATCACTAGAGTGGCTACAAGGTTTCAGTCCTAGCAACTTGAAAAGACCGTGCATGTCCTAAGGCATAGAGGAGTTTCACCTGCATCAGTGGAAGAATTATCCACATTATTATCAGACAGACTTTCAGTGAAACATTCTTTGCCTCTCAAAGCTCTGCTTTTCCAGTTTCTAGTTCTTTCCATATTGATATTAAAATTCTTTCAGCCCTCCACCGTTTTGCCCTCTGGCATTTTATACCAGCTGCTTGCTTTACTTGTTCATGAGCTGCAGGTTACAAAAGTGAGTAGCACTGACCTGAGGGAGGGTAGGTTGGTGAGGCGGTGAGGAGTGGGAATGAGCTGAAATGCAACGATCGGAATACACGTTATCTTCATGTGCTTTGAGTGCTCAGAAAATTTTGTTGAACTGTTTTTTTCATAAAGTGATAAAAAAGAAATTACTGGCACATAACCTTTAATTATACCAGGACCCTGGTAATCATAGCACACAGAAAGGGACATTTATCTTTTAATCTATTAGACTATTTATCATGAGATTTCATTTTAGAACTGATAACCTTAGGGGACCCTAAAACACTGTGTGTCTTGACACATTGCGGTACTATCTATTGAAAGAACTTTAAAGTGAAGCTTTGATTCTTTTTTGTCTTGCAATATGATACTTTATTCGGATCTAACTTTCAGGCATGCAGGACCAGAAGGGAAGAGGAGAAAGGTAATTGACCCCTCGCCCACATTGTTTTGTTTGGTGAGATTGTACCACATTGACCTTGTGAGGTTTACAGTAAAGGCAGAGCAGAGGTCTGGAGTTGAGGGACTAACAGTGTTAGGATCAAAGGCCTAATTGTCTGTTTTCTAGAAGTTAGGGTTATTGGCAGCTGCCATTATACCATCCAGGCTGCTGTCACACAGCATAGCCAACCAGCATGCACTAATTGCAGTGGCCTTTTCATCAAGTAAGATCATCCAGCTAACCACAAAGAGCTGTCTCTCCATTAGCACAGACAGTAGCTAGCTAGATCAGCTGGGCTACTTGAGTATGATTGGACTGTCATATTGTTATGATTTGTTCAAGTTTAGAGCATTTAGCAGATACCCTTTGCACCTCTCTTTGTACCTGAATACTATAACCTGACTGCCCCTATCATTTAAGAGGGTACTATAGCTTTTCAAAGTTCAGCAGCGCACAATTGCAGGCAGGCAACTGGTCTCTGACAAGAGATCAATACTGTCCTTCCAAACGCTGGAGTCAAGCTGCTGGGTCTGTCAGAAGGATGTGTGCTGTAATTGGATCATGGATACTGCGAGTCATCTGAGTTTCCCTTCAGCACTGTCACAGCTGTCAGATGTCATCCCTTTGTACAGCTGTCACTGCGGGAGGGTTGGGGCTCTTTTTCCGTTCTAACCCAATGCAAATGTCCACTTAGCAGATGAATATTGAAGATATTAGACATTTCTTTATGCCTTTATGCAAAATAAAGATCTGTGTCATCTGTGAATTTCATGGAAATAAGTTGCAATTTATTCACTGTGAGAAAAGTGAAGTGAAGCCTGTAAAAATGAGAAATTATTTGGTTCAGGCTATTAAAAAAAGGAATATTTTATAGAATAAACAAAAAATATGCAGATATTTTTTTCTAAAGATGGAAAAACTATCAAGTACTTCCTATTAGCCCTATACGGTCACCCTATATTAGGTTAATCTTCTAAGAAAATGTATGGCTTTCTCTGTGTTCACATTCACATGGGGGGGAAATTAGTTTGAGTAGACTTTAATTCCTGTAAAAAAAATCATTAAATGTTATTGAAAAATATAATCCCAATATCTGTTTTTTAAAGTAGAAGTATGATGAGATTTAAGAAGCCCAGTTATAATTAGAGTCAGGTCAAGAGCTTCCTGGCAAGGTTTATGAATGTATATCTCTATGTATCTATATTATAAATATAACATTATATATACCTACATATATACACACACATACACATACTCACATACACACACACACACACACATATATATATATATGTATATATAGGGAGAGAAAGACAGAGAGACAGAGATAAATGACAGAAAAGGTTAGATTAAAAATTGATTAAAATGTTTTAGCTAACTAGATATTTTGTTCTATTGAGAAAGGAAAAGAATATATGTCTATATACCTATATATTCATATGTTAGTTGAAAATGTTAATAGAAGGCTTTCATTCATCTTAGACACTTTTAAAACACAAATCAGAAAGAATCTATATCTTCCAAACTGTACTGTTATCTTTTGTAGTGCATTACAGACTATTGTATTAAAAGTAAAGATTACTGGTTAACTTTTAGAAATATCCATCATCACTGACAATGAAATTGGGTGGGTCTTACGGTAGTTAAGGACAGGTTCCCAGCCTTGGGCATTGCTATTCCTTCCTTCTAACACGGGACCGTGCATATTACTGAGTTGGAATCCTTTTTTCTCCCTAGACTGTCACCAGTATAAAGAACAAATTTAATTGGTATTTTCACCATTTTCTTCTTGTCTCCCTGAGCTGATGTCAGTATCATTTTTTGGATCGCTGACAGGGTGATTTTTGATGTGGATGGCTGACTTCCTTTTTCTTGAGGTCTAGACCACACACCACCTTCTCTGTCAAACACACAGCCTGTGCAGGCCCCACTGACAGAGTACCATGAACCTTATTTTCCAATATCTGACCTTAGCATCCAGTCAACCACCCTGGGACCAAATGGGCCAGCCCAAGAAATATCCAGACTTCCTGCCTCCATGTGGCATGATGAGGTGATCCCACCTCATTTGTTGTGTGGTATGTTTGCACTCAGTATAAAATCAGTGTCTGCTAAAACAAAAAAGGGCATAAATGAAACACGAGGCTTCCATTGGAAACTACCCAAATATACTGTTCTCACTTAATAGGTTGATGTGTGTGGTCATTTATGATATGACTTCTTATTTTGAAAAGACAATAACATTTGATAATTATATTAAGAAATAATGTTTTCTCCTTTGGCCAATTTAGTTATTTTTTTTTTAAACCAAGCTATAGTGAACTGAAGTGGAACATAGCAGTACTAGTACAATTAAAATGGACTATTTGTACGAAAATAAGAAATGCATAGTAATCAAGCTCAGCTCATCCGTTTCTTTTATTATGAAATTGTCTTCACTAATAGCTTAAGCAGAAAATTCCCAAACAAATGAAAAAAAAAACTTAGTTTCTTATTTAAGTTTATTCCTCTGTGATGAGAACTGGGCAACTTTATATGCAACTCCAGTGACTAAAGTATGCACTTTCTTTTTTACATGGTTTATGGCTAATTACATCAGAGATCCAAAACAGTCTTTCTTACATTTGCATTAATAAGAGTGTCACATGATCCATACTGAAGCAGGAGTATACATCAAAGGTAGATTAAAGGTTGGTTAAGCATCAAACTATGTTCCATATGTAAATTTATAGCAATGATGTGCTGTGAAAAGATAGCTTACCCTCTATTTCTCTGCTACTAAATAAAATTAAAAATTCACAACTCTGGTTTATGGGATTTTAAATGAATTTGATCTCTCTTTTGGGCAGGGCAAATAAGTGTTTTGTGATGTATTATTTTATAAAAAAAAAAAGACCATCGTTCTGGCTCATTTAATTTTGCGAGTGAATGATCTAAGATTAACTACAGACTAGTCAGTGCAGTTTAAAAGCTGAAAGCAATTTCCAGCCATAGATGGTAATGCCACATTTAGTCCACAACCGAATGACTCTAAATGACTAAGCTGCAAGGTCTTTGTATATGACCACAGGGCCTGATAAAGCCATAGGAACACAGTAAAGGCACAAAAATATTTCCAATTTATTTGGTGCCATCACCTTAATGAGATTAATACAGATGTGTTCATGTGCCTAATTGGTGATTTTGTTTTAACTGGTAATGAAGGATTAAAACTTCAGGCAACAGGCTAGTGGCTGGAAAGGGGATTTAAGGGGGAAAAAGTTTTTAATTATAAAAGGCAGCCGGTGAAATAAACCACTACAAAGTTAATAATGAATCTTTAAAAAAAAAATCACATGAACTGATTAAAATGTGTGCCCTAGATTGTTTTTGACATTTTGCTGTTTTTCTGAAGTTGTGTGAAAGGTTGATTTCCTAAGCAATAAAACCTACTATTTCTACCTACCAGTGGTATCTTTTGAAAATAGAAATATACAGAATGAAATTTCTAAATGGAAATAGTGAAAATACAAAACAGTGCCTTATTCATGCCAATTCTATAGACTGTGTCATATTTGCTATTTTGTTCTTCTTCTGTCCTCCTTCCTCTTTCTTTCCTTCCTTTCTTCTTCACTTCCTCCTTCCTTATCTTCTTTACTTCCTTCCTTCCTTCCCCCTTCCCTTCTTCCTTCTTTTCTTTCTCCTTCCCTTCTTTCTTTCTTTCTTTCTATCTTTTTCTTTCTTTCTTTCTTTTCTTTTTTCCTTTTCCTCTCTTCTCTTTCTCTTTCATTCTTTTTTTCTTTCTCTCTTTCCTTTCATTCCCTCTTATTTTTCTTTTTTTTTCTTTTAAATAAAGAGAACCCAGTAGTTTTCTGCAGATTTGGTGACTGGGTTGTTAGCCGCAATATTGATTCTGCCGCCACTCTAGCAAACAATAGCATCTTTGGAGGTGAGTAACTTCACCCATCCTGTGCAATGTTGCTGCCCCCCTCAAAGACTAGTGGTGACCATTTAAATGCTAACACTATTAAACATGCTGCCAAAACACAAACACTCAGCCTAAGTCATTAAAATTTAATCATGAGGGGGCAGCTGAGCCCAGTTTGAGTTTTGAGTCTGAGAAATCTTGGGGAAAAAAAAGACTAAAAACAAAACCATCCAACCAACACCATCTACAGCTGCTTGCCTTGGCCCAATTGGGCTCAATTTTAATAGAAATTCATGTTTTGTAATAACTTCCTTACCATTTTGACTGGGCTTAAGAGGTTTTCATAATCCAAATGAACAAACCCAAGAAGGTTACTTAGAATGTTAGCCATCTACTATAATAATAACAGAATGTACCACTGTACCATTTCCCTGTGCCCCCCCGAGTATAATTGGTTTAGATTGTATGTGCTAGTTATCTAACCAGGACCTAAAGCATCATTGCTATGAGAGATAACATATTAACTTTTTTTTTGCTATAGAGCAAATGGAAAAATACAGGTGCTCATTTTCTCCTCAATTAAAATCATACAAAAATATAGAAATGAAAAGTAAAAAAAAAATGCAATTCCCTTTTCTAGGAAATACTCATTTTTCAGAAAGTTTGTATTTCTCCAGTTCTAAGGTGTTTTTTTTTATTGGGGGGGGGGCCTGAATTCGAGAACATATTTGGTCTTTGATGCTACATTATAAACCACTTTAAAAGGACTCCGGGTAGTGATATTGTGCACTGCAAGATGCTACCTTCCCAGAGAATGAAGACAGAAATATATTTTACATCTCTTGTCAGATTGAACTTTAAGACATCCTGACTGCTTTCTCTATAATTTAAACATCACAGCCAAAATGGCAACATGCTTTGTTCAGTTCTAGTTGTGTGGAGTTTTAGTGCTTCATTGATTCAGAGGAAGGCTGGAGCTGGCACAGAGAGTAGGGCGACTGAATCACACTCTCACTGCAGCATGTCAAACCATTATACTAGGGACCAGAATGTCACCGTGGTCTCAATGGTTCGTCAGCTGAAGGATATGGTTAACAAATGTAAAACCAAACTTCAGAGGAGCTGCTTTTCTGTGCTAAGTGATCTGTATTCCCTCTGAATTTACTTTCCCCTAACCCCGTGAAATTAACAGTACTTTCTGACATTCGACCCCCTGACCTCACATATAATAAGAATTTAAAAAGCACCATGCATGAGTGTGTCTCTGTAATGCAAAACTGGAAAAAATGACCATGTCACAGTTTTATTATACAAAACCTTCTCAATCTCCATTGCATGCTTCATATATGAGTGCTCAGTTTAAAGTTATTATAAAGAAAAACACAGTTTTAAGAGTAATAATTCACTGTTCATGACTTTTATAGACAATAAATTGTAGCAAATACATATTGCTACCAAAAAGCTTTGTATTCCATTAATGCAGATATTTACCAAGATAAGTGTTAAAAAAAGTAGTTGTCTGGAAGACTATGATGGTTCAAAGGAAGAAGCTTCTAGGGAGCTGGTTGCCAGGGGTGCAAGTGCATGCACAATGTGTAGGTCTCAAGGTTTAAGAGGCAGAAGCAGAAAAGTGTTATGTGGAAATGATTTTGCAGTTATCAGGCTCAGGGGATGACAGCATACAAGAGGAAGAACAAGGTGCTATGTGGCTTTTTCTTCACTGTGAAGTAAAGATTGGCAGCTGGAAGTAAGGCTTACAGGCAGACCTGCACACAGGACCTCTTCACCCAGGACTCATAATCACTACTCAAAGGAAAACGCTTTTACCAGTAAAAAGCGGCTGTAGCCATCAGAAGTGTGCTTAAAACACCACTTAAATATCACTTTATACGCTATTACTTGCAAACTGTGGTTTGGTATTAAATTATACTTGCATAGGCTTTTGCTTAGGTGCTGATAATACTTTTGAGGTTGCATTGGTGAAGAAGAATTTAGGCTTCTTTACAAGAGACGTGACCAGAATATCCCATCCTGCTGACAGTGACAGGGTGAAAAATTGCAGAACTGTACTTTCTTTCCCCATATAGATTGTAATTTTAATTGTCATTGTGGCCCTTCTGTTTTAATTATGGGACTTCTTTGATATATACCAGGACATCGTATTGAATGAAAATATGGTGCTATAATAGTCTCTTTATAATTAATGACCACATGTAGATCTTGGTGCATAAAAGGAAAGGAATAAATGAACAATTTATTTAACTAGGTTTTGGATTTCTTTCTGTCTTCCAGTGAATATAAAATGATCCTGGGGCTTCTGAGGGTGTTTGATGTAAGAACTGCACTGAATATCTAATAAAATTACATTCCTATAGATTACAAAACACATTGTATGCTTTTATTTTTAAATGCCCCCACTAAAAATGGTCAATTTTTATCTATTTACAATATTATCCTTTCAGCATTTTAGCTTTGGAAACAAATGATCTTTTTTCTCCCACATTTTTTTACAGATATATTTTTAATGTATCCTTTTGAGCCGATTTTTACTTGGGATATGTCATTTTACAGGTAAGGGGAATGTTCAGTAAGGAGCTCTTTGAAACGATTTATCTACTCATTTCAAGCTGCAAATAAAAATTCTCCCTGAACTTTTGATTTCAAAATAGTATAGATTTCTGTTGCATTAGTCTCTGATGAAGGAATTAATTTTTCTAGGCTACTCTTAAACAGGACCTATTTTCACGGATCAAAATCACGAAGCTTGTACCCTCGGCAATTCAGATCTGCTATAAAACACTGAAGAAAAGCAGGGAAGATGCAGTGAGGGCTTAATTTTGTTCTTAAACTCTCACTAAGAGCTTTCCCATATAGAAACATGCTGACTTAAAAACACATTGGGCTCATATACATTACAGCAGAGTGCAAACCTCTGTGGGTTTCTGAAAAGCAGACCTATTTGTCCAGTGTCTGTCACTGGAAAACTAGAAAATGTACCCTGACAAGCTTCTGCTAATTTTATCGTGGCACGAAGTAGTGTGCATACATCCTGTATAGTATGACTGCAGTTCAATTGCAGAGCACGATAAAATTGGATCGGCAGAGACAGGGACTACCCTGGGGTCAGCTGTGACCATGCCACTTCGATGTGATGTCTAGTTGGGGTGATGGTGTGTAAATAAACGTAGAGAATTGCAAATCTTGTCATGGCCACGCAGAACAGCTCAAGCATTTAAAGATGGTTGCCCGCAAACCTAACTGGAAGGTGGTTGCTCTGTGTGGTGGCTGGAGAAAAACTCCATTCTTCGCCGTAGACTTCTCCTTCTTGACATATCTGAAAGCATTGACCCAGCACTTCATTGCTGAAGGGATTAATCACTAAATTGTTTTTCATCTTCATGGAAAGTAAAGAAAACTAAGTCTCCAGATTTGAATATTGCTCTTTTAAAGCTGCACTGAACTGATGGCAACAGCCGCTCCTTTATTTATATTATCTCCCTTTGATTTATTTGTTTTATTGCAATGAGGTGAAGCATCTTAATGTCCCACTGTTTATTGAATTTAGAACATTAAAGTTCCATGAGGTCTTGTCATTATTATGAACTTTGCTAATGTTACAAAATAAAATATTATAGAATTCACATTTTCTGCTTATGAATCTAATTTTATTTAAATACTACGTGCAGGGCTCATTAAAATATACTTAGATTTTCCTAGTCTCCACCAATAAGATGTATTTTTAACCAGTTTTACATTTACACATATCTGTTTTTCTGTTACTTTTCCCACATGACAATTACCTTTCATTACAAATTTATAAAATCATTTACATTTTAGCAGTTTAAATGTTTCTGCTGACATTTTGTAACTATTACCCTCTTCTAGAATGGCATATGTTCAGGCAGTTAATAAAAAATTAAATGCAATAGCACCAGACAAGGTGAAGCTTTGTATCAGAGTGTTCTCCACATTTCTGAAAATACCATCTTTGTGTTGCAAACTGTGAAGTGAGGTTAGGGCTATGCCAATATGTGTATTTGTCATAACTGTCACAGAGTCCATGAACTAGCCAATCATACAGCTCTTAATTAGACAGTTACATTTTGCTTTTTAGAAAGCGTCCTCATGTAAAATGGTGTCTCAGATTCAAGAAAGGTGCTTAGAGCTAAGAGGGCACAGAATACCAGGGGGAAAACACTTTTTTATCTTGAAGAAACAGAGTTTTTAACTGCTGCATGACTTCTTAAATGAGGAAATACAACATGTATGAAATAGCCAGGAAACTTCTTGAATTGAAAGAAGAAGAAATCTATTTTGAGCCTTGCTAAGGAAGAAGGAGACTGCCTCAGAATTTAGTACAGGGTAGACTATTCAACCAGGGTCTTTCTTATTATAAATATGAATCTTCAAAGCAAAAATCCTGTAAGGGAAGAAGAATTCATGGATCTTTTACAAAATAAATCTCTTAATGTTATTTATACTAATGGAATTGCTCCTTTTGAAAAACAATGACTTAGAATACTTGTTCCTATATGTCAATATTTAAATCATTATTAAAGGTCTTGTTTGTCTGTTTTTTGCCCCATCAAATATCACTTATACCTCTCTTCGTTGTTCCTTGTGCATGGATACATACAATCCCAATTCTTTAAAACTGATTACAACTGAACTTGAAGATTCCTCAACACCAGGAGAAACTGTCCTGGAAATATTACCATGTTTTAGTAACCCATTTTTAACTTTTGCAAATTGATTTCTACAAAATTAGTTAAGCTTTGGAGAGGAAGGTAATCACAAACAAATTTCTAGAGATTATTCTGAAGTATCTCTAAGAATCACCTTGCTTTATAATTTTTATATGAATAATAACATTGCTATCTATATGTTATAATGATTAACCCCAGTTTAACATTCATTTTTACACTTTGAAGATTACTGAGCAAAACTTGGCTTTCCTAAGAACAGCAAGTCACCCTCTAGCTAGTTAATATTTGTCAATAAATATCCCTTTGTATAGATATTGGCTAAATTTCATAGATTTCCAGATGAAAACAATGCCAATTTTTTATTTATTTTTAAAGACTGATCAGTGACTAGACTTCTTGCTGTGAACCACAATTCTTTCAGCAAGATTGCTTCCATGATATCAAATATTTCTAATGTTTGAAGGTTCTACAGCCAGTTTCATTTAGGGTAGATGATTCACTGTGGGATTTCTGGAAGAGGTGGACAGTGCTCAAAATGTCAACTACCAAATGGCACACTGCAAGATAAAGTTAATAAACTATAACCTAGATGGAAGAAATTTGGTTGTTTGTTTTTAACTGTGAAAAATTTGCATCTTTTGTGACAAAAAAAACCCCTAATTTGGGGTAACTTGCATGGTTCATCCCATTTGAAATCTTTATTCAATAGGCATATCATAGAAGTTTTAACAGTCATAGCAGATTAACCTTGCCTGTGCTTTTGGAGGCTAGTCATCTGATGAATTTACATGCAGCTGGATGAAAATGCTATTTGGAGAGAGATTGAGAGTTTATTTGATTAAATCCCTTTCTCTACTACCTTGACCTCTTTCTTGTGAAATAATCAGAACTGTTTAGCAAGAATATTCAGGCATTAATAATGAATTGCTTTTGAGCTGGTTTCTTCTGCACTGCAACAAACCCATTGGTATCTATGCTTTTTTGGTAAGTGCTCTATTTGATGAACACTAGGATTAGAAATCTTGGAAAACATATCATTTAGGGGGTTTGTTTTATAATTTGCAGACCAGTGCATTATTTAAATCTTCCTTTTGTCATTTGTAGTATTAATTACCGCAGACCCCCTTCAACTTTTATATGAAAATAAGATGCATTATGTGGGATCAAATGCTACAATGCTGTTGGATGATAAGTGTACCATGCTACCTATAATAATGATTTGGAGAATGCCAGAAGTATTGAACTAATAGTTAACTGCCATTTTCTGCTTGAGAAACTGCTACTTCTTCTATTAGAGGCAACTCGATGACACAATGGGTATAGCTCTGAGCCTGGAGTCAAGAAAGAACTGAGTTCTAATTTGACCTTACTAGCTACTTCCTAACTATGTGACCCTGGACAAGTCACTTAACTTCTATATGCCTTAGTTTCCACAGTCAGAAAATGTCATAATAACAGCATCTATCTCCCAGAGTTGTGAGAATCAAATGAGATAATACTTGTAAAACAATTAGCACAATGCTTAGGAAATAGTAGGTGCTGACTCAATGTTTGTTTCTTTCCTTCCCTTAACTCTTTAAGTTTTACACAATTGACTTGCTCAGTTTAATCGATCAATAGTCATTTATTTACCATTACCATGTAGAAGGCACGGTGCTAGGTGTTGCGAGAGACAAGAAAAATACAACTATAAACATATAAGTAATAGTTTGAGGTTTATGAAATTAGAGGACCATAGCTTAAGAGCTGGAAGAGACTTTAGAGGGCATCAAATTCAACTTCCTCATTTTGCAGATGAAGAAACTGAGGCCCAGAGAGGTTGAAGGACTCGCTCAGAGTCACACAAATAGTAAGTGTCTCAGGCAGGATTTGAACCCAGGTTTTTATCACTCTATTCACTATGTCATTTTGTCTCCCATGGAGGTATGTCTTGTGGGGTACCAAGGAGGAATTGAAATAGTAAGTGTTGAGGGAGTTCAGAAGATGTATTTATGCCTAACCATCATACAAATGTATACCTCTAGAATACTATTGCAAGGAGTTGGACTTGCTTTCCAAGATCCCTTGTAGGTCTAACATTTTGTGATTTACTCATTTGCTATTTGGCAAAGATCATTTGATACGCATGGTAATGGAAGCTAACACTATTCCTGTACGGTGTGACTATGTTGAAAGTAGTAAGAACACATGTACATCTTAAAAGTACAATACCATCACCCATGGCATGTTTTACGTTCATGGCAGTCGAGTTGAACATCTGTTGGCATATTAACTATATTGAGACCCTACTGTATTGTCACTGATTATAAAGCTACAGTTTCTTGTCTTCCAACTAAATTAAGCATCATTATAATTTGTTTCTTAATAACATGCACTTCACTGTAATATGTAAAATGCTTGGCTTTCATGAACAACTCCATGGAAAGGCTGTACAGTGTCTCATTTGCATTTAGCAATTATATTATATTATAATATATTAAGCTACAGAAAATCTAATCTAACATCATAATTTAAAATCATAATTTCCAGTGCTTTACAAGTAGGATACAAGTCAGGTTACAATAACACATTGCACTAGTTCATTGTCTAGTAAAATACTGAATCCTCTTATTATTTTTTTCTCCAGAATGAACAGTGGAGAGTTTATTCTTAAATACTGACAACAGTATGGCTTTGAAAAAGCAAGATCAAGACCATTTAAATTGCTCCTTGCTAGGTGATGCACTTCTTTGTTGGCCGTGTGTTAGTAATGTTTTTCATTCTAACCATGTGATTAATATATCAAGATTAGGGGAGTGGTTTTATGAGAAAAAAGATTGTACAGAGAGGACTAGTAAATGTAGCTCAAACTCAAATGTCCTTATGGCAATAAAATAAAAAATTGATGACATATCTGATTTTAGAGGTCTTTAAGCAGTTCCCCTGAAGAAATCATGGATTCGTTGGCAGTTGTTTCTGAATTTGGTAGTATGGAATTGTGGGCAAAGGGGTTTTGATACCTAATCATTTGAGCAACCCCGAAATGCTTCTTAATTTGGAGGGAAACATTGAGAGTGGTCTATATACATGTCAAGTTGCAATTCTCAAGTGCTATTGGAATCTGGATTCTTTTCCTGCTTGAGAATTTCTCCAGTGATAATGAATCAGTCTGTGATTATGAAGCAAAAGGGACATCAATCAATTAGCAAACATTTTATTAAGTGCTACTCTGTGGCAGGCACTGTGATAAGCACTGGAGAAAATGATGAAAATGCAAAAAAAAATTGTTCCTGCCCTAAAATAGCTTACATTCTAATTGAGGAGACAAGATATATACATATACATATACATATATATATACATATATATATATACATATAAAAATTGCTATACACAATTTATATAGACAACAGGTAACTTTAGAGAGAAGGCCCTGGCAGTTGGGGGAACCAGATATGGACGGACCCCTGTGGAAATCAGGATTTGAGCTGAATCTTGGGATTAAGAAGGAGTATATTCTAAGGATGAGAGATAGCTAGTAAAAGAGATGGGACATGGGTCGTTGCAGGTAAGGAACAACAAGTGGGCTCGCATGTCTGAACCCTAGAGTATGTAAAGGGAAACATGTAATCTAGCAAAGATGAGAAAGAAAGAGGGACAGATTGTGATGATCATTAAATACCAGAAGAGTTTATATTTGATAATAGGGACATGAGTAGATAGAGTCTTTACCTGAAAAATTCAAAGGGAAAACTTTGCAATTAAACAACATTATTTAGATTAAGGGTTTTGTTGATGAAATGTACTGTTACTTGCTCAATTTTCCATTCTGTTTTAACAATGTAGACCAGATTTCTCTAAGAATGAATCAAATTGCTTTGTTTTGCCTTAGTCAAAGGGAAACTGGAATGTCTCAACAAAAAATTTAAAATCCAGTCAATCTTGTAACTATGTTTGATGAGAAACTTAAAGCACAAAGACATGGTATTTCTTATCCGAGTTCATAGTCAGAAATGTCCTTGGACTTAGAACCTATATAGTTCCATTTCTTTTCTTTTTCTTTTTGTTGACTTTTTAAAAAAATTTCAAATGGAAATCATAAATATTGCCCAGACTTTCAGAAGATTTAGGAAATAAATACTATGCACTATAAATGAACATGCTGCATTTAAAACACCAGAAGCCCGTGTTTCTAAATTAAAACATTTCTTAATATTAATTGGCAGCCCATGGGGCAGCAATGCACCTAGGGAAGGACAGAAGGCACCATGTGCCAGGCAAGTCAAATCAGTACCACTACCTTGAATGTCTTTTCCCTTCAGACAATGATGGGAACAGCTCAAGGCCATGAATCCAAGAGCCTTGGGAATAGCAATCCTTCCCGTACAGTGCCCTCAGTCGTTAACCTGGGAACTGATGCCTGATGTAGCCTGGCAACTGCTCCTACAGGTGCTAAGGCCATGCCTACTGAAGATTCAGGAAAGAAATTTCTTGCCATCAAAGTCCTTGTCAAATGGTTTAACACATCAGGAAATTGATGTGATTTTATCAGTGAAAATGACATTAAAGAAAGACATTATCAATAGCTTTGTCACTGCATCCTAAGGACCATGAAACTTTTTCATTTAACTTGCAGCAGAACCATTCTGTAAGTGTTGTCTCCTCCATTAGAATGTGAGCTTCTTAAGAGCAGGGAATATTTTACTTTCCTATTTGAAATTAATACACTGCTTTGCACATATTAAATGGTTAATAAATTTTTCATTCATTCAAAGGTTAATCATATCAGTGAACCAACAAGCATTTACTTAGCACCTACTGTGTACCAGGCACTGTTCTAAATTCTGAGGTTATACAAATGTACATATCTTTAAGAAAGACACTTTATAGGGAAGAGTGAATGTGAGTGACAAAACATTAAATAGATAATATGACATAATAACAGTCACATTAAATTCAATTCTTCGGCTATAAGTGATTTTACATTTCCCAGTTTTATAAGCAAAATATTCACCTAGCTTCTTTGAGGAGTCATCCAGAGTCCTGTGCACGAAGGATGTATCCAGTGTAAAAGTAAGAGTAAGAAAGCAAAACATAGAGTATTAATGGTAGGAAAACTGTAGCCCCTGATGCAAAAACAAACCCAAAAAAAGTGTTGTTTTTTTTTCCAAATAATTGAAGGTTGAATAAACTCTGAACCTTTCATGGTTTTAAAGGGATCCTCAGGTTCCATCACATACAAGAAGGTCAAGGTTGGACAAAGCAAAAGAGTATCTAGTTCAGCTGAAAGGATAGAGAAAATTTTCTGGAACGATCGATATAATTAGGTCCTTAGAAGTTCTTCTTGGATCTTAGAATATAAGAGAAAAGAGGGACCTTGAAAGGTCATTTGATCCATTTTCCCCCATATTACTCACTATTCCCCAAAGCAGTTTCTGTCTTCTCCCTCCTTTGTGTATTTGTATATGCCAAACGTTATGGATGAAACCACCACCTTCTTCCTACCTCCCTATTCCCCGCATACCTTACTACTGAAATTCTGTTCTTTCTTCAAGGACCAGATTAATTAAATATCCCTTTGTCTATGATGTTTTTCTTGATTCCCTTTTCCTGCCTCACAGCTAGATGTTATCCCACTCTTTTAGAGTCTCTCAATTTACTCAAATAAGGTTTCTCTTCTAAATCATATCCTAACTTGCCCTACCCTAAGGGACAGAGACTCAGTCATTTTCATCTTTGTTTCCCCGGGGCCTATAAAAGTCCCTTGAATATAGTGACTATAACATAAATGTTTGTTGAATTCAGTCGTATTATGGGCAGGATATTGACGTAACACCAGAAAGATAATTTATTGCTTTACTAAAAGACTTAATTGCTAAGTCATTAGCACCCTCACCCTCACCTTAAGAAGGAAGTTTCCCTCCATATCTAAATTTAACGTCTCTCCCTAAAGTATGAATTTAAATCCATTCCCTCTTATTACACTTGATATGAAAAGGGACAGGAAACATTAGGTGAGCATCATTCTCCCTACAGAAACAGAGAGAGGAGTCCCTGGTAGTCATATCACCTGGGATTTGTAGACATTTTTAAACCAGTTACTCTAGTGAAAAATTACATAAAAAGGATTTTGAATACTGTAGATAGCACCACAGCTTAGTGTTAAACTATGGGTTCTCCTAGATATTTGTCTCTATGGAAAGCAAATCCTTATAGAATTGGTGATTGTACCTTCAGATCCATCTTCCAAAGTTTTGCTATGAAATTCTTGTAGAACAGATTCATGTTATCTGACATTAGCTGATTCTTAATATTTCTTGTCAATATTCTATCTATATTTGAATACCTCCTACTACATTCTTGATAATGACTGCCCATCCTTTAGCAACAACATCCAGTTTCCAACAAGACATCTGCCTCACTCATGTTCAATTACCTCTCATCCTATTTTACTGAGACCAATTCGATTAAAGAAACATATTAAGTACCAATCATGTGAAAGGGAAAGTGATACCAGTCATCCATACAAAGATTTCCCCTCCCCCCCCCCAAAAAAGAATTCCCTGGCCTCAAGTAGCTTTTATTTGGTTGGTGAGATATAATATGTGCAGATATAAGCAAAGACAAGATCAGTTGAAAAGAGAGGTGGCACCTGCCTTGATAAAAGCTAGGGCTTCTAAGAAGTCAAAGTGAAAACAGGGTGTGTTCCAGGCATGTGGAGGGAGGAGGAGAATCCTATGCAAATACCTGGAAAAGGGAAATGCAATGTTGAGTATGGATAACTACCAATGAATATGAAATGTCAGAGAAGGTAGGCAGAAACCAGATTATAAAGACCTTTAAATGCCTAGATACAGAATTTTCATTTTATTTTAGAGGAAATATGAAGTCAATGAAGACTTTTGAACATGGAGTTGATACAGTGAGACCTGAGTTTTGAGAATATTAGTTTAGTAGCTATGTGGAGTGTAAATTGGAGCAGTGAGACACTGGAAATAAAGAGACCAATTAGAGATCTTCTGCAATAGTTCAGGCAAGAGACAATGGAGACATGAGCAAGGATAATGGCCATATGAGTATAGAGAAGGAAAGAGATGTGAGATGTGCAGGTAGAAACAGAAAATCTTGACATCAGGTTACATATTGGGATTGAAAGAGAATGAGTAGTCAAGTATGACTTCAAGGTCAGGAACCCGGGAGGCTTGAAGATGAGAAAATCAATAAAGAGAAATAGGGAAGTTTGGACGAAGGGTAAATTAATGGGGGAAGAGAATAAGTCCCATTTTGTACATTTGCATAAAAACTGTATGTACATTATACATTAATGTTGAATTTAAGATGCCAATGACAAATATGTGTTGGGTTGTCTAATGGGAAGCTAATGATGAAGAATGGAGATTCAGGATTGAGATTAGGGCTAGTTATATAGAACTGAGAAACATCCAACTAAGTGAATTCATATGCTGATGAGACCATTAAGAACGACTAGAAGAGAAGAGAAGATTATATGAGACAGAAACTTGGGAGAAATCAAGACTTTTTGAGGCAGAGATGGATGTTGATCCACCAACGGAAACTAAGAAGAATCAGTGACACAGTTAAAATGAGAACTCTAGAGATATAAGGACAATGGAAACCAAGAAAAAAGAAGATATTCAGGGGAGAATGTGATTAATAAGAGTCAAAAGCTGCAGAGAGGTCGAGTAGAATGAAGACTGAGAAAACACAATTGGATTTAGTAGATAAAAGTTTGTTGTAACTTGGAGACAGAAGTGTCAGTGGAGTGAGGAGGTCAGAAGTTAACTTGTTACATGTTGAGAAGTGAATGGGATATGAGGAAATGGAAGGAATGAGTATAGATTACTTTCTAAGCGTTTGATTTTGAAAGAGAAGATATACTAGTTCTGGGGGGAGGTTAATGAAGATTTTTTTTAAATAAGAGAAAACTAAGCACATTTGCAAGAAGCAAGAAAAGAGCTAGTGGATAAGAAAAGTTTGAAGATGAGAGGAGATAATGGAGTTGTGGGAGGGGGCAGTTTCCAGAGGAGATGAGAGGAAATGGTTTCAAGAACACAAGATGACAGATGGTTTTGATAAAGAGAAGGGCCATTTTTTTTTTCTCCAGAATCTGGTGAAAAGAAGGAAAACATGAGTGATGATATAGAAGTGATTTGAAGTGTAAAGTAGGGAAAAAGAGGGACATAATGGCAGATGTGGGAGGGAGCTTCTGTACCTGAGGAAAAAAAATCCCTTCTACAACATCCTAGATAAGTGGGCATCAAACTTTTGTTTGAAGACCTCCAATAATAACAGGGAAATCAATATATCCTGAGGCTATCCATTACACTCTAGTCAGGGCTCTTCATTTTCTTGGGTTGTTAGTGGCACAGTGGATAGAGTGCCAGGACCTAGAGTCAGGAAGACTCGTTTTCCTGTGTTCAAAACTGGCCTCAGTTATTAGCCATGTGACCCTGGGCAAGTCACGTAATCCTGTTTGCCTTAGTTTCCTCATCTGTAAAATGAGCTGGAGAAAAAAATGGCAAACTACTCCAGTATCTTTGCCAAGAAAACCCCAAATTGGGTCAGGAAGAGTGGGACATGAATGAATGAATTTTCTCCCTCTTCATTTAAAAATTTCCCTATCTTCACCCAACTTATTTACCTTCCCTTCTCTCTCTGAGAAAAAGTTCACTCCTCCCTGCCAAGATTTACTCCTCTTTGTTTTTGATCTCACTCACTTCTATTGCTTATGGTTGCTCCACAAATTATCTGCTCTTGCTCATGCAATCTTCAAAATTGCATGCCACACTGTTTACTTCTCCTCTGCCTACAAGCCTACTCCAGTTTTCTCTATCTTTAAAATAAAAACATTTTTGATCCTGTTGTATTCCTACCTCTCATATTCTTGAGGATCAAATTTTGAATAATACAATTTCTGAACTGTTAAGAATGTTTAGACTTCATGTAGTCTCAGACTCTCACTTTGTGGAGGAAGAAACGCAGGCCCAGAAAGAAGATAATTAGTCAAGAAAATTAGTGGTAGAGCTTCTAGAACCCAGTTCAACTGGCTATTGGTCAAGTGCTCAAGATTGGCTAAGGGCCACCAGATGTTGGAGTTTAAGATCTGTCTCTAACATATTCTATTTGCATGCTGAAGGCAAGTCTTAAATCTTCCCAGTTCCCCCCAGAAGTGCTTTAAAGTTATAATTACAAATAAGAGGTTCATTGGTGGATGGAATTTTAACACTGATGAAATTACAGTTCTAGATATACATATGCGTACATATACGTACATATACAAATATGTACACTCATATACACTTACATATTTTTGTAGGCATGCATGTATAGATATCAATTTACATCTACACTTGCACAAAGAATTATCCCCATTTCAACAACTAGGCAGTGGGAGGTCAAAGAAGATAAGGTACTTACTTGCTCAAGGCTATATAGCTAACTAGTAGTTAAAGACTAAACTGAAGTTTTAGCCTTCTGACTTAAAATCCATTAGTTTTTCCAGTCTATCATTTAGATCAGAGACTTTAGAAATCATCTGGTCCATCCTTCTCATTGTAACCCTAAGAAAATTGAGATCCAGATAGACTAACTTATCCTGGGGTTTGAACCTAGGTCCTCTTAATAAAACACTGGCTTTGGATCAGAGAATCTGGGTTTGAGTACCACCATGGCCACTTACTACTTATGTACATTTGAATGCATTATTTTACTTATCTGGAGCAGTTTCCAAATATGTACAGTCTGGCTTTTGTTCTAACTGTTCTTTCCTCCCAATTGTCATATCCAATGGTCATTTCTCAGCTTTGCTCTTTTGGCAAGATTTGACACATCGAGAATGCTGACTGATTTCTTTCCTTCCCTGCTGAGGATTCTGTCAAACCACGGAGAGAGCAATGGATGTTTGCACAAAGTAGAAGGGAGCAAAGGCTTAGAGATCCATCAGCTGAGGTGCCCATACCTACAGAAACAGACTAAAGACTTATATTTTAATTAAATTTAAATTTCTATTGTAGATCCAATTAAATAAGATAGTAGCATTTATGCTTTGATACCAGGTATGGACACCTGGATCAGCTAGTGATGCAATAGATAGAATGCTGGGCCTGGAGTAAGGAAGATACCTCCTTCTGAGTTCAAATCTGACTTTGGATATGTACTCGCTGTGTGACTATGGACAAGTAATTTAACCCTGTTTGTCTTAGTTTCCTCATATGTAAAATGAGCTGATGGAGGAAATGGGAAACTACTGCAGTATCTTTGCCAAAAACAAAACCCCAAATGGGATCACGAAGAGTCTGAAATGATTGAACAGCAACAACAACAACAATGGCAAACTGATAATTGTTGTGAGGAATAAGTTAGGTAATTCATGTAAAGAACTTAATAACCACAATCATTTAATACTATTATGTAAATGTTAGCAATTATTATTACTATTATATTTTGTTAATTATGACATTTTAAAGATACTACATATAACTATATGTTTATTTTATGTAAAATCATACTGCTTTTCTTGTATAATGAGATAGGGAGCAACTTACAGTCATTAAAGTAATATACTAAAACTTTCTATTTCATCATTTTAGGAGACAGATGGTTTTTGTGCCAAAGAAGTTGTACGTATATGTGTGTGTGTATACATACATATATATATATGTGTATACATATACACACACACATATATGTGTGTATGTATGTATATGTATACACATATATGCACACATATTTATAAATCTTACTATATGCACATATACTATTATATAGTAAGATAGAATTATCAATAGTATATCTATATGTATGTAGTTATATATAATGAGTTTTATGTATATGTGTATATACATCAACATACATACCCACTACTTCTTAGGAAAAAAAAATCCTCTTTCCAATATTAAAAAAAATCATAGGATACTAAGTATCCTATGATATATTTTATCTAATATAGTTAACTCTAGGGAATATGCTTTTTAATATAATATATAACTAACCCTAAATATCTTTATAGCAATAGCATTAATTTTATATATGTATATTATATATATATACAATATTTAAATCCAATATACAACCAACCCTGTATTTATCTATAAGATATATAACACAATTCACAATAAAGTTTCTATTTTGCCTTTGACCATATAGCTGGTTTTTAGCAAGAAATTAATTGTGATAGTCTTTGGAGGCATACTCTGATTAGTTTACAGCAGTTCCAAGAGAACAAATGGAATTCTCCCTTTGGTTTCTGTTCTCAGTGGTAGAAGAGTAATCATAGATATGGTGAAGTGACCACAGAGGTCTTCCTGAAACTATTATTTTAATTTATGTGCTCTGTGAATATTATTTTTTTCAGGCCATGAGAGACATGAAAGGATTTAGAAGGTCAGGAAAATCATGGAATAACATGTATAGAGGATAAAATTTTCTTTAAACTTTTAATTTGTGCAATTCCAACATAAATCATCCTTGGTTTTATCAAGAATTGGAGAGAAATAGTTACTTTTGTGAACAATTTCTGTACCCTGGGACTGAAGTTGGACTACTCAAAGGGCATTGGGGTACATTTATTTTTTATGGGTGTGGGAAACAAGTGACCAAAGTCCATCTTGTGACTCCAAGTCCAATGCACTTTTCAGAAGTTTGGTAGCTTGGTAGTTTGCAATCATGCACTCAGTTTGCAATCATGCACTCAGTTTGCAATCATGGATACTTGCTAGCCTACTCTGCAGGAAGTTTCCAACCTTGCATGTAACAATACCTTAGTAATAATACAATACAGTCTCTGTAAAAGAGTCTTCTTTAAACCGCGCACCGGGAGGCGGCGGTGGCAGCGGGGCCTGGAGCTGGATCCAAGATGGCAGCGGCTGCGGCGTCTGGGGGCTCTGGGCCAGCGGGCGGCGTGGCGGCCGCGGGGCCCGGTGGAGCCGTGACAGTGTTCCCTGGCGCTCGGCTCTTCGCCGTCGAGGACGCGAACGACGAGATCCAGAGACGTGCGGAGCAGCAGGCGTTGCGCCTAGAGGTCTGCACTGGACAGAACGCCTCCCACATCGCCCTCTACAGCCATGAAGATATTTGTGTGTTTAAGTGCTCCGTGTCCAGAGAAACAGAATGCAGCCCAGTGGGAAAGCAGTCCTTCATCATCACCCTGGGGTATAACAGCGTTCTCATACAGTTTGCAACGCCCAGTGATTTCTATTCATTCTATAATATTCTGAAAACCTGTCGAGGTCACAACTTAGAGCGCTCCGTCTTCAGTGAGAAGACAGAAGAATCCTCCGCTGTGCAGTACTTCCAGTTCTATGGCTACCTGTCACAGCAGAAAACATGATGCAAGATTATCTACGGACAAGCACTTACCAGAGGGCAATCCTGCAGAACCATAATGATTTCAAGGACAAGATTGTCCTAGATGTGGGCTGTGGCTCGGGGATCCTATCTTTTTTTGCTGCTCAAGCAGGAGCAAGAAAAGTCTATGCCATGGAAGCAAGCACCATGGCTCTGCATGCTGAAGTTTTAGTAAAGAGTAACAACCTTACAGACCGAATTGTGGTCATTCCTGGAAAAGTGGAGGAAATCTTACTTCCCGAGCAGGTGGACATAATTATTTCAGAGCCAATGGGCTACATGCTTTTCAATGAACGTATGTTGCAGAGCTACCTCCATGCCAAGAAGTACTTAAAGCCTAATGGAAATATGTTTCTAACCATCGGGGACGTTCATCTTGCACCATTCACAGATGAACAGCTCTACATGGAACAGTTTATCAAGGCCAATTTCTGGTATCATTCATCTTTTCATGGAGTTGACTTGTCAGCACTTAAAGGAGCAGCAGTAGATGAGTATTTCAGACAGCCCGTCCTGGGCACATTTGATATCAGGATTTTAATGGCTAAGTCAGTATGTATGTATATGTATACACATATATGCACACATATTTATAAGGAGTATATTATATATATATATACAATATTTAAATCCAATATACAACCAATGTGACCATTTGGCTTCAAAGAAGCCAAAGAAGACGATTTGCACAGGATAGAAATCCCATTCAAGTTCCACATGCTGCACTCAGGGCTTGTCCACGGCTTGGCTTTCTGGTTTGATGTAGCCTTCATTGGTTCAATAATGACAGTGTGGCTGTCCACAGCACCCACGGAACCTCTGACTCACTGGTACCAAGTTCGGTGTTTGTTTCAGTCCCCGCTCTTTGAGGAGGCCGGGAACAAGCTCTCAGGGACATGTCTGCTCATCGCAAATAAGAGACAGAGCTATGACATCAGTATTGTTGCCCAGGTGGATCAGACGGGTTCCAAATCCAGTGACCTCCTCGACCTGAAAAACTCCTTCTTTAGATAAACAGGTACGACTCCGTCTCCTCCACCTGGCTCTCGCTACACATCTCTGTATGAGAACATGTGGAACACAGGTGGCGCCGACTATCTGAGCAGCGGGATGACTGTGGCTGGGATGCCAACGACCTACAACCTGAGCAGTCTCATCACTAAGTGGAGCCAGTGTCAGCCACAACAACCTTATCCGTTTAGCCAACGCTGGGATTGTCAATCACACTCACTCCGGGATGGGCTCCATTATGAGCACAGGGCTCCTCCAGTGGCCAGAGCGGATGTGGCTCCAGTGCTCAACTACCCTGTCACCAGTTTAGCCAGTTCACCACGGGGGGCCCTTCTATCTCCATGACCACCAACATAATGCATTATGGGAGTTAAAAGTCCAACCTAGATCTGAACGCACCTGGAAAAACCAAATGAAGATTTCTCCTTCCTCCCACCTTGGTGGACTGTGCCTTCTCCCTAACCCCTGCTCTAATAGGGCAGTTTTTGCCCTTGTACCATAGAAACAAACACCCAGTCAGCTCCTTTAACATGGGGACTTGTACCCTTTTTTTTATGAAATGTTGACACTTCTGCATCTTGGCCCGGCTGTGGCCCTGAGTGAGCAGGCCAGCAAGCAAGCCTTGCTGTATTTTCCAAATTTACAAGAGATTATGTGCTGGGAGTCATTGCTTCCCCCATCCCCTCCACTCTTGGTTTGGCATCTTCCATTTCAGCTGTGTGTGAGGAGTTAGACTCAGGGGCATAGACCTGTGGCCTGTGGGGTGCTGTGCTGAATGCTGAGTGTTGGGGGGGAGGCATAGCCCCAAAATTCTCATCACCTTTGCCTTTTTCCCTTTAGTCAGATCAATCATGTGACCAGCTGCAGGGACTAGTAAAGCTGCTCCTCCTAGCCTCACAGTGTCTCCCCAGGCACTACCCCCTTTGGGTGAGAGGGAAGGTGATGTTGGGGCTGGGGGGTGGCAGGTGGGGTTCTCCTGCATCTCTGGGTCCTTGGACAGGATCAGTGTGTGACATGCTGCTTTTTAAAATTTTATTTTTTTACAAAAATAACCAATGTCAATACACAGATTCTAGAGGCCAGGCTGGCCTGGCACAAGCATGAGCCAGCTGCCCCTGCTGATGGACTCCGAAGGAGGTGGGGGTGGGAGACAAGAAAGCCCCTGCTTCTGGCATGGCTGCCTAGCTGAGCATGCCCAGTATGACAGAGGCCTCTGCACTCAGTTGGGAAAAGCTGTGGCCCAGGGCCCAGGTAGCCTTACTTCTCTGGGGAAATCTCTGACCCCAGCACCAAAGGTTCACCTCACACTTGAATTTACACACCAGCCCATGGCTGTCAGAAGCAGCCTCTTCCTTATCCCCTCCCAGCTCTCTCCTGTTGCCTGTGACCCCAGAAGATATTAGGTAATTGTTCTTTCCTCCCTCTCTTCCTCCCTAAGAGAACAGGAGGGGACTGAGGCTTTGGCCAGTCCTACCCATTCGGGGGTGGATTAGTCAGTACCGGCAAAAATAGAACCTAGATTTCTTATGGAATACCCAGTTTTTCTTTGTAGTTCCTATTAGGCCTGTGTATTCCCTGTATCTTAGTGTAGCCTCCAACCCTCATCATGTGTTACTTTTGTCCCTTCCATGGGTACCAGGGAAGGGACCTTCTTGGGAAATAAAAACAGAAATTAGTGTTGTATCACACACAGTTTTCTTCAACTCCAGCCTGCCCAGGCTCTTAGCCTCCACTAATAGAACAGAATGGGGCTCCCTGAAGCTGGAGAGCCTGCAAACTCATGGATTGCCCCTTCCCTTCTGCCCATTTCAGTATGTAAGAGAATAAATCAATTTTACCCTAGTAGGTTTTCTGTTCACTGGTTTCTTACAATGGAGGTGCCCAGGATGCCCATAATTCCAGTAGGCCCTAAAAAGGACTAGAAACCTTGTACACAGGTGAGGAGAAGTTCCATGTTTATATAAGCTCTTTAAATCACCTTTGCATGAAAAATAAACTTTTTGATTTGTAAGAAAAAAAAACAAAAACAGTGCACCAATCCATGAAAGGTTATAAATTCACTTTCACACAGGTGATCAGTTTTTTCATAGAATTTAGGTTACTTGCTTCAGTTCACCATTTCTATTACAGGAACCATTTATTGGGATTATAAGATATAGGGAAACCACAGTGATGCTTAAATTTTAGTCTTAATAGAAATTAAAAGCCTTCTCTCAATGTATAAACCTTGATTAAAGTAAATAAAAGTATTCCTGACAAAATACTAACCTTTGTGCAAGGTTAGATAAGACATATTTCAAACCATCTTGGTAATCCAAGTGAAACTACAGACTTTTCTATTGTTAGAGTCAATAAAATAGTTTATATGGGGCTATCATCTCATCTTCTACATTAAAATTAGTCTAAATATTAATGAAATTTGCATCAAAGAGAGAATTACATTAGTTTCTGACAAGATTACAGACTGCAAAGGGAAATTTACAATCACCTGTCACTTCCTCGACCAATTCAGAATCCAGATGCCCTCTGTCTTGTCAAGGGTTTTTACCTAAGGCCATATATACCCTTACCACCTGCCACATCTGAATCAGGCAAGTTTTGTAAAAGATTTATGAATTTTGCATAAGCTTCTTCGCTAGTGTTGTCTATACCACTTTTCCAAAAGGTTCAGTATAGGATAAAAATTCACTACTACTATCATGAAAATATAGTGGTATGGTTGGAGGAGGAGAAGAATAAACTTAGACACACCTAACCTTTTTTGAATGCACTCTGATTCCTAGGAAAATAAAGGCTAGTTTTCTAGATTTTTTTTAACTTAGCAATAAAAATCCAAACAATTGCATATTTCTTTGAAGATTTGTTTTTCATTCTCTCTAAACTTACCTTTCTAGTTTTCCCATACTTTCTTGTTAATGATCATCTCAATATTTTCCATCCTAAAATTACAGTGTTCAAAATGTTAACAGCAGTTTGCCCTTTACTCCATTCATTTTTGAACATATAATTAATTCTTTCATTTGTTCATGTAATAAACTATAGTTTCCTACTATTTTATATCTCAAAGAAACTCTGAGCTTATGCTTGATAGTTTATTTCTAAATAATTATTACATGGTACATTTTCAATTCATCATTGCTTTTTTTTTTTCTCACAGAACCACTGAATTTCAGAATTGGAAAGGGCGTCAGTGGTCATGTAGTCCAAATCATTCCTAAAAAGAATCCCACTGTGACACTTCTGACTGGTCATACAGTCTCTGTTAAAAGAACCCCAGTGAGAGGGAAATTACTACCTTCCATGGTGGCTCATTTGATTTTTAAAGAGTTCTATTTACTTAGTTTATTCTAAGCAATATAATATTGATAAATAGGTCCAATTTCCTTCTTGTAGCTCTACAAGATACAGTGTTCATTCATGGACATTGAGGAATGAAAATCATTATTTTACCAGTTACTTCTTCCCATAGATTTGCCAAAGGAACTAGTATCTTATCTGATAAGGAGAAGCCCTTCACCAACATCATAGCAAGGGCTGGAACACCACCACCAGGAACAACAATCACCACCACCAGGAACAACAATCACCACCACGAAAGTCTCCCCTCCCCCTTTTCCCCAACGACCTTTGATATATAAAAAATGTTGGCTTTGTGCTATGGGTGAGAAGGTAGAATGGGAACAGATACACAGAATTTGTGTGAATATGGTTGAGTCACTCTGCTCAACTATGCGTCTTCTCTCTTATTAATGATAGTAACTACCATTTATTTATCGTTTGCAAGAAAGGTAGAAGAGCAGGGTGAGTAAGGGTCTGAATTTTGAAATCAACCTATGCATCTGATAGGTAATAACTGTGTGACCTGTTTGATAGGCAAATTGTATAACCCTCTCAGTGTATCAGGCAAATCTCTAAGATTAGTTGCTGATCTTCATTGATGAAGCTCCCAGACCAGGAGCTTCCTATTCTGATGAAATTATAGATCATCACAGAAAGAAAGTTTCGCAGATTTCATAAACTTGTTAAACACATTCATGTCACTTTATCATAACCTACATGTTAGGCAGCTAGGTGGTGTGGTAGATAGATCCTGGGCCTGGGGTCAGGAAGATGGGAGTTTAAATCTGGCCTCAATTACTTACTAATGTGTGACCTGGGATAATTCACTTAACCTCTGTCTACCTCAGTTTTCCTCACCCATAAAATGGGGATAATGATAGCATCTACCTCCCAAGGATGTTATGGGGATACAATGGGATGATATTTGTAAAATTCCTTGCAAACCTTTAAGTGTTATATGAATAAATGGTAGCTATTATTATTATAATAACATTATCCCCTCTTTCTAAATACAGAAACTGAAGCTTAGAGGGATTAAATGATTTGCCTATGGTCATACATCTGAATAAGTGCCACTCTGGGCTTGAACCCAGGTTTCCTGGCTCCAAGTCTAAATATCTTTCTACTATATCATTCTGTTTTCTTACCTCCTTTTGGGCTTTGCATTCCATGAACCTCTCACCAGAGCCACAGTACAGATAAATGGGAGGAGGCTCTTCATTTTTGCTCTTCTGCATGATGATGGATGTCTATATTATGAAAGACCATTCTTCCCTTGCAGAGTAATGTATGGAGTAGGATCCGGCTCAAAAATATTTGTGAAATGCTTAAATAGAGTTGCTTAAGTGTTAAACTTCCATAACATATTGAAAGCAATTTTATGACTTTTCTTTGAAACTTA
This sequence comes from Vombatus ursinus, assembly GCF_900497805.2. NCBI lineage: Eukaryota > Metazoa > Chordata > Mammalia > Diprotodontia > Vombatidae > Vombatus > Vombatus ursinus. The sequence continues at coordinate 4,669,756 of NW_020954557.1, forward strand.
AATTATAGTCACTTTGTTTTCTGTTTCTCCCTAAATTATGTAGATATAAGCAAATTTCCGAAAGTGCAGAAAAGTCTTTGTGTTGCACAATGGGGATATATTTCACATATATGTTTGTATAGATGAGATCATATATGATTTCATCTGATCTTTCTAAGGATTTTGGGAGGTAGGCAAAACATACCTTTTTAGCTCCACTTTAGAGATGATAAAAAGTGAGGTTTAGAGAAGCTAAACAATTTGCCCAAGATAAAATTTTAAAAAGCCGCAGGGGTATGATGTGAATATTAATGTGGTACGTTATAATGGGGGAACAGCACTGGATTTGGGGAACTTTGGAGTGTAAAGAGAATATGGGTCTGAATCCCTCCTCCATTACCTGTGTGCTAGGACAAATCACTTAGCTTCTCTGGG
>NW_020954557.1:4670179-4768897 GCF_900497805.2 Vombatus ursinus
AAAATTCAAATATTTCCTTTGCCACTTACTAAGTATATGAATTTAGGCAAGGCCCTCACTTTCTTCTGGCCTCAGTTTTCTCACCTGTAAAAGGAGATCATTTCTAAGATTCCTACTAGCTCTAAATCTATAATCCTATGAGAAAACAGTATTTAAGACAAAGAAACAAATCTGTAATGGTGAGATTTCAAGCATTAAGTTCTTGAATTTCAAAGTCAAATGGGATTTTTGAGACCTATTAGTCTGATCACTTTGGTTTACAGACTGTGAAACTGAGGACCCAGATGAAATGCCTTGCCTGAGGTTACAATGACATTTAACTGCATTGATTCTTCTGAATCCCAGCTTAGTGCTTTTGTTTCTATGGCACAAGTATTTCAGTGGCAAGGCTTGCCCTATCACCTTAAATCAATCATTCAAGTGTTTTTTAAGTCCCTACTATGTGCCAAACCACTATGTTGATACAAAAGACAGAAATGATAAGCCCCTGCCTTCAAGGGAGCATACATTTTCTCAGCGGAGACAACATCTTTATAAGTATATACAAAGTAAAGAGAAACTAATTTGGGATGGGAAGAGACAGCTGTGGGATTGGGAAAAGGCTTCACGTACTAGAGTACCTACTTTGCATAGTATAAAGCCCACCTAGTCCACCTAATGGAGAGATTTACAAATGAATTGAGCTGTGGAAGGGAGTGTTAGGGTACCATCAAATTTAATGCCTACGGTTTTGGAAATCCACTATCAATATATGTGTATGTCAGTACACTTTGTGCATCATGTTTCTTTGTGACTGTTGATCAGTCATTTCAATCATGTCTGACTCTTTTTTCTTGGCAAAAAATACCAGAGTAGTTTGTTATTTCTTTCTTCAGCTCATTTTCCCTCCCACTTAGATAAGGCAACTGAGGCAAACAGGGTTAAGTGACTTGCCTAAGGGACCCAGCTAATAACTGAGGCAAGATTTGAACTGAGGAAGATGAGTCTTCCGACTTCAGGCCCTGCACTTCATCCACTGTGCCACCTAGCTCCCCTTCACTTTTCTAGGGAACACATTTCTGAGTTCCTTGATCTACTCTCAAGACCCTATCTTGTTTAAATCACATTCAGGGGCGGTGCTACAGCCAGCTCCCACTGGCTCAGGATAGCTAATTGTGAAATTTTCAGTGTAAGCATTTACATACTGGTAATTAGCAAGTACAACATTCAGAGCTTGATTTATTATTTTGTTGATTGTCTAAACTTAAGAAAGTGATGGAGAAAGTCTTCATAGTGCAGCTTAAACTTTGAAGTCCATTGGAGAGCCTGTGGTTAAACATTTAAAAGCACATATCTGATCTTATCTTAAGATTTTGATGATTTCTTGCCTTAGCCATTTAGGCAATTTCCTGTGTTTAAAAGACTGTATAACATAATTAGGATTAGCTTTGAATCTTTGCTGTTGATTATTTTACAAGAAGATTTGGTGAAGCATATGCTGTGCTGGCCAAACAAGTTATTGCGAGATTCCTTACAAAGAAGTCAATAGGAAATTTCCCCCATTTCCCATTCAGCATTGAGAAATAACATGCAGATTTTCACTGGGGTGGCATTAATTAATTTCACCACGGTCATCACTTAAATAGCCTTTAGAGAAAAGTACAAAAGGCAAAAAAAAAAAAATCCATTAAGCTACAGTTTCCTAGTCTACTCCAGTCCCTCTTCATTTTCCTTTGGGAAGAATGATTTAAATACTTAACCTTTCATAGAGAAGGGAAAAAGAGGTGGGCTTTTCCTAATGCACCAGCTGGTAAATAAACATTTCAGTGCATGGATGTAGCAGTTTAACATCACAAAAATCTGAGTTGGGCATCTAAAGCTTGCTGACCTAAGAACTGCTGGTCTTCCCCTATAACATCCTATTTACTCAGTGTGATGTAAGAGAATGACAGATTTAGAGAAAGGAAAACCTGGTGCATATTTTTAAGCAGTTGCCCTATTACATTGGTCTTTTTTTAGGATAATGATTATTCAATTCTGTATGATGGTAATGTTAATTAGTAATTCCTTACAATACCCTAGGGCTGTGAACACAGATTAATTTAATTACTTTGAATTTACTCTAGAAGAAACTGAGGCATAGAAGCAAAGCCATCAAGCAAGGGTAGGAACCAAAATGGAAAATAACCAAAATCTTGATTCCTAAACATCTCTTGATCAGCTGTGTGCATGCATGTTTGTGCGCGCGCGCGCACGTGTGTGTGTGTGTGTGTGTGTGTGTGTGTTTTGGTGGGGGGGCGAGGAAGAAGAGAAGGAAGGTGTTCGATTTATTATTGAAAGGAATTTTCAATGTGTAAACTCCCTTTATTTATAAAGATGTAGATCTATATCTCATTACTTATATCCTTAGAGATACGGTTCTTAAACTGAGGTTCTTGAACTCTGTCTCTCCCCCTCTTTCTTGATAAAGACATATACCTATAGATACATAGTATAGATATAGAGATAGAGCTAGAAATAGAATTAGATATTGCTATTATTCAGTCTTTTCTGTCATGTCTGACTCTTCACAACTTTATTTGGGGTTTTCTTGGGAAGATACTTCAGTAGTTTGCCATTTCCTTCTCCAGCTCCTTTTACAGACAAGGAAACTGAGGCAAACAGGGTTAAGTGACTTTCCCAGGGTCACTCAGTCAGTGTCTTTGGTCAGATGTGAACTCAGGAAAATGAGTCTTCCTGTCTTCAGGCCTGGCACTCTACCCACTGAGCCATCTAGAGAGATATAGATATAAAGACAGAGGTAATCCACACACACTACACATACACAGGGACACAGACACATCCACACTCACCCACATACACACATACATACATATGTTTGTATAAATATATACTCTATTTCAATATAATTGGTTTCTTTTGTAATACTATATGTTTTATGCATTTAAAAATATTCTGAGATGGATGTGATAGACTTCCCAGACTGCCGAAGGGATTCATAACATAAAAAAGGTTAACAACTCTGTCCTTAGGGAGTTGACTCTGGGCACAGAGGGGTTAAGTGACTTACCTCTGGTTACACTACTAGTACCTGTAGGAGGGAGAATTTGAATACAGGTGTGTCTGACTATAGGGTGCTTCCCAGCACTTTCAAGCTGCTGCTAAGAGTTACAAATGCCTTCTTTCTAAAACATTTTACAAAAACTGGTAGAAGGTAAGGGGAGGAGGAAGGAGAAGGGAAAAATCTTAATTTTGGAAACAAAAAAAAATGTTGGCATGTACCATATTTGTCCTGTTATCAATGACCAAGATTATTTCAGACAGTGTTAGTTGTTTAAAGACAATGCCCTGCACGATTTTTTTAAGAGTTCGTCTTTGTAGTATATAGTTTAATCAATGCTTTAGCTCTGAGTTGAAAGCACGTATTTTATGAATTCTCCTTAAAGGTTTACTATCTTTTCTTTTACTACTAATATACAAAACGACCATTTTATGTCTCTAATGATTGTGTCTCTATAGCGCAATACAATTACTAATAGAGAACTGCATGATCTGAAATGAGCTCTAATATAATTATTTCTATCCCTGGGTTGTGGGTAATTCAATATCCAAGTGCTGATGTACTCAGTTAAATATGGAGGATTTACATACAGACAGACATAGGTATGTGTCTAAAGAGGCCAACTTGTACTATGAATAATAATCTTTTCATTTTGCTATTTATCTAGAAAATCTCGATTCTGAAAACCTTATATGATTTTTCTCTGGTGCTCAATATTAATAAAGGAGGTGAGATGTATACGAATTACTCATGCTTGCAAGGGAATTTAAACAGATACCGTTAAAAATGGAAACAGAACTCACAAATTTGTAACAAAGAAAGGGACATTTATCAAATGAATTTTGTGAATAACTCAATCAAATCCAACAGGCCTTTATAATAATAGCTAGCATTTATTTATGTGGTGCTTTGAGGTTAGCAAAGTGCTTTACAAATACTATTTCATTCTATCCTCATAACAACCCTTAGAGGTAGTTGTTGTCACCATCCCCGTTTTATAGATGAGGAAACTGAGGCAGGCAGAGCTTAAGTGGTTTGCCCAGGCCACATGGTTAGTAGCATCTGAGGTTAGATCTGAACTCAGACCTTTCTAACTTTACTCTCTTCACTGGATTATCAACTGCGTCATAAATTATTAAGTGTTTCCTATAGACAAAGCCTGTATTAAGGATCCAAAGAGAAAATCTTTTCAAATGAATTGGTGTTCATCACATATTATGCTAAAATAAATATTGATTGAGGAGAAAGAAGAGAATTCTCTTTGACCTCATGTAAAGATGGTCTCTAGTTTTCCTTCCAGTTAAACTTCTGTTCTATAAACCTTTATATTTATCAGAACTCTGAAGACTAAACTTATTAAATAGGCTCTGTCTTAGAAGGAAAATATGCATCTTCCTTCTGTCATTCTATTCTTGTAGAGCACTAACAATGCACTGGGAGTTGTAGCAGCCATAGAAACAAGCACAGCTCCTGATTAGGGAGCTTGGATTCAAGAGGTTAGGCCTCAGGATAGGTGCTATGATGAACAAGGATAGCATCTCCCCTACACATACTCATTGCTCCTCACCTCTGAAATTACTCTTATCATACGATACTCTTTAAGGCAAGACATTATCTATCATTGGGAATACAAATACTACAACAATGAAATAAAATAAAACATGTGAAACTTGGCTAAGGAAATCAACTAGAATTCAGGCAAGACTTTGAAGGCATTACACATAGGACTTCTAGCAATGTTTTGATTTAGAATGGCATGGGTTAGGAATGTTTCCGAATATAAGGAACTGCAGAGCAGCGCTGGCCTAGGTGAGGTAGAGAGGTGGGAATTATTGAAAGTAGAGAATAGGTCATCTAATAAAAATAATAATAACCAACATTTATGTAACATTTTAAGGTTTCCAAAGCACTTTACATACTTTATCTCATCTTTTTCCCCTGAAAATAAACTTGTGAAGAAGACATTTATAGGTATTATCCCCATTTTACAGATGAGAAACAGAGGCTCAGAGACATTAAATGATTGGTTCATGTTCACAAAGCTGGTAAGTATCAGTGACAAGATTCAAAACTATGTTTCTCCAGTCTCCAACTCTGCTGTTTCTTCTACTACATACCCCATGCTGTTACAAAAGGAACTGGTTTTGGAAGCCTATTCCACAATCCTTCTTTGATTATGAACTAAGGAAAATGCCCACTGTGGGTCCAGTTGGTTTGGTTTTGGTTAGTTGGGGCCAGGAAACTATTCAGTGAAATTAATGTTAATTTTTCTCAGCCTGATCCAGAAGGATTTAGGATCCAGTGAAGTAAGGCCTAAACCAATGTTCCATTCTTTGTTTTCCATTATTTAGATAACTTAAATCTCAGTGTTACATCTGACTTTATAATAGGCATGTTTGTTGGTATTATCTTAGAATATCTTTGCATTTAGTTAAAACCTAATTATTTAACTATACTTCAATTCTTCAAGGATCTCTATTTTTGATAGTGTTACTATTCCCTCTACTGCTGTTCATTGCACTCCCTCTATGAGTTAGTAGATGATCATTAATAATTTCTATGGCCCTACCTTAGTCACTTTGGAACCAACTTAGTGATGAATTTCTCTGAACCTGGCTAGGTTGTTTCCCAGACAAAAGCTATACGACTATTCCCTGGGCTTGTCCCCCAAGCTTTACTGTCCGAGCTTGTGTTATACTGGTATAACCTTTGAGAATTCATAGTCACCTGTACACCATGCAGAGTCATTAGACGAGTACATTGTTAGAGCATCTGTGGTTTCCTCCACCCACTGAAAAATGGAAGCCCTTTTAATTCATGGATGGTTTCCTTTTTCACCCATTATAACTCCAGTGTTTAGCACTGAGCCTTGCCCATTTTCTTTCATTGCTCCTTAATTAATATTTTACCTATAAACAGAATCAGATTCATGTGCAGGCACACATTTGCGTCTCCAAAAAAGATAACAAATGATCCTCAACAGTCAAGCTTCTTTTATGACCAAGAGCATACATCTGTGAAATGCTATTATCAATGAAACGTGGCCCATTGAGGAAGTTTAATACTAATTCTCTTTACATATAAAGAAATGGTAAATTTCTACTCTATTCATTCATTTTATAATCTTTAAATCTTGGCATTCATGGTCTAGCATATATGGCTCCCATCTGTCCTTTAACTTTATTTCTCAGTACTTATCTCCACAAAACTGAACACTGTAGTCAAACTGGATTATTTCTTGATTGCTTGAAAACTCTCTATACTTTCTTCTATGACTTTGATTATTGTCTTTTTTTCCATCCTACATATCCTTCAAACCCCATCTTAATTGACACATTTTTTCCCTTGAAGATTTTTTTGACTACCCCCCCAGGTGAATTGAATATCAATTCTTCTCTGCTTGGCATTTTGTTTATACCCTGATATGGCACTCATGTTCTGGTACATAATATTATTTATTTATTCAATTTATTACACTAGATTGTAAACACCATGAGGAAAAGGTCAATGTCTTGCTCACTTTTATATCACTAGAGCCCATCATGTTGCCTTGTACATAGTAGGCTCTCAATAAAAATTTGTGAAATTGAAGGTATAAAATATAACTAAAGTTGTGATTGCAGGATTATAATTAACACATAAATGGGATTTCCTAAATTGTAATTGAAATTCAACCATCTAAACACTAATGAATTTTTAAAGAAAATCTTCAATACTATGTCAATAGTATTAAAAAAAAGATATTTTTCATCATGGCCCACTAAAATTATATTTATTCTAATTATTGCTAGGTAGGCAGTAGACTAGTGATATCCTTTACCAATTATGCCCATTAGTGGTACACAAGAGGTTTCTGTAACTGGCCTTCATCATCGCTTCTCACTAATCCTATTGATCCCTAAATTTATTGATTTTTCCCTCTCTGCTATTTAGTCATTCATTACAAATTCTTTTTGGCATCAAAGTTGAGGCGGGCATCACATTTGGACTCTAACAGTGCAGTCTTTATATGCTTATAGAAGAGGTAGACATTATACTAAAGAGAACAAATAACAAATTAAAAAATTATATTTATGAATTATCTATTACATGCCAACTACTGCACTATTTTTTCCCAGAAAGGTAGAAAAAGCAACTGGATTAGAACAAGAGTATATAGTGAAGATCTGTGCTGGAGATGACATAATTACAAGGGCTTTGAGAGACTGATCCTTAAGTTATCTAAAATGGGTCAAGATGCTAAAGGTGTGGAAAAAAAATCTTGGACTTCAAAGACAGAAGAAGGTGCTCAAGGGAGTATCAACAACTAAAAACCTATTTTCCCATCTACTTATATATTTTTAATGAGAATAATAATACACATGCATCATGGCTATTCTTGGTAAGTATATAACTATGGAAGAGACCAGTTTTACAAGTGATATTCTATAGGAGACTATATCTTTACTTTCATATAACTAACCCCAAAAAGCAGAAAATATTGTATCCTACTTTGCTTATTGTATGTTGACCATAAAAAAAAGCTTTTGTTTCAGTGGAGCAAAATACTAACCTAAAGACTGCTCTCCAACAATTATTATCCATTGCATATGCCAAAATTATACAAGATTCTTTGGCATATAGAATAAGAGATAACTTTGCTAGACAATCTTTTCGACATTAATATCAGATGGGGAATAAAAGACTTCTATATGTTTACCCAAAGTATTTGCCACTGTCACAAAGGAGAATCCTTGCAGAATGCAAGTTGCAAAGGGAATTTCTATAGATGATAAGGTCTTCCAAATATCAAATGATATTATTATTAATGACATTACAGTGATTTCATGAAACCTTAAAACATTTCAGAAACTTCTCAATAACAGCCATAACATCTTACAGGAATTTGATCATCTACATAGGAAAAACAAAGTGGGTGAAGATTGTCCATTGTTCAGACTATGATATGTAATTAGATGGACAACATGTAAAGCTTGTTTATTAATATAAAGATTTTGGACAGACACTGAAAATGACTGAATTGCACCTAGAATTAAATAGGAATTGGAAGCCTTTGGGAAAAAGAAAATACCCTTTAATGATCCCAAACTCCTCCTTGAAATGAAGATCATCTTTGGAATGTAAAAACTCTATTGATATTTTTTCATGGCTATGAGTCATGGAACATTATAGTATTCAAAGAATTAAAACTGAATATTTTGTTCATTGCGCAAATGTAAGGTGGGTGTGAACAAGCTGCAATATAGACATAAGGAATTGCAAAGAACTGGAATAAAGAGTGTCATTCAAGAAAAAAATAATTATCAAAAAAGTTGTTGACATGGCAGCAGAGCTACCTGATGGATGGCCTGCGTGCTCCATTGGAATATTCTTGTTGTCTAGAGAAAGTATGAAAGCCTTCCAGCATGTTTAGTGGACTCCATATGGCAATTTTATGAGAGAACATAGATGAGATTTACATAGGATAGGCAGACATGGATGGGTTGTAATCTGTGGTGTTGTAGGGAATGTCTATCATGATGAGATGACAGAACCATTTAAGTAATTGTTAAAGTTAGACTACTATTTAGGGATACAAAATATAGGAATCTGTTGTAATGCAAGGCAAGAAGTAATAGAAATAATAATATCTAGTGAAGAAATAGGGCAATTTTAACTTCAGGTGAATATTTTGTGTAGTCTGCTGGAATCAGGAAGCTTGATTTCTAGACTAAGATCTTCTCTATGTCTCAGTTTCCTCATTTGTAAAATGAGCGATTTGAATTTGATGCTCTAAAAGATGCTTTCCGTGTCTAAGACTCAGTGACTTCTGATGAAGACATTTAAATTACAGCCAATCCTCAATTTTTGTGGGGACAGGTAACATTCTAAGAAAATGGCACAAAAGTAAAAACTATGAATGTTGATACATTGAACCTGTAGGAAATAGGGCTTAGGTTCCCACAACCACCATAAACTGTAATCTTTCATTAAAGATTGCTTAAATACTCTTTTCTGCATATAATTCTTTGTAATAAAGCATTAATTCCAATAATACATATTTTTCCTAACACAGTAATCATGAAATAACCCATAAAACACAGTAACAAAATAAAATTGGTAACGTGCAAAACATTTTTTCTAACTAGTACTTTTCTAAAAATCTGTGACCTTTTTCACTAACATTTTAAAAACCCAAAAACTAAACAAACATTAATATCAGAAAATATCCACCTTTTTATTAATTTATTTTGATTTATCAATAACCACTTCCATATACTTTTGAGTTTAAAATTTTTCTCCCCCTTCCTTCCCACCACCCTCCCCAAGATGGCACACAATCTGATATAGGCTATACATTTACATTCATATTAAACACATTTTCACATTAGTGATGTTGTAAGTAAAAATTAAAACCAATAGGAGGAATCGTCAGAAAGAGGAAACAAAACTCAACAGAAGAAAAAAAAATAGCAATTCGATTTCCATAGTTCTTTCTTTGCATGTGGATAGCATTTTCCATCACAAGGCCTCTGGAGATGTCTTAGATCCTTGTATTGCCAGGAAGGATTAAGTTTATCAATATTAGTCATCATGCACCGTGGCTGTTATTGTGTACAACGTTCTCTCTGCTCACTTCACTCAGCATCAGACCATACAAGTCTTTCCAGGTTTTTCTGAAGTCAGCTTATTCATCATTTCTTATAGCAAAATAGTATTCCATCACATTCATATACCACAACTTGCTCAGCCATTCCCCAATTGATGGGCATCTTCTCAATTTCCAATTCTTTGCCACCACAAAAAGAGCTGCTATGAATATTTTTGTACATATAGGTCCTTTTCCCATTTGTGTGATCTCTTTGGGTTATAGCCCTAGAAGTGCTATTGCTGGGTCAAAGAGTACGCACATTTTTATAGCCCTTTGGGCATAGTTCCAAATTGCTCTCCAAAATGGTTGGATCATTTCACAACTCCACCAACAATGCATTAGTGTTCCAATTTTCCCACATCTTCTCCAACATTTATCATTTTCCTGTTTTGTCATGTTGGCCAATCTGATAGGTATGATGTGGTACCTCAGAGTTGTTTTAATTTGCATTTCCCTAATCAATAGTGATTTAGAGCATTTTTTCATATGACCTTTAATTTCTTCATCTGAGAACTGTGTGTTCATATCCTTTGACCATTTATCAGTTGGGGAATGGCTTGTATTCTTATAAATTTGACTTAATTCTCTATATATTTTAGAAATGAGGCCCTTATCAGAGAGACTGGTTGTAAAAATTCTTTCCCAATTTTCTACCTTCCTTCTAATCTTAGTTGCATTGGCTTTGTTTGCACAAAAACATTTCAATTTAATGTAATCAAAATTATCTATTTTGCTTTTTGTAATGTTCTCTATCTCCTGTTTGGTCATGAATTCTTCTATTCACCATAGATCTGAGAGGTAAACTACTCCTTGCTCTCCCAGTTTGCTTATAGTATCAGCCTTTACATCTAAATATGAACCCATTTTAAATTTATTTTGGTATATGATGTGAGATTTTGATCAATGCCTAGTTTATGCCATACTCTTGTCCAGTTTTCCCAGCAGTTTTTTCAAAGAGTGGGTTCTTATCCCAGAAACTGGAGTCTTTGGGTTTATCAAATAATAGATTACTATAGTCATTGACAACTGTGTCTTGCATATTTAACCTATTCCACTGATCCACCAAGCAGTTTTGATGATTGTTACTTTATAATACAATTTAAGATCTGGAATGGCTAGGCCACCTTCCCCTTCATTTCTTTTCATTAGTTCTCTTGATATTCTGGACCTTTTGTTCTTCCAAATGAACCTTGTTATTATTTTTTCTAACTCTATAAAATAGTTTTTTGGTAGTTTGATTGGTATGTCACTGAAAAAGTAAATTAGCTTAGACAGAATTGTCATTTTTATTATATTAGCTTGGCCTACCCATTAGCAACTGATGTTTTTCCAATTATTTAGATCTGCCTTTATTTGAGTGAAAAGTGTTTTGTAATTGTGTTCATAGGGTTCCTGGGTTTGTTTCGGGAGGTAGACTCCTAAATATTTTATAACGTCTACAGTAACTTTAAATGGAATTTCTCTTTCTGTCTCTTGCTGTTGGGCTTTGTCAGCAATATATAAAAATGCCAATGATTTATGTGAGTTTATTTTATAGCCTGCAACTTTGCTAAAGTTGTTCATTATTTCAGGTAATTTTTTACTTGATTCTCTGGGATTCTCTAAGTATATCATCATGTCATCTGCAAAGAGTGATAGCTTTGTTTCTTCTTTGCCTATCCTAATACCTTCAATTTCTTTTTCTTCTCTTATTGCTAAAGCTAGGATTTCCAGTACGATGTTGAATAACAGTGGTGATAATGGACATCATTGTTTCACCCCGGTCTCATTGGAAATTCTTCTAGCTTGCTTCCATTACATATTATGCTTGCTGAAGGTTTTAGATAGATGCTATTTATTATTTTAAGGAAGACTCCATTTATACCTATGCTCTCTAGTGTTTTTAATAGGAATGGGTGTTGTATTTTGTCAAAAGCTTTTTCTGCATCTGTTGAGATGATCATGTGGTTTCTGTTAGTTTTGATGTTGATATGATGAATTATGCTGATAGTTTTCCTTATATTGAACCAGCCCTGCATTCCTGGTATAAATTCTACCTGGTCATAGTGTATTGTTCTCGTGATAAGTTGCTGTAATCTATTTGTTAATATTTTATTTAAAATTTTTGCATCTATATTCATTAGAGAAATTGGTCTATAATTTTCTTTCTCTGTCTTGACTCTTCCTGGTTTAGGTATCAGCACCATATTTGTATCATAAAAAGAATTTGGTAAGATTCCTTCTTCACCTATTTTATCAAATAGTCTACATAGTATTGGAATTCATTGTTTTTTTAAATGTTTGATAGAATTCGCATGTAAATCCTTCTGGCCCTGGAGATTTTTTCCTAGGGAGTTCATCAATGGCTTGTTCAATTTCTTTTTCTGAGATGGGGTTATTTAAGTATTTTACTTCCTCTTCTGTTAATCTGGGCAATTTATATTTTTGCAAATACGTATTCATTTCACTAAGATTGTCAAATTTGTTGGCATATAGTTGGGCAAAATAATTCCTAATTGTTGTTTTAATTTCCTTTTCCTTGGTGGTAGCTTCACCCTTTTCATTCTTGGTACTAGTAATTTGGTTTTCTTCTTTCTTTTTTTAATTAAATTAACCAAAGCTTCATCTATTTTATTGGCTTTTTCATAAAACAAGATCTTGGTTTTATTTATTAGTTCAATAGTTTTCTTAATTTCAATTTTCTTAATTTTTCCTTTAGTTTTCAATATTTTTAATTTGGTGTTTAATTGAGGATTTTTAATTTATTCTTTTTCTAGTTTTTTTTTAGTTGTATGCCCAATTCATTGATCTCCTTTTTTTCTATTTTATTTATGTAAGTATTTAGAGATATAAAACTTCCCCTAAGAACTGCTTTTGCTGTATCCCATAAGTTTTGGTATGTTGTCTCATTATTGTCATTCTTTTGAATGAAATTATTGTTTGTTTCTATGATTTGTTGTTTGACCCAATCATTTTTTAGGATTAGATTATTTAGTTTCCAATTATTTTTTAGTCTATCTTTCCATGACCCTTTATTACATATAATTTTAATTGTGTCATGATCTGAAAAGGATTCATTTAATATTTCTGCCTTTCTGCATTGGATTGTGAGGTTTTTATGCCCTAGCACATCGTCAATTTTTGTGTATGTGCCATGTACTGCCGAGAAAAAAGTCTATTCATTTCTATCCCCATTCAGTTTTCTCCACAGGTCTATCATACCTAACTTTTCTAATGTTCTATTCACTTCCTTAACTTCTTTCTTGTTTATTTTGTGGTTAGATTTATCTAGTTCAGAGAGGGGGAGGTTGAGTTCCCCCATAGTATAGTTTTGCTGTCTATTTCTTTCTGTAACTCCCTGAACTTCTCCTCTAAGAATTTGGATGCTATACCATTTGGTGCATATATGTTTAGTAATGATATTCATTGTCTATGGTGCCTTTTAGCAGGATGTAGTTTCCTTCCTTATCTCTTTTGATAAGATCTATTTTTGCTTTTCCTTTGTCTGAGATCAGGATTGCTCCCCCTGCTTTTTTTACTTCAGCTGAAGAATAACATATTCTGCTCCAGCCCTTTACCTTTATCCTGTATGTGTCATTCTTTTTCAAATGTGTTTCCTGTAAAGAACATATTGTAGGATTATGGTTTTTAATTCATTCTGCTATACACTTTCATTTTATGGGAGAGTTCATCCCATTCACATTCACAGTTACGGTTACTATCTGTGTGTTTTTTTCCTTCCTTTTTTCCCCCTGTTTATGCTTTTCTTTCTCCTTTCTCCTCCCCCCCCCCACTAGTGTTTTGCTTTTGACCAGCTCCTCCTTTGGTCCCACCTCCCTTCTATTATCCCTTTCCTTTTTCTTCCCCTTTACCATTACTGCTTCTTCCCTCCCTTCTATCCCTCCTCCCTTTTCTTTCCTTTTTTCCCTCCTACTGCCTATAATACAAGTTAGATTTCTATACCTAACTGATTATGTTATTCCCTTCTTGAGCCAAATCTGATGAGAGTAAGGTTCAAACAATGCTCATCCCTCTCCCTTCTTTACCTCTGCTCTAATAGGTTTTTGTGTCTTTTCCTGTAATATAATTTACCCTTATCTGCCTCCTCCTTTCTGAGCACATTCTCTTAGCTCAGACCAATCCACTTGCTTGGATGCATTTAACCCGCTTGATTAATTTTTTTTATCATTACATCAAAGTCAACTTATATCCACCCCCCTTTATGTATGCTCCTTTAACATGGTATAATAACAATACAGTTCTCAAGAGTTGCAAGTGTCATCTTCCCTTGTACTGATGCAAACATTCTGCCCTTATTAACAAAATATTGTATCTTTCTGTCCCATTTACCTTTTCATGTCTCTCTTGAATCCTGTACTTGAAGATCAATTTTTTGTTGAGCTCTGGACTTTTCACCAGGAAGATCTGGAAGTCTCCTATTTCATTGAATATCCATCTCCTTCCCTGAAAAATCATGCTCATTTTCACTGGGTAGTTAATCCTTGGCTGCATTCCAAGCTCCTTTGCCTTACGGAATATGTTCCACACCCTATGGTCTTCTAATGTAGAGGCTGCAAGGTCCTGTGTAATCCCGACTGTGGTTCCATGATATTCAAATTGTTTCTTTCTGGCTGCTTGCAGTAATTTCTCTTTAATCTTGTAATTTTGGAATTTAGCTATTACATTTCTTGGTGTTTTCAACTTGGGATCTCCTTCAGGCGGAGAGCAGTGGATTCTTTCTATAGTTATTTTACCTTCTGGTTCTAGGACTTCAGGGCAGTTTTCCTTTATGATTTCCTGAAAGATATTGTCCAGGCTCTTTTTTTCATCATGATTTTCAGGTAGGTGTATAATTTTTGAATTGTCTCTCCTGAATCAATTTTCCAGGTCAGTTGTTTTACCTATGAGGTATTTTATGTTTTCATGTATTTTTTCATTTTTTTGTTTCTGTTTGACTGATTCTTGCTCTCTCATAGAGTCATCAGTTTCCATTTGTTCAATTCTAACTTTTAACACATTGCTTTCTTCTGTTAGATTTTGTACTTTCTTCTCCTTCTCCAGTTGGTCAATTGTATTTTTAAGTGATTTGTTTTCTTCAGTGTACTTTTTTTCCAGTTGGCCAATTGTATTTTTAAGGACTCCTCTACCTCTCTCATTTGACTTTTAAAATCCTTCTTGTGTTCTTCTAAGAAGGCTTTTTGGGCTTCAGACCAGCTCATATTCCCTTTTGATGTTGCAGATGTGGGTTTGATGACAATGTTGTCCTCTTCAGAATTTCTGTTTTGATCTTCACTCTTCTCATAATATGAATCTATCATACATTTCTTTCTACTCATAGTATTTCTTTATTCCCTGGCCTTTAAAGAGATTAAGCTCTCCTGCTGGGGAGCAGAGGGCATTGATCCAAGCTTCTTGTGTGGAGCCTAGGTCTTGGTCACTGGCTTTGTGTGCTGGGGCCTCTTATGTTGGCAATTGGAGGCTGTAGGGTTCTGGCAGCTTACCTGGGGTTGGGCTGGAATCAGCAAGTCTGGGACTTTCAGGCAAATCTAGGTTGCCTGCTTTTCCTTTCCTTTAGCTTTGTTTAGCTCCTTTTAGATGGGTGCTGCCAGGTGTTTATCTGCCTGGGGCCCCTTGCAGTGCTGCCTCCCTTAGTTCTGTTGAGGCACTGGGAGACTCCTTTGCTGTAGAATGCTGAGGAACCTGGTGGTTTTCTGAGCTGTTTTCCACCAGTTCCCCCACCTTCACTGAGGCACTCGGAGATCCAGCTGTTGGTGTTTGCCTGCTCGACCACCTGGGCTTCGGGATCTCCTCCTGGTTGGCAATTGTAGGCTGTAGAGTTCTGACAGCTTACCTGGTGTTGGGCTGGAATCAACAAGGCTGGAACTTTCGAGCAACTCTTAACTTGCTTTCTTCAGCTCCTTTCAGATGAATGCAGCAGGGTGCTTATCTGCCAGGGGCCCTTTGTAGTGCTGCTTCCCTTATTTTTGCTGAGGCACTGGGAGACCCTTTTGCTGTAGAATGCCGAGGCACCAGAATCTCCTCCTGGTGTGCTAAAGTGGGTCTTTCCACTAGCTGACTGGGTGACTCCTGGTTCTGTACTGCTCCCCTTCCCCCAGGGTAAGAGGGGCCTTTCCTGTTAATCTCTCTAGCTACCTGGGCTACTGCACTGCTGCACCCCGTCTTTCTTCTGGTTCAGCTGTTCCAAGGTTTTTTCTGGGGTGATATTTTCTGGGTTTTCAAAGGTTGATGGGGAGGTTGAGAGCGACTACCTTTTTACTCCGCCATCTTGGCTCCTGGAAGAGGAAAGAAAATATCCACTTTTCATAGCACATTCAAGTTACAATACTGCACAGCAAATACAATTTTTAAAACCAAACATTTTTTAATTGAATCTTGCCTTCCATTCTATCTGATGGTGGTGTGAGGGTGTTGTACTTTATACTACTACTTTGACTGCCCTCTGAAAACCAAGATAAAGGTTGCTGGGACTTCCTGATTCCAACAGATTATACAAAACATTACTATAATGTTGTGTAAATGATTAAACTTTTGTGGGCCTCAGTTTCCTAATCTGTAAAATGGGGATGATGGTTGATTCATAAGTCCCTTCTAATTGAAAATTCTGGGTGGATGTCATAATACTAAATGATATGTTTGTATACTTTTTTTTCTGTTAGCAAATAGTCTTATGTTACTTAATCTCTACCCTTTCTCATTCCATTAGGTAGCAATGTAATAGCACATGTGCTACCATGAGTAGCTCAGCAACAATTTTTCCTGGGCCATAATTTTTAATAGAACTTTCCTGAGGGCCAAATTCCATCATACGTAATAGTTAAGAAAGTCATATATCTATTAGCATACAATTTACACATATACAGCCAATACTCAACATTCATGCACTTAACTTTCACAACTTCAAGCATTCCATAATTTTATTAGTAACCTCATTTTCACTTTCATGTTGGCAACCTTGCAAATTCACGGCTATGTGCAGCAGAGATAAAAACAATAGGTGCCATGTGCGCAAGTTTTTGAAGTGGTTGGTATCCTAGTAGGCACTTCACTTGTTTTGTTCTCCCTACTGTTGTAAAGAGTTCCCCATGCGTTTGTTGCATATTTTCATTGTTTGTCTTTAAAACTTAAGTTTTATGTTGCAATCATGCCCCCAAAGCATAGCGAAAGGCCTTTGGGCTCTAAAGCGATGTTGAGACCTTGCCAGCAGAAAAAAAAATATGTAAATATGCAATTTAGTATTATGACTTTTACCCATAATTTTCAGAATGTACCATCACCTCCATTTTAAAGATTAGGAAATTGAGGCCCACAAATGTTTAATCATTTACGCAGCATCATAGGACCAAAGGTTTGAAAGGGACCTCAGGGGTAGAGTCCAAACCTCTCATTTTACTGATGAAGAAGCTGAAATGTCAGGAAGATTGGCTCACCCAAGAAGAAAGTGTCAGAGTTTGAACTGAGCGCAATGACTTTAAATTCAGTGTTTTCTCCCACTGTGCTACAATGCTCCTAAATCCAATTTTTCATAACTTATTGGATAGATAATACAGAGAAGCAGCAGTGTTGCCTGACAGCATACACATCAACATGGAAGACAAAAGAATCATGTTGCCCTTTTGGAGAAACAGTTCAACCCTTCTGTGATTCCATAGTCCTATGGTCTCCTGGCCTATTTTGAAAGCGATAGAGATGAGAGGATTAAACATATTTGATCTTCATGAAGACATATGCATTGTATGGTGAGGATAAATGTCAGTGACAAATTTCCATATGATTAAAAGCTGACAAATAGGAGTACTTTGCTTTTGGTTGGAAGCAGTGCTTGTGATTATTATAAATATGTCATGTTTTTTGCTAATATATCTGTTTGCCCTTGTGTGTGAATGCTTAATTTAATGTATCTGGTCATTTTTCTAAAAAGCCTTTAATGCTAAAGAGTTTGCTTTCTCCTGTATAGAATCAATAAATAGTGAAAAGTAGAAATGAGCTAAGACCCTGGCTATCTTGTCTGTACTATAAGATACCAGCATGATTTGCTTTTAACATCATTGACCAAGACTGATGACTAAAAGTTGGAGGGATTGAATTGTGAGGAAATAAAAGAATTACCTTAATTATTAATTAACCTAATTAGCTTAATTAATTCAAGCAGCTATCATGCTTGAAAGAAGCATCTTCCTGAACTTGTTCAGAAATCACATCACTGTTATTAAGAGTCCAATGAGACATAGATTGCTTGAGGTTTAACTTAGGCTAAAGTTCAGGGACCTAAGTCCAAAACTCATTGGCCCAGAAATGGCACATTATTGAACCCTTCAATTTCAAAGATTTCTTGATTGGTTCATAGCTCTTTCCAGTAGGATTTTGTTTCTTCTTGTCCTTCTCAAAACATAATGATAATGAAAATGATAAATAATTTAAACATTTACAATTGCTTTTCAGATTTGGGGCTAAAATAATATATATTGTAGATTCATTCTGCTTATTTGTAGCATACATTGTTTAGGGATAGTGATAGTGCTTGTGATTTCACTACTATATGGAGGTCCAAATGGGGGTGTATGGGCTGTTCAGGGCGGACTAGTACCTCTGTGTGATGGCTTGCCAAGCCCTTTTTGGAGCAGCTTGTGGGCCTTTGGTGTTCACCTTTCACCTAACTCTCACCTGTGGCTCCAAGAAGCTATAACAAGCACAGTAGCCACATTCCAGTAAAACCATCTTGACAAACAAGCTAAGCCAGGTTGAGCATAACTGAGAGGCCTCAAACCTTTTTGGGAGGTAAGACAGATGTCTACCCTAAGCATGTGAAGACCTTTCTCAGTCAAACGGGTAAAAGAGAAGAATTTGTTCCAATGGCTACAAAGGTGGCTGAAGCAGGTGCTGTGAAATGCTAAGAGCTTAGTCAGACATTGAAGATGCCAACGTCATCCATTGCCCAGTTTTTGTCTTGCCACTGTACTTTGATGACTCTGGAAGAGAGAATGAGGCTGATGACTTTGTGCAACTTGGCCTCCCTTAAATCCAATTCTCATACAAGTCATCACCCTTTGTCATTGATCCTTTCAAAAATGAAGGACAAAAAATAGAACTCCAAATGAGGAAACTCCCTCTACTAATGCAGGACTAAATACAACTTAATATCTAGAGTTGCCTAGAACACTGAAAGGATAAGTGACTTCTTTAGGACTGTATTGTCAGTATGGGTCATAGGGTAGTACTTCGAACCCAGGTTTTTCTTGCTCTGAGGCCATCTCTATACATTATGCTACCTCATTTACATTGTTCAATTGATATATGTTAATTTGTTGTTTTGGCCTAGAGATATGAAATTAGAAGGGAAAATAGATTTCAAATCATCATCATCATAATCACTATCATTTCTATAGCACTTTCAGGTTTGCAAAGCACTTAATATATTTTCTTTCACTTGATCTTCACAACAACCCTGTGAGGCAGCTGCTAATATTATTCTCATTTTAGAGTTGAGAAAACTGAGACTGACTGAAGTGACTTGCCCAGGGTCATATAGCTAGTAGGTGTGTGAGGCAGTATTTGAACTTACATCTTCCTGACGCCAAGCCTGGCACTCTATCTACCACTTTTAGGTATCAAGGTTCATTCTTTTCTTAACTGATTTAGGTTATACTTGCTTATTGTGTACAAGCTGTGTCCTTCTGCTTCCTCCCCCCAGCAAAATATACACTATTTGAGGGTAGGGATTATTTCATTTTTTCCTTTTTGATCCCTAAAAAAGTATCTTGAACACAATAGATGATTAATAAATGTTTGATGAATTTAGCTTTATTCTTGAAATCCTCTTGTTTGTCAGCTATATGATGCAATTCAACCCAACAAACCATATTTATTATTTATAAACCTAATTTATTAGCTGTCTAATATGTTGAGGGCAGTGTGTTAGGATATGAGATTCAAAGGCAAAATGAAAAATAGTCCTCCCTTCAAAAGGTTTATGTTCTAGTTTGGGGAGGGGGAGTTAGGATGAATATGTTAAATGATCAAATACACATCTTCAATCATCTAAGTAAAAACCTATCTATTAAATGCTTCCTATGTGTCTGGTTGCCCCTTTTGGATTTTCTTGGCAGAAATTCTGGAATAGTTTGCTATTTCTTTCTCCAGCTCATTTTACAGATGCGGAAATTAAGGAAAATAGGGTTACGTTACTTACCCTGGGTCACATAGATAGTAAATGTCTGTGGCTAGATTCGAGTCTTCCTGACTCCAGACATGGCACTTTATCCAGAAAAAAAGGGCAAATTATTCCAGTATCTTTGCTGAGAAAACCCCAAACTGGGTCACAGAGAATCAGACACCACTGAACAACAACAAAATATGCCTGGCACTATGATGGGACATCAAGTTAGGTGAAAAAAATCCACACAGCTCCTACCAAATCCTTGAGTATTTAGAAACAAGAGTAGCTTAGTAACATAGTTTGAGCAAGATCGTAGATTTAGACTTAGAAGGAAACTCAGAGTCCATCTAGTCCAACCCACTTCTTTTTATAGTTGAGGAAACTGAGGTCCCTAGAGGTTAAATGACTTGCTCACAATCACACAAACATTCAGTGACAGAAACTAGATTTGGACCCCTATCCTTAGGTTCTAAATCTAGAATTATGTTTTCTACTTGGTGATATCTCCAGTATTTAGCTACTTTATATGTATTTTAATCATAAAAATATGCGGTTTAAAATGTATAGGAATTATTTCTATAAATTTGCATCAACTGTATGCAGTAAAGTTCCTATTCTTATAGTTACCTCATCTGTAGTTTAGTGCATGTTGCTGTAAGATATATACACATGTTGCACCAAGTACATTAGCTTTGTTTTTTTCATAGTAAAGAGTCCTAAAAACATGACTACATGGGCCTCATCTCTTTTAATGTCCTAGTCCCATTTAATTTAATGTTTTTTCCACACATCTCAAGAATTGGCCTTCAGGGTGAATGAAATAAACTTATACCCTTAATCCAAAATTGTATTTTAACCCTATCTATGGCAACACCCAGAAGATTGTTTTACTGTAAATACAAAATCATTGCCCTTTCCCAAATGATTTAATAATTTTGACAAATAGATTTATTCAGTTTATCCTAATAAATTCTTTGCCTCCTGTGGAAGCATAAGGAGAAAGCGTGTTATGAAATAAAATGGAAAGTTTAAACATGTTTGATCACAGTTTTCCCTTACTATAAAATGTGTGAAATCAACAGATTCAACACTTTCAGTTTCAGGAAATGCTTGATTCTCAGAAAGGCATATAATTGAGTGTACCTGAGGTAGAGGACTATGTCTAATCAGTCGTCTGTGTAGCTGGGTAGAGTCAAGTGCCATTCATCTGCCTCCCCTGAGATTTGTGGAAACAAGAAGGAGGAGTAGTGGTAAGACAAAGATATATAACCATGTTGACCACTGAAGTACATGGTTAACAGCTTAATTATCTAAGTTCAGCTATCAGTCAGGGACAATCCTGTACAACTTAGGCATACTTTATAATTTACTATAGCAATGGCATAATGATAAGGACAGTGGGGCTAGAATTAGAATCTGCATTAAGTGTGTTTAATTTAATTTTTCTAATTATATTTCTAATAGCTTAAATATCTGTGCTGATAAAATGGTTAGCCACCTGCATTTAAATGCCACCTGATGCGTTTATTTTGGAACAGTCACAGATTGGCATAATTTGAGCTCAAATTTCTCTGAAAAATTCTCCTATTAATGGATACGAAATTAATCTTGTTGCCTGGGCTGGAAATGAAGTTGTGGAACTGCTATCATAGTAAGGATCAAGAGTGGAATGTTTTAAATCAGGAAATGGCTATTTTTTCCTCCTGTTTGAACTCAGTTTAGAGGTCTATTTAATTAAAAATAGAAAGTTGTGCTGGCATTTCACAGTTTTCCTATGGACCTTTTATGCTGGAATAGTGCCTAGCTTAAAAAAAATCAATTCAGTGAAGTGTTTGCATAGTGGTATGTGAGGAAGGTTAGGTGAATATGCACTATACATTCATACCAAGTGAGCAAACATATTCACGGCAGCTACTATTTCTATCCCCTTCCTCTGCAATCTATATGATTTGTGCTGACAGCCCTTTAACTTGCTTTTGGACTCACTCCTCATAGAGAGTGACTGTAAAATAGAGAACAGTTATAAGGAAGTCACTAGCATATTATCAAGGCAGCATTTAATTTCCTCAGTTTTTGCAGATGAACCTGGGTTTGGTAAAGTCTGCCAAAGGGGAAAGCACAAAGGGATTGTCTTTTCCATTTCTAGGCTGTCTGTCAGGTTGTTTAAGTTTGTGTAGCACTGAAAGAAAAAACAGGGAAGGCCTTGAGTTTAATGATTCTCGTACATCACTGCACTAGAGCTTAGTCGATTTTGAATGGGCTGCTACTCAAGGAAGCATGTGATAATGTCACTATAGGGAATAATGTGGTTGTCCCAGTAAAGTTCAGTTGCTAACTGGCAATGTGGCTTTAATTAGCAATAGCAGTAATAATACCAATGATGATTATTATTACAGCATATATTATCTTTCTTTATTTGAAGATTACATTAAGGAGCATTGGACTGGGAGTTGGGTGTCCAGGATTTTTGTTCTGGCTCTGGTCATGAAATGGTTGTGTGACTTTGGCTAGGTCACCTTACCACTCTGTGCCTCTGTATTCTTCTCTGTAAAATAAGGGAACTGGACTTCATGATTTCTAAAGTCCCATATCTGAATTATCCTAATTAAGGTGCTTTCCAGATCAAAAAAAGTTCTATAAGTCTATGACTATTTATTTACATCCATATGAATGTGATTAACAAAATTAAAATTTGGTCCCTCGTGATAATTATGACTCACTTGCAGGTAGCAATTTTGTTGTAAGGTGACTATTTCTATTTGCTCCATTACCAGCATGCTTTGTTAGTTGGTTTTTTTGTTTGTTTGTTTTGTGTTGTTTTGTTTTGTTTTTGCCTACAACCAACTTAAATAAAGTTCTTTTCAATCTGAGCTAAAACTTTCTTTTTCCTCAAGGACCAGTGTCCTTTCTGGTTTCCAGGAATTCAGAGATAATAAGGAAACTGTAGGAAAAGTGAAGTGGGATCTATGCTGAACTTACTCTTTCTTGCTCACACCCTCTAATGAGGATAGTTTCATTATGTTTGGTGGTTCCCTTTAGTGCTGAGTTGGGTCTAGGTACCAAGCTGGGCAATGGGCTATTCTTTAACCTTGGTCTCAGTTCTGCAAAGGTGAAGCCATAGAGAACTTCCTTTCTTGAATATAGGGAAGGTATCTCCACTTCAAACACTAGAAATGAAGCTTATTAGGCATTCTGTATGTGCAACATTATGGGGGTCTATGTTTTGATTTGTCATTGAAGATGTAAATAGCATGTAGGATCCCTATTTAGACAGGAATAGCCATTGGAAAGCAAGTCAACCTTGAATGACACCAAATAGCAAGATAATGAAGCATGAATTGACAGGTGATGGGACGAATCTGACACATTTGTGGGGCCTGTATAATGTAATGAGTGAAATATGTTGACTCGATCAGGGGACATTATAGAAAATTATTGCATTAAAGGACTATTGGTTTTGGTGATGAATGGGGAACTCTATTTCCTTGTCTCAGGCTTTAACATCCTGTCCATTTATAATTCTCTTCAAATCTATTTTGGGAAAAAATGAGATTTATTTGTAAAGTATTATTATATTTGTTTCCTGGACAAATTGTGTGTGTCATTTTGTGTTGCCCATGATTAATATTGTGGCAATGATCACTATACTTTCTTTTCCTATATACAAAATATAACCAGTGTCCAGCTTTAATATTAACAGAAAGACTAATTTGAAAGGTATTTTGATTAAAATAAATTGTAAAGTATCAATTAAGATTTCCTCAGTAAAAGAAGGGGCACAAAAATAGGGATTTTCAATTTATAGTCAGGTCCTTCTTGTCATAGAATGGAAAATAATCTATTTATGCTCTTCCTATATTTTATTTCCAACCCAATTATTTAGAATTTCTACTGCAATCTGCAAGAAGTGTATTATTATGTATAGTTTTTGTCAGGTGTCCTCAACCTAGGGAAGGCTATAGTATTTTTTTATTGACTTAAAATTCTGGAAAACAAGTGATACTAATAATGAAATGTCTGCTTGACGGGAGTAGGAGGGCAAGAAAAGTAAAGTGGAAAAGGGTTCATGACGATGAGTTTCCCATCCCTCCCTCCATTCTTTGCTGAATGTCTTGTCAATCCATGAAAGTGGGGCAAGAAGGGAGTAGTAGCAAAGGTAGCTTGATATGGCTCCAAGATCATTATAGGATCATAGCTTTAGAGCTAGAAGGCCATCAGCTCCAAATTTCTATTTTTTTTAGATAAGAAAACTAAGGCCTTGAAATAGTAAGCAATTTAATGTCACACGAGTCATAGGGCAGCTGTGGCACAGTGTATCGAGCTCCAGTTCTGAAGTTAGGAAGAATCATCTTCCTGAGATCAAAATTGGCCTCAGATACGAGCTGTGTAACCCTGGGAAAGTCACTTGCCTCAATTTTCTCATCTGTAAAATGAGCTAGAGAAGGAAATGGCAACCCACTCTATTATCTTTGCCAAGAAAACCTCAAATGGGTCACAAAGAGTCAAATATGACTAAAATGACCAAACAACAAAAAGCCTGAAAATAGTAACCTATTTTGAAGCCAGCTAGGTGGTGCAGTGAAAAGAGTTCTGGCCTTGGTGTCAGGAGGACCTGAGTTCAAATCCAGTCTCGAGCTGTGTGACCTTGGGCAAGTCACTTAACCCTGTTTGCCTCAGTTCCTCATCTGTAAAGTGAGTTTGAGAAGGAAATGACAAACCATTCCAGTTTCTTTGACAAGATAATCCCAAATGGGCTTTCAAAGAGTCAGACATGACAAATTAACAAAATAACAGCAACAAGTCACATAGGTATTAAGTGGAAAGTCTGGGTTTTGAACTCACATCATCTCACTCTAAATCCCATGCTCCTTCCATTATAACACGGGTCATTGTCATAATTATCATTATTATTACTCATCTGCTGTTAAGATCTATTGGTATATCCTTAATTGCTGATTAGGGACACTCTGGTGATTTCAGCCTTGGGGAAGATTGTGTTGGTTATATACCAATGTATACACAAGAACTTTTGAAATGAGGAAAAATATTTAGAACACTCAGCTGAGATAAGAAGGTAAATTTAGGTGCTACATTAGCATTTTAATGTATGTTTGCCTGACTGTATAATAAACATAATACACCAATGAAAACTCTAAGAAGATAAGTTTGAAGCATTTAGACTTTGAGGAGTTAGATCACAAAGAAGGAGAGCAGTCATCTCATACTTTAGACATTTATCCTATGTCCATGAAGTCTGAGCCCACCGTTCTGATGTATTTGAGTATTGAATTTGCAGGAGCCATATATACCTCTGCAGAAGATTATCAGTCCCTATGGTAGAACTATTTTTCAGTCTCCCAGAGTGGTTTCATTTCTTCCCTCCCTCGTGTCTTTCTGTACCACCCACACACTTTCTTAGGACCAAGATCTAGAGAACATTGTAGACACATTAAATCAATATTTAAAAATAAAATTCTGTTTTATGTGCTTTAAGGACAGTTTAATATTTTAAAGAATTCTTCAGTTAATTATTTTGTAAATTGAATAAATTTTGTAATCAATTACCTCCATTGATGTTTTGTGAGTTCAGATTTTTATATGTCAATTTTTCATAAAACTTCCACCTTGTGTATATAAATTATATGTGAATATATAACACAATAATTGTATATTTATACATAATGGGCATACATAATGCACACGTAATACAAATGTATGTATAATTATAGGTACAAATAGATTTGAGGTGTTATCTGTGTGGGGAACGCCCAGGTTGGAAATATCTTCTATTGAAATAGATAGGCAACTCATTTATAAACTAAAATCAGCCTGGATACTGAGAGATTAAATAGCTTGTCATAGTAGCCTGTATCTGTGGGAAACAGAACTTCATTGTATGTTTTGATTGATTGATTTTCACTCCAAGGTTGGCCTGCTAGCCATTATACCACTTCTGTCCTATATAGGTTATATGTATTCTAGACATGTGCACACGTTTATATTCACACATGTATGTACACATGTGTATGTATAGGCATATATAGGAATATATGCATTGTATAGTAGATAGCTAGATAGGTATAAGCACACTAAGCACTGAACCCCAAATAATGGGGAGGGAATGGAAAAGGGTGATTATAGCTTTTAATGAATGGTCTTTATATATGCACACATAAAAAACACATGTGTACACATATGCATGTGTAGGTATATTCTAGGATGTTCCTAGCATGCATTCTGGAACACATCATATAGAACAGCAGAAAATAAGTAGGCTTCACACATGATAAGTTAAGTCCTAAGTCGTAAAACCCTTACACAGCACCTAGATAATAGCTATCTCTTATCCTAAGTTATCTAACAGCACAGAAAACTTGAGTGACAGCTAGCTTTGTCCCAGAGCAGTATAAATTGAGGCCGTCTTGCCTCCCTTTAGACTTTGGGTTCATCAGTCTTGATGTAAGATGTGTGTAAGACACTTTCTCAGTGAATATAGATCTTGCATTTGGATGCAAAGACACTGGGTCTGGCTGAGCTGCAGTTGAGCCTTCTTAAGGATCATCAGTCTTCTGTAACCATCATTCTTTATTTAGAAAGCTTCTCTTTTTCTTTGCTAATAGTATAACATTAAATAAAATTACTTTTTTAAAATTTGGGTCAAATACGTACCCTGATCTCAAATCCACACAGAAAACAAATACACATATATACAAATATGTACACATATAGATGTGTGCATACACATGTATAATTATATAGATTATATAAATTTATTCATAGGTATAATCGCACAAATGTGAGCCAGAACCAGAACCAGACATTAAGACAAACTAAGAGAGATTAAGACAAAATTAAGAATAAGACAAATTAAGAGAAACTAAGACAGCAACTAATTCTAATTCCTAATTTTAGCACAGAGGTGACCCTAGCTCCTAGGTCCTACTTATATAGAAAAGCTTTCAATGTGGACTCATTGATGGATTATTAGTGTAGAGAGGCTCATCACCAAAGGGTTTGTCACTGTTAATTAATTTTTTTTTTTTACTCATAGTAATTTATGAATGCCATTTACGTCATGGGAGAGGTTCAGTTCTGTAATGTTGGAGCATCCATACTGGTAAAATTGCTGTTTTGTAAAGCATTAGAGTGGATATTATATATAATGAATGCATAAATATTACTGTGTAGACCAGCTAGGGAGATAACGAAAGGTTTCCTGATCAAAAGTATTTCTACTTCCAATTATAAACAAAGTCTGAAACTCAAAGCATTAATGCCTCCTAAATGACAGTGAATAATAAGGGACTTGGAGCAGGGAAAACCTGTATTAAAATCTTGGCCAGTAACTTATTATTTGTATGACACTGGGCAGGTCACTTAGTTACCATATGGCTTAAGCTTCTCCCTTGGATTTATGTTAGATCAGAAATCCTTCATTGTCATTTAGCAAGAGGTTGATCCTGATGGAATGGGACAGAAGATAATAAGGAACTATTTAGGACAAGAACAGCTATGGGGAAAAATTAAGACAATGAATTCCAGAAGGATCAAGAAAGAAGAGGTAGGAAAACAAACTTCTCCTGTGGCATTTTTTTTTCCCTTTAGGACAGTTCTATGTATTTTTAGCACTTAATGGATCCTGATACCCTTTTGATAAGGGATCTCATTTCCTTACTGCCTTGGCAAACATTTTGTGAGACTTCATATTCATGGAAGGAGACTCCAAGACAAATGAGCTACATGTGAGTTCAAGAAAATGAAATCAGCATTTAATTACTAAATATTCTACCTCTAAAATTAAAGAAAAAAAGCTTAAATAATTCAGTTTGATTTGGTCTCATTAGCCTGATTTCCTAGTATTTAGCCCTAATTATATGATACATAAGCCCTAATTATGTGGTACATATACAGTGTGCTCTCTAAAGTTAAAGATCAGAACGGATACTGACTTAAATGATAAAATATGTTAAATTATTAATGATAATTAATCTTACAAAATAGGCATAATTAGTTTAAGTACTTTAGATATTATTCTTAATAGTGTTACAAATAATATGGCACAGTTTGATCATTTAAAAAAATTATTGGGAAGAAATTCTCAGTAAGCAGTCCTACTCCCTCTCACCCCCTCTACCCCCACCGCCAAAGGGCTAGCCAATTTTTCCATGCTGTCAAAATATATCTGGTCCTCATGGTTGAAAAAGTGGGTTTATTTTAACTCATTAAATGCTACACACTAAATAATGGGGAAGGGAAGGAGGATGATTATAGCTTTTAAAGAGCTGTTGCTTTCCAGTTCAATACCCTGAATATATTATAATAAATATGCCATTATGGTCATGGAATGCCTTTGGGTTAGCACATTCTGTGTAACTTGCTGTGAAGTAGCCACTTATTAGTTGTGTGACCTTGGGTATGTCATAACACATATTTGAAACTCAGTTTCCTTATCTTTAAAATGACTATCAAGTTCCTTTCAGCTATACATCTATGATACTATTAAAATGTTAGGAGGGTGCAATTTAGAAGGAGATGAGGGGGAGAGGATGGTGAGTTCTCATGAAGATCATTTTCATTTTGATGCTGTTGTCCAACTATCCAAAACTTTAAGGGGAGCCAGGCTTCTGATATAAAAAGTAAAA
This sequence comes from Vombatus ursinus, assembly GCF_900497805.2. Classification (NCBI taxonomy): domain Eukaryota; kingdom Metazoa; phylum Chordata; class Mammalia; order Diprotodontia; family Vombatidae; genus Vombatus; species Vombatus ursinus. The sequence continues at coordinate 4,698,646 of NW_020954557.1, forward strand.
CTTTATACTAATGCCATTTGATACCAATGTGGGATTAATCTTTGAAAGGTTTTACTGAAGCATGCAGAAAATTATTTTACTTGGAGAGGAACATTTTGAAATGGATATTTTTCTGTGAGGAGAATCAATCTGCCTTGACTGGAGAACAGAGATGAACAAGGCAAGGGGAACATCACATCACAACACACACACACACACACACTGCAATATGTTAAAAAAATTTCCTTAACTGGTCTCTTAGGCTTTAATGTTCCTATTATATACAGAATATTAGAGCATTTGTAATTATTTTTTTTAAATAAACCATAGGTCAAGCTGTGCCTGATGATAGACAGCTCCATGAAACAAAAAGCTTGCTATATCAGCCTGTAATATAAGGGTTATCTCTGTCTTGGGACGCCAGTGTTATAAGTTTCCATTAGAGCCAGAATGATCCAGAGAAGGGCTAATGGACACCATCAAACCCATTCATTTTCTAGAGCTGGAGACATTCCTAGAATCGTAGAATATTAGAGGTCTATAGAACCTTAGAGATCATCCAATTCAATTCAACTAATCTTTTTAAGCAATTACCATACTATATGCAAGGCACTGTGGTAGGTCCTGGGAACACAAAGATGAAAATGAAATTGTACCTTCCTTTAGGAATGTATTCTGCTGTAGGGTAAGGGTATAAATAAGTCAATTCAAAGTAAAATCTTTTCAAGCAGCAGAGATTGCTATTAAATGGGAGTGGGGGAGTAATGCAATCAAGGAAGGCCTCATATTGTCCATCTAGTCCACCTACCTTATTTTACAGATGAGGACATTGAGTCTCAGAGAGTTTAAGTGGCTGTCCAAGGTCAAGTAACTAGTTTGTGGTTCAGGCAAAAATAGTTCTCCTAACTACTCCTACACAACTTTCCATTTTACTTGCCTTCTTTGAAAACTTCCATTGTGTTGCCCTAATAACTTCTCTCAAAGCTCAAAAAATTTTTTAAAAAAAGTACATTGGCCATAGAATTCACAGAAAAAAATATAGTACTGTATCTTATTTATCTACAATACTGAATTTTATTTATTTCAGTACTAGTGTGCTGGTATGTCAAAATTTGTAATTATATTTGAGAAAGTTTTTTAGAATTGTAAAGGTTTATCGATGTACTGACATATCAGGCCTCAAACACTTGACACTCACTAACTGTGTGACCCTGGGCAAGTCACTTAACCCTGATTGCCTCACCAAAAAGCACAGGAAAAAAAAAAACAATGTACTGATATATTGAAATATGTAGTTATAATTGTAAAAGTTTCTTAGAGCTTAAGGATATAACAACAAAATTCCTGGAACGTTTTATTCAGATTATTTGTATGTTCTACTTCAATTCATTTCATTTCCATTCAATTCAATCCAATTCAATTCAAAGATTTCAATTCAACAGTTCAGCAGCCCTTAACTGAGTGACAATTGTACTCAGTGCACCACTGTGCTTGGTGCTGGACTGGGATGCAGCATTAAAATTATGCTAATGAGAATCTGGCTCTGCTGAACTAGACATATGCTATGGATATAAATACTTAAGCATAATGACTGGATGAAATGGGCACAACCACTAGCAAAGAGGGAAAAAACATTAAAAAAAAGACTCAAGCAGTGGAAAATTAGACTTTTTATACTTGCTGGGAGACTACCCAACCTAGTAACTAGAAATAATACTAATAATAAAAGACACATATATGACACTTTTCATAGTTTATGTCATTTAAATCTTACAACAATCTTGCACGTGAAATTATTTCTATCACTATTTTACAACTGAGTAAATTGAGTCTCAGCAAAATTAAATTAGAGGCAGCTGGATGGCATATTGAATAGATTGTTGGATTTGGAGTCAGGAAGACCTGAATTTGAGTACTGGGCAAGTCGCCTAGCCTTTATCTGCCTAAGTTTCCTCACTGGAAAAATATTGTCAATAATAGCATCTACCTCATAGGATTGTTGGTGAGGATCAAATGTAATAACATGTAAAGTGATTTGCCAACCTTAAAGCACTATACAAATGCTTAGTAGTAGTAGTAATATTTAATGATTTGCTTATGGATATACTACTAGTGAGTGTTGGATGGAGGATGTGAACCCAGCTATTCCTGACTCTACTATACCATATTATCTCTAATGAGGGTTTCTCTTGAGCAAAAACCTCACTCTCCCAACAAATTGTTATAATCTTAATGTAAAGTAAGCTCTAAGTCAGAAAAGACCTATTGATTGGGTAAGGGATTTTATTCCTGGGATTTTATCTCCATACATAGTCAAGAGGGGAAAAAACACAAAAGCATTGAAGGTAAGGAGAGTATATGAACATTTTCATATTGAAGGTTTAGAAGTGCCTAATGTTATAGATTATATTTTCATATTTATTAAATATTCATATTAGTCCTACAGCTTGAATTTTCAAGTTGTGCACTGAACTCATACTTTTCTGTCTAACTATGTAAGTAAACAACAGTTAAAAGAACATTTTGTATATTTACAGGATAATACTACAGGACACTCCTTTCTGAATTGTATATTGATAAGACTTTTAAATGTGTTGTTGATGCCACAAAATGAGACAATTTAGCTAATCAGTCAAATTAAGAACTGTCAAATTAAGAGGGTAGAAAGAAAAGTATTGATAGTCATACCATATAGACAGTCTCAGAATAAGCTTTAATATATTGGTATTTATCATTTTGGAAATCAGTTATTTTTATCTCCACCAATATAAAGCTAAATGTCCTGATCAAGCAATGAAAATTCAAGCAACTATACCAATATATCAAAATATACAACTATAACTAAGAAAGTTTCATAAGTCTTATTTGGGCAGCAGGAGAAAGACTATACCATTTCTGCTTAATTGATATCTGATAACTAGTATAAATAATAAATCCTGTGAAGTGGTCACATTTTTTGAATTAGAACTGAATATTTCCATTGAGATGGGACCAATTATTATATTTTACATAATTATTACTTTTAATAGTGCAAATTCAAATACATGAAAACATTTTGTGGGATTTGTCATTTGTATTAATTGGGACTTAGTTGTATCTAGTGGTTCATTTGGTATAGGGACTGGTATTTGAAGACTGAAACCTACCTAAATATCTTGGGGTTTACTGGCTAGATTTCTTTCTTGAAGACCATGCCTTCAACTCATTTCACTTTGGCTCTCAAGGACTGGCATACCCAAGTATCACTTAATGGCTATTGTTTGGGCCCAGTTGGCTCAGATATATGTATTTGATTAAAGGGGCCATCTCTTGGCTCACTTCTTAAAACAGCCCTAATTTACCTCTGTCAAAGTGAGAACTCAGAAAGACCTTAGCTTAAAAAGGCAAAGGTCTCTGACTGAATCCTGGGCCACCTCCAGTTGTCCTGATTAATATTTGGCCACTGGACTCAGATGGCTCTGGAAGAGAAAGTGAGGCTGGTGACTTCGCACAGCCCTCCCTCAATTAAATCCAATTTTCTTGCAAGTAGTGGCACTATCTTCCGGATGTCATGTTCCTCTTTGAGAAAGAAGCACAAAACAAGCCTAGTGAAGAAACTCTCTCCTTTCTCATTACAGATCCTCAAGTGTTCTATAACTTATGGTGCTAGGATATTGCCTGGGATTCTGAGATGCTAAGTGACTTGTCCATTGTCACATAGCCTGTATGAGAAGGACAGGAGCTGAAGGCTTCTTAATTCTGTCCATCTCTCTATCCACCGCATAATGCTGCCTCTTAATAAATATGTATTATATAGAGATTGCAAACTTATTAAGAAAATTTTAAAAATGGATAAATATAGCCAGTCCCTATGTGGAGTGTAAGGTAAATGATTTTTATTCCAGTGCCTGGCCAACCTAAATAACAGATTTGCCTGATTATTTTAAATTCAATTTATTCATTATTTGAGTGGAGTAACCATCTGTTTGGACAAGGTGTAGACACAGTTCCAACTATAATTTGGTTTTTAATTATGTTTCTATTGTTAACAGTAGTACTAGTGGTCAATTATCAATTTTTATTTGAATAATGGTTTAAATAATTAGGATTAATAATAAAATAATATTAACAGTATTCAGAAACAATGTGGGGTTACAGTAGATAGGGAACTGGCTTTTAGTTAAGAAGACCTAGGTTGAAGTTGTAACTTTGATATGTACTAGCTATGTGACTCTGGGCAAGTCATTTAACCTGTGAGTGCCCCAGTCAATTTTTCTAAGACTTTACATTGCAGAACAGTTGCTGATTTGAATCAATAGACAGAATTTGGTCATTAGGGAAGAGTACTGTATACCAAAGAAATCAAAGGTCTAGGCACATTTCATGCCATTAACAATATCAGGAATGAACCAAAGAACACTGGATTTGGAATTTAGAGACCTGAGCTTGAATTCTGGCTTTTCCACAAACTAGCTATGTGTATTTGAGGAAATCTAAAAATTATAATGATGATGATAATGATGATTAATTGTAATGGTGATGATAATAATAGCATTTATATAGTACTATATTCCACGCACTGTGCGAATATTTTTGCAAATATTATCTCATTTGATTCTCACAATTACCCTGGGAAGTAGGGGCTATTATTATCCCAATTTTACATATGGGGAAACTGACCCAGGTAGAAGTCAAGTGATAGGAAGAGTCTGAGGACCATTTGAAGTCAGATCTTCCTGACTCCAGGCCCAGGGTTCCATCCACCTAAACTATTCTTAGTCAGGTTCCTTATCTGTAAAATGTAATGTCTGATTAAATTATTTTGGAGTTTTTTTCAGCTCTAGAATACTGAAATTTCATCAATGAAATAGTCTCTCTAGTTGACTTTTGTCCTGAATCAGGTGTTAGTGATGTCAAGATTTTTTGAGACAACCTTAAATTTCTGATGTTTATGGAATCATTACTGGAACATTTTGAGGGTGAAAGGTTTTCGTCTCCAAAAAGCAATTAATAGATTAAATTAATTCAATAGGAAAAAATTCAAATAAATTTCTTGTTATATAGAAATAGGCATTCTAGTAGGGTACTGGAGTGAGATCATATCATCTCCCAAGAGAAGTGTTACATTTTCCGTGTGATCATTTACACCTTTCACACTGACAAGTACAACAAATCAGGGTTTGATATATTGTTTTGTCTATTTTCTAGATAAGAAAGTGATGGAGAAAATGTTAATAATGCAAATTAAACTTAAAAGTGTCTAGGGTAGTTTTTTTTTTCTTCTAGAAAGCCGGTTGTTAAATATCAGCACACCTGCTAAATCTGATCATCAGACTACGTGAAAATATTGTATAAATACCTCAGGAAAGAAGCAGAAAAGCTGACATGACCTGAAGTCACTCAAGAAACAAATTGGCTGAGGTCAACCTTATAAATTTCTACAAAAAAAACCTCCTTTAACTATGTTCTACCTCTTCCATGTTAAGCCTTAAAGGACTTACCTAACACAAATAAATCACAAAAAGGCCAAGTGTTGGTTTCTTTAAAAATACTATATATGTGTGTGTGTATATATATATATATATATACATATGTATATCCCAATTATATGAAAAATATTTTAGCAATCATTTAAAAAAACATGCATGTTCCATATTCTCTCCCTCCCTCCAGCCACTTGCTTCTTGAGAAAGTAAGTACTTTGATTTTTATTATACATGAGAAGTCATGTAAAACACATTTCCATATTAGCCATATTACAAAAGAAAACACAAAATAAAATGATAAAAATAAAGTTTAAAAAATTATGTTTTAATCTGCATCCAGAGTTCATCAGTTCTCTCTCTGGATGTGGGTAGCATTTTTCATTATGAATGCTTTGGAATTATTGTGGACCATTGTATTGATTCCAGAGTAGCTAAGACTGTCATAGTTGATCATCCTTACTGTGTACAATGTTCTTTTAGTTCTGCTCACTGCACTTTGCATCAGTTCATATAAGTCTTCCCAGATTTTTCTGAAGCCATCCTGCTTGTCATTTTGTATAGTACAATAATATTCCATCACCATCATACACCACAACTTGTTCAGCCATTTCCCAATTGATAGGCATCCCCTCAATTTCCCATTCTTTCCCACAACACAAATGGGTGCTATGAATATTTTTGTACAAATAGGCCCTGATTTCTTTTCTTTGATCTCTTTGAAATGTAGACCTAGTAGTGGTATTGCTGGGTCAAGGGTTATGTAAAGTTTTATAACCCTTTGGGCTTAGTTTTAAATTGCTCTCCAGAATACGTGAACTAGTTCACAACTCCATCAACAATGCATCAGCATCTCAATTTTTCTACATCTCCAGCATTTGTTATTTTTCTTTATCATCATGTTAGCCACTCTGGTAACTGTGAGGTGGTACTTCAGACTTGTTTTAATTAGCATCTCTTAAATCAATAGTGATGTAGAGTATTTTTTCATATGATTATAGACAGCTTTGACTTCTGAAAACTACCTATTCATGTCCTTTGATCATTTATCAACTGGGAAATGGCTCTTATTTTTGTGAATTTGGCCCAGTTCTCCATATATTTGAGAAATGAGGCCTTTATCAGAAGAATTTGTTGCAAACTTTCCCTGTTTACTGTTTTCCTTCAAAATGTGATTGTATTAGTTTTGTTTGTACAAAAGATTCTTTAATTTCATGTAATCAAAATTATCTATTTTACTTCCCATAATCTTTTCTATCTCTTGTTTGGTCATAAATTTGTCCCTTACCCATGTATCTGATAGGATGATTTTTCATGATCCCCCTAACTTACTTATGATATCACCTTTTATGTCTAAATCATCCATTGTGACCTTATCTTGGTATGTAGTATGAGAGATTGGTCTATGACTAGTTTTTGCCAAACAACTTTCCAGTTTTTCCAGTAATTTTTGTCATATTTATCATATTGGTTCAGCCTATCCATGATCAATTAGTATTTTTCCACTTGTTAAATCTGTATTTATTTGTGTGAAAAAGTGTTTTGTGGTTGTGTTCATATAAACCCTAGGTTTGTCTTGGCAAATAGACTCCCAAGTATTTTCTATTGCCTGCAGTAATTTTAGATGGAATTTCTCTTTCTATTTCTTCCTGTTGGGTTTTGTTGGTAGTATATAGTACAGAGGTGGGGAACCTGTGGCCTTGAGGCCACATGTGGCTCTCTAGGTCTTCAAGTGTGGCCCTTTGACTGAATCCAACCTTCACAGAATACCCCAATATAGTATATATATACACAGTGGATAAAGCCCTGGGACTGGAGTCAGGAAGACCAGAATTTAAATCCAGCCTCAGACATTTACTAGCTGTATGACCCTGGGTAAGGCACTTAATCTATTTGCCTCAGTTTACTCATCTGTATAATGAGCTGGAGAAAGAAATGGCAAATCACCCCATTATCTTTGCCAAGAAAACACTAAATGGGGTGACTAAAATGACTGAACAACAACAAACACAGAAATGCTAATGTTTATATAGGCTTATTTTGTATCCTGCAACTTCACTGAAATTGCTAATTATTTAAACTAGTTTTTTAGTTGATTCTCTAAGGTTCTCTAAGTATACCATATTATTATCTGCAAAAAGTGATAGTTTTGTTTGCTCATTGCCTATTTTTATTCCTTTAACTTCTTTTTCTTGTTTTATTGCTATAGCTAGCATTTCCAATAGAATATTGAAAAAACAGTGGTGTAATGAACATCCTTGCTTCATCCATGACCTTAGTGGGAAGGCTTCAAGTTTATCCTAATTACAGATAATGCTTGCTGATGGTTTTATATAGATGTTAACTTAGCATTTTAAGAAAGGGTCCAGTGATTTCCAAAATTTCTAGTGTTTTTGATAGAAATGAGTATTGAATTTTATCAAAGGCTTTTTCTGTATCTATTGGTACAATCATATAACTTTTGATATTTTTGTTATTAATATGGTCAATTATGCTGATTTTTCCTAATATTGAACCAGCCCTCCATTCCTGGTATAAATCTTATCAGGTCATAGTGTATGATCTTTCTGATATAATGCTGTAATCTCTTTGCTATTATTTTATTTTTAAACTTTACATTGATATTTATTAAGGAAATTGGTCTACTGTTTTCTTTCTCTGTTTTTTACTTTCCCTAGTTTAGGCAACCAAACCATATTTGTGTCATAAAAGGAATTTGGTAGGACTCCTTCTTGACCTATTTTTTAAAATAGTTAAATATTGGTATTAATTTTTTTAAATGTTTTGTAGGATTCACTTGTGACTTTATCTGGCCTTGGGGATTTTTCTTGGGAAGCTCATTTATGGCTTGTTCAATTTCTTGTTCTGAGATAGGGTTACTTGAGTGTTCTATTTCCTTTTCTGTTAATCTGATCAATTTGTATTTTCATAAATACCCATCCATTTCACTTAGATTGTCAGATTTATTTGGCATATAATTGAGCAAAATACCTAAGTATTGCTTTAATTTCATCTTGATTGGTGATGCACTCACCCTTTCCATTTTTGATACTAGTAATTTGGTATTATTCTTTCTTTTAAAAAAAAATCTCATTAACCAATGGTTTAACTACTTTATTGGGTTTCTTCCCATAAAATCAGCTCCTAGTTTTATTAGTTCAATTTTTTTCTTTCAATTTTATTAATATCTCTTTTGATTTTCAGGATTTTCATTTTGGTATTTAAATAGGGATTTAAATTTTTTTTCTAGTTTTTTGTTTGTTTGTTTCATACCCAATCTAGTGATCTGCTCTTTCTCTCTTTTGTTGATGTACACATTTAGAGAAATTAAATTTCCCCTAAGTACTGCTTTGGCTGCATCCCATAAATTTTGGTATATTGTCTCATTGTTATTCTTTTTAATGAAATTATTTATTATTTGTTTGATTTGCTCTATGTCCCACTCATGCTTTAGGATTAGAGTTTTTAGTTTTCAATTAATTTTAAATCTATGTTTCCATGGCCCTTTATTGAATAAAATTTTTATTGCATCATGATCTGAAAAATATGCATTTAATATTTCTAGTTTTTCTGCATTTGTTTCCGAGGTTTTATGATCTATTACATAGCCAATTTTATGAAGGTGCTACGTATAGCTGAGAAAAAGGTATACCCCTTTCTATTCTCATTCAAATTTCTCCAAAGGTCTATGATGTCTAAATTTTCTGAAGTTCTATTCATCTCCTTGACTTCTTTCCTATTTATCTTATGTTTAGATTTATATAGCTCTGAGATGGGAAAGTTGAGGTCCCCTACTAGTATGGTTTAATTGTCTATGTCTTCTCATAATTCATATAACTTATCCTTCAAGAATGTGGATGTTACTTGTTTGCTTAACATTCTTGCCAGGTTTGTCTCCTCTAGGGTTGGAGCCATCAACTTCCAGATGACTGCTCAGGCTATGTACCAAATCTGACGTTGTCCAAGGTCTCTAGCCCACTGGAACTGACATCAGCCAGGTTTTGAAGTCTGACCACTTGAACGGGACCCAGATAATCAGGGACAGTTCTATGCCCCTTGCCATCAGGAAGCAGTTTCAGAAGCCAAGACCTTTGCCCATCACACCAAAAGAATTTGGGTTTCATTTGTCTATAGGCTCCAAAAAACCCCACCTTGGACTCTCCTTGAACTCTCCCACTAGATCAAGGAAGTCTCTAGAGTTGACTTGAGGTTATAATCCTATTAACTGGCCTTTTCTTATGGCCAGGCCCCATTCTATTTTACCCTTAACTTAATCCAGTCCTCCAATGTCTGTTACCTCCAGATGACCCCGGCCACTTACTACCTTTGATTCTATCTAGACCCCATTCCCAGGCTGTGCTCTTCTTCCAGTCACCTAAGCCTACTGGCCATTCCCATCAAGATCTTCTGTAGACCCCTTCTCCCAGAAGTCACTTCTAGTCACCCCAAACTACTTGTCCATTCCTAGATCCCTCTCACAGTGTTTCTGTATATAAGGTCCATCTTGTCTTCATTAAGATACTCAGATTTTTTTTTTGAGAGGCAATTGGGGTTAAGTGACTTGCCCAGGGTCACACAGCTAGTAAGTGTCAAGTGTCTGGTCTGAGACCGGATTTGAACTCAGGTCCATCTGACTTCAGGGCCGGTGCTCTATTCACTGTGCCATCTAGCTGCCTCAGATGCTCCTGATTCTTTAAGAGTCTAGCCAAGTGCTCAGATTCTTAAAATCTAGTCAATGGTTGAGATTTATTCTAGCCTGTTTATCAATATGAGTGTACTAAATGTTCAGATTCCTTAAAAGTCTGGCCAGTATGGCGACTCTTTAATAAACCTTGTCTGTAGTTGAAAAAAAAAACAACAAAAGAATGTGGATGCTATGACATTTAGTGCATACACATTTAGTATTGATATTCCTTCATTGTTTATGGTTCATTTTAACAATATTTAACAATATGCTTATCCCTTTTAATTAGGTCTACTTTTGATTTTGCTTTGTCTGAGATCATGATTGCTTTCCCTGCCTTTTTCACTTCAGTTGAAGCATAATAGATTCTTCTTTAGCCCCTTATTTTTAGCCCTCTGTGTGTACTACCCATTTCTTTTTTTATGGATAAGTTCATTCTATTCACTTTCATAGTTATAATTACTAACTGTGCATTTCCCTATATCTTATTTTCTTCTGCTTATCCTTCTTTTTCTCTTTTTCTCTTGTTCCTTCTCAAGAGTCTGCTTTGCTTCTGACTCTGCCTTCTATTATCTGCCTTCCTTTTTATACCCCCACACCCTTCTTCTTATCCCCTTCTAGTTTTACTTCCCCATTGGGTAAGATACCTTTTTATTTCCATAAATATATATGTATATGTATATGTATAGTTGTATATATATATATATATTTTTTTTTCTTTTTGAACTAATTTAGATGTGAGTGTGGTTCAAACATGCTCCCCCCAATTTCCTCCCCACTGTAAAAGCTCTTTCTTGCATTTGTCTTTTATGCAAAATAATTAATCGTTCTTCCTCTCCCTCCCCGTTCTCCCAGGGCATCACCCTTTCTTACCTATCAATTTTTTTTTTTTGCTTTTTGGTGAGGCAATCAGGGTGAAGTGACTAGCCCAGGGTCATACAACTAGTAAGTATCACATGTCTGAGGTCAGATTTGAACTCAGGTCCTCCTGACACCAAGACTGGAACTCTATCCACTAAGCCACCTAGCTGCCTCACTATCAATTTTTTTTTAATATCATCCCAACCTAATTGACTCATTCTTCCATGTTATTTTTATGTAGAATCATTCTAGCTGCCATAAAAGTGATAAAGTTCTTAGAAGATATGTTTATCCTCTTCCCATGTAGAAAGGTACACAATTTAACTTCAATGAGTTCCTTATGATTTTTCTTTCATATTTATTTTATTATGCTTTTCCTGAGTCTTATATTTGAAAGTAAATTGTTGACTTTTGCTTCTGGGAGCCAAGATGGCAGAGTAAAAAGGTAATCACTCTTACCCTCCCCTATCAACCTCTGAAAACCCAGAAAATATCCCCTAGAAAAAACCCTGGAACAGCTGAACCAGGATAAAGACGGGGAACAGCAGTGCAGTAACCCAGGTAGCTAGAGGGATTAACGGGAAAGACCCCTCTTACCATGGCGGAAAGGGAGCAGTACTGAATGGAAGTTGCCCAGCCAGCTAGTGGAAAGACCCACTTTAGTACACCAGGAGGAGATTCTGGTACCTTGGCATTCTACAGCAAAAGGGTCTCCCAGTGCCTCAGCAATTAATTCCAATACTATATAGACTATTTGGGAAAATAAGTGAAGAAGGAGTCTTACCAAATTCTTTTTATGATACAAATATGGTGCTGATACCTAAACCAGGGAGAGTCAAGACAGGGAAAGAAAATTATAGACCAATTTCTCTAATGAATATAGATGCAAAAATTTTAAACAAAATATTAGCAAATAGATTACAGCAACTTATCACAAGAGTAATACACTATGACCAGGTAGGATTTGTACCAGGAATGCAGGGCTGGTTCAATATTAGGAAAACTATCAGCATAATTCATCATATCAACACCAAAACTAACAGAAACCACATGATCATCTCAACAGATGCAGAAAAAGCTTTTGACAAAATACAACACCCATTCCTATTAAAAACACTAGAGAGCATAGGTATAAATGGAGTCTTCCTTAAAATAATAAATAGCATCTATCTAAAACCTTCAGCAAGCATAATATGTAATGGAAGCAAGCTAGAAGCATTTCCAAAAAGATCGGGGGTGAAACAATGATGTCCATTATCACCATTGTTATTCAATATCGTACTGGAAACATCAGCTTTATCAATAAGAGAAGAAAAAGAAATTGAAGGTATTAAAATAGGCAAAGAAGAAACAAAGCTATCACTCTTTGCAGATGACATGATGATTAGAGAATCCTAGAGAATCAAGTAAAAAACTACTTGAAATAATAAACAACTTTAGCAAAGTTGCAGGCTATAAAATAAACCCACATAAATCATCGGCATTTCTGTATATTACCAACAAAGCCCAACAGCAAGAGACAGAAAGAGAAATTCCATTTAAACCTACTGGAGACATTATAAAATATTTAGGAGTCTACCTCCCAAAACAAACCCAGGAACCCTATGAACACAATTACAAAACACTTTTCACACAAACTAAGGCAGATCTAAATAACTGGAAAAACATCAGATGCTCATGGGTAGGCCAAGCTAATATAATAAAAATGACAATTCCACCTAAGCTAAGTTACTTATTCAGTGCCATACCAATCAAACTACCAAAAAATTATTTTATAGAGTTAGAAAAATAATAACAAGATTCATTTGGAAGAACAAAAGATCTAGAATATCAAGGGAACTAATGAAAAGAAATGCAGGGGAAGGTGGCCTAGCCATTCCAGATCTTAAATTGTATTATAAAGCAGCAATCATCAAAGCTGCTTGGTACTGGCTAAGAAATAAAGTGGTGGATCATTGGAATAGGTTAAATATGCAAGACACAGTAGTCAATGACTATAGTAATCTATTATTTGATAAACCCAAAGACTCCAGCTTCTGGGATAAGAACCCATTCTTTGAAAAAAAAAAACTGCTGGGAAAACTGGAAAAGAGTATGGCAGAAACTAGGCATAGACCAAAATCTCACACCATATACCAAAATAAAGTCAAAATGGGTTCATGATTTAAATATCAAGGCTGATACTATAAGCAAATTGGGAGAGCAAGGAATAGTTTATTTCTCAGATCTATGGAGAACAGAAGAATTCATGACCAAACAGGAGATAGAAAACATTACAAAAAGCAAAATCGATAATTTTGATTACATTAAATTGAAAAGTTTTTGCTCAAAGAAAGCCAATGCAACTAAGATTAGAAGGAAGGGAGAAAATTGGGAAAGAATTTTTACAACCAGTCTCTCTGATGAGGGCCTCAATTCTAAAATATATAGAGAATTAAGTCAAATTTATAAGAATACAAGCCATTCCCCAACTGATAAATGGTCAAAGGATATGAAGAGACAGTTCTCAGATGAAGAAATTAAAGCCATCTATAGTCATATGAAAAAATGCTCTAAATCACTATTGATTAGGGAAGTGCAAATCAAAACAACTCTGAGGTACCACATCACACCTATCAGATTGGCTAACATGACAAAACAGGAAAATGATAAATGTTGGAGAAGATGTGAGAAAATTGGAACACTAATGCATTGTTGGTGGAGTTGTGAAATGATCCAACCCTTTTGGAGAGCAATTTGGAACTATGCCCAAAGGGCTATAAAAATGTGCATACTCTTTGATCCAGCAATAGCACTTCTAGGGCTATATCCCAAATAGATCATACAAAGGGGAAAAGGACCCACATGTACAAAAATATTCATAGCTGTTCTTTTTGTGGTGGCAAAGAATTGGAAATTGAGAGGGTACCCATCAATTGGGGAATGGCTGAGCAAGTTGTGGTATATGAATGTGATGGTATACTATTGTGCTATAAGAAATGATGAACAGGCTGACTTCAGAAAAACCTGGAAAGACTTGTATATGGTCTGATGCTGAGTGAAGTGAGCAGAACCAAGAGAACGTTGTACCCAATAACAGCCGTGCTGCATGATGACTAATATTGATAAACTTAATCCTTCCTGGCAATACAAGGATCAAAGACATCTCCAGAGGCCTTGTGATGAAAAATGCTATCCACATCCATAGAAAGAACTATGGAAGTTGAATTGCTATTTTTTTTCTCTTCTGTTGAGTTTTGTTTCCTCTTGCTGATGGTTCCTCCTATTGGTTTTAATTTTTACTTACAACATCACTAATGTGAAAATGTGTTTAATATGAATGTAAATGTATAGCCTATATCAGATTGTGCACCATCTTGGGGAGGGTGGTGGGGAGGACAGGGGAGAAAAATTTTAAACTTAAAATCATATGGAAGTGATTATTGATAAATCAAAATAAATTAGTAAAAATATATAAAAAAAGAAAGTAAATTGTTTCTATTCAACTCTGATCTTTTCATAAGGAATACCTTAAAGTCCTTTCATTAAATATTCAATGTTTTTCCTTAAAGGATTATACTCAGTATAGTAGGATAGGTTATTTTGGGTTGTAATCCCAGCTTTTTTGCATTCCAGAAGATCTTATTCCAAGTTCTTTACTCCTTTAACATGGTAGCTGTTTCATCTTGTGTGATCCTGACTCAGACTTCATGGTATATGAATAGTTTCTTTCTTGATGCTCAAAGTATTTTCTCTTTGCCATGGGAGCTCTGGTGTTTGGCTATAATATACCTGGGAGTTTTCATTTTGAGAGATTCTTTCAATTTTGATTTTGTCTTCTGGTTCTAGGATATTAGGGCAGTTTTCCTTGACAATTTCTTCAAATATAATGTCTAAGCTATTTCTTTGATCATGGCTTTCAGGTAATTCAATGAGATATTTCACTTTTCTTCTATTTTTCATTCTTTTGATTTTGTTTTATTGTTTCTTGATGTCTTATGGAGTCATTAGCTTCCACTTGCTTAATTCTTATTTTTAAGGAATTATTTTCTTCAGTGAGCTCTCTTACCACTGTTTCTATTTGGCCAGTTCTGCTTTTTTAGGAGTTATTTTCATCAGTGAATTTTTGTGCTTCTTTTTCTTGATTTGGAACTTTATGTCAATGTTGGGTTCTATTCTTGTCATGGAAGGAGAGGGGACTTCTTTCTCAAGCTTCAGGCTTTTTCAAACTGTTGTTTTCAGAGCTAGTTCTGGGGGTTTGGAGTTTTTTGGTGCTTTCAGGGTGGTGTGATCACCTCTGGCTTGAGAGTTTCTGAAGCTGCTGCAGCTTCTGCCAACACCACTCAGTCCCACCACTGGTGTTTCATCCATGTGGTCTCCAGGGCAGATTCCTTAGCCATGTCATAGGTTTATCTTTTTAATATTTTATGTTGTCTTTGGCTAAAGGAATGTTTTACTCTGACTTTTTTTTCCCCTCTGTTACTCCAGAATTTGGTTTGAAGTGTTTTTTTTTTTAAAGTTGTTTGGAGGGGGATGTCGGTAAAGCTCAGTTGAGTGCTTCTCTACTTTACCATCTTGGATCCATCCCCTTCTCCTTCATTTGTTGTTTCTTAAATAAATGGTCACATTCATATGACATTGTTCTTTTTACTTTTAATTATTCATTTATTCAAATACTATTTACTAATCTCTAAATGTTTGTATTTTCAAAATCAACAACAATATCAAATCTCAAAGAATCTTCTAAATCTTCTTGTGTTTAGGATACTAGATGGAGAATAGCCAGATTTTAATAATTAACTAGGTAATAGGTAAAGCTATAACAATTCAAGGATTTAAAAATGTTAAACTCATGAGAAATACCAGTAGTTAATTTATAGAGAAATTGACATGAAAATTGATTAGCAACATATAATATTTTTATCATATTCAAACATTATTTAACCATCAGGTAAAAAAAAACTATAGGTATAATCTATCATATTCCCTCAATATTTCAAAATTTCTATGATTTCATCAATATCTGCCTTGCCTGATACAGATCTCAACTCCATACATGACTTCGTTTGTTATTTCATTGGTATTGGTGGTTAATTGATGTCCAGACATGGTGATGAATTTTTGAGAAGGTGGGTCCTTTGACAATAGCTATAAAACCTGAAAAGGCCTACATTCAAAGTTTATTAGCTTGACAAGATCTGAACTTGTAGTCTTCAGACAAAGCCTTTTCATTTTCATGCCATAATGAGGTATTAGAGTAAACCTTCTATCAATCAAACAAGCAATCAGGAAACACTTATTAAGAACTTTTTTTGTACAAGGCACTATAGACATAAACAGGATGTGAGGAAGTAAAGTCTACTATAAAAATCTCAATGTGATACGTACTACTAAAGATTCTAATTTCATATCAAATATCTGCTTGTACTGTTGTTCACATTAATAATTAAAACCTGAACTCTATGGTATAAATTAATAATTCTAGATGGCAAAATAGTCTTCTCTCTCTCCCTTATTCTTTTCTTGAGTTTTTCTATTTGTTTGTAAAACAGTGCCTGAGACCCTGAATGTGTAAGCTAGAGAAATATTCCTAACTTTGTGTCACTTCCTTCCTTATTTTTCTTTTCAACATATTTCTCATATAATAGGTTTACTTGTTTATAGAATTATGCCTAGAAAGAACCTCAGAAGCTATCTAGTCTAATCCTTTCACTTTATAATGGAGTAAATTGAGGGAATAAATATGTTTCTCTTTAATCTGGTCAGTCATGGAAAAATTTGCTGATATTTTCAATAAATTTTAAATTTCCCAGTGCTGTGCATCTCTTTTAATGGCTAACTTTAAATAAACCCAGATATAATGATTTTCATTTGCATTTCCTTACTTGTTTATTTTTTAAAGTCTTTTGAAAATCTATGATGGACTTTCCCTTGCATAGTATTTCTTGGCAATTGTTCATTCATTCATTCGGCAAATATGTATCGAGCATGTCTTATATGCGGCCTACTGTGCTATCACTGACTCTAAGTTTATAACGATAATGGCGGCATGGCACTTTCCTACAAGTGGCAAATGCATTGTCATGAGCCTGTTATTCACTCCTTTTGGGAGGCATACAAACTTTTTGACCAGATTAGATTTGATGTAAAATCTACACCAGCTTCATGGCGACCACTCCAGAAAAATGTGTATCCAGCTCTGACTTTGGTAAGCTGGCTTTCATTTGCCAGTCTTGTCTCACTCAGGGATGTGATACCTACTGAGTTCTTTTCCAACAAGAGCTGTTTTTTTTCAAGTCTACTGGATCTCATGTTGTCCATAAGCATGCACACATTCCACATGCCAGTGCTAAGTGGAATCATCTTCACAAAAATTTTTGTACATTTTTTGTGTTTCAACTGCAAGACACGATCCCCACATGCCATGGTAAGCAGGCCAAGGTTTGATTATGAGATGCAGACAATTTTTAGGGTACCTTTTCTAGCCCCTTCTCATGCCAGTAGGTGAGCAGTGTGGTCCTTAAAATACATTGCTTAGATACCTAGGGGGCTGCTAAATTCCACTGCTGCTTCAGTCCAATGAGAAGATGACCCTATGGCCTGGGCCACCTATGTGCAAGTTTTTGGCTATACCACCCAGTGTATCCACACCTGCTCCTTTGTCACTTGCCTGTTGCCACAGGGCTTCAAGGTAGGTAAAAATGGTAAAATGATATACAGATGACATCTTTTGATTGCCGCATAATTTGAATTTAAGTGAGGTAGAATTGCATGAAGTCATGAAAACAAGAAATCCTGAGTACAAATGTGGCCCCAGATACTTATTAGCTGTGTGAGCCTGGGAAATCACCTAACCTTTCTCTATTTATTTCCTCATATATAAAATAAGGATAATAGTAGCACCTACCTCCCAGAATTATTGTGAACATAAAATATTTGTAAAGTACTTTGCAAAGTGTAAAGCACTAGATAAATGCTAGTTGCGGTGCAGGTAGGTGGCATGGTGGATAGAGTATCAGCTCTTGAGTCAGGAGGACCTGAGTTCAAATCCAGTCTCAGACCAGACAATTGACACTTACTAGCTGTGTGACCCTGGGCAAGTCACTTAACCCCATTGCCTAGCCAAAAAAAAAAAAAAATATATATATATATAAATGCTAGTTGCTGTTGTTATTATTATTATATTTTTATTATTTCTCAGGGAGGACACTCTATCTGCCCATTCACTGGGAGCATCAGTGAAACATTGGCTCCTCTTTCCCTACCCACCTCCCTTTAAGGGGCAGGATGTAGCTGTGACTGCTAAGACAAATAAAGGATGAGAAGAGGGTCTGAGATAGCAGAAGGGCAACAGCCCAATGCAATTGGTCAGATAAGAGAGAAGGATGGCTAAAACTATGTGAGGAGATAGTGATGGAGGTGGAGGTGTCAGCAGAGACTGAGAGGCTGAGGACAAGGTCAGGGCATCAGTGAGAGTAGGGGTTTGAGGGGGCAGGAGGTAGGAATAGAGAGGCCAAGCTAATTTTTGTCCTTTGTGTTAGAAGAGGAACAAAATGACATCACTATGCTAGAGCCAAGTTATAGAGTGTCCGACTGTAGCTGATCAGACCAGCTTTCATGTTCTACCAGAGGTCGGGCACAAATAGTTCAAGTGAACATTTGTGGTGGATTCTCTAAATTTGTGCATCCTGCATTTCCTTTGAGCTACTTCAATTCTGCTTTGCTCATAGAGCACAATACCTTCTCTGATTAGGGCATGCCATGCTGAGCGGTCCTGTGCTAGTGTCTCCCTCTCACACAATCAATTCAAAAGCTCTTAAGAGAGACCTTGAGAGTGTTTTTGTATCACTGCTTGGTGGTCAGAACGCTTGCCAAGAACTAGAGATCTGATGAAAGATGAAATGAATTATTCCACGAGGACCAACTATATGCCAAGAACTGTATTAGGTGCTGGAGACAGAGAAAAAAGTGAGAGTTCCTGACCTTGACTGGTGACAAGCTGGTGGAAACATGTACATTTATAGATAGATAAGAAATATGTATATGCGTGTGCATATGCACATGTATATATGTATTTTATATTATATATGGATATTTGGAAGAGGGAGGGAGTGAGGAAGGAGAGAGAGAGACAAAGAGAGACAAAGACAGAGACAGAGACTGAGAGACAAAGAGACAGAGAAACACATAGAGAGAGACAGAGAGACAGAGATAGTGAGAGACAATAAAGTCTCTGAGGTTGACCTCTGCAGTATCCTTTTTGGGTTAGACAATTCTCTAGCCATAAAGCTAGTTTAAAATAACATTAATAAATGATAATCCACTATATATAACGTGCAAAAAAGAGAAACATGATAATTTTGGGGAAGGTGCTAAAAACTCAGGGGAATAGGAAAGATTTCATGTAGATAGTGATATGTGAGGTGAGCCTTGAAGGAAACTAGGAAGTGAAGGTGACAGTGTATATTTCAGGTCTGGAGGACAGCCTGTGATAGGAGACTGAGTGCCATTTATGAAGAAGAATAAGTAGGTTAAATTAATTTTTTGAGACCAAGAAGTTTTTTGTACTGTGATTAAAATGAAAATTATTGTATTTATATCATGCTCTATTTCAATTTTATTTTAGTGTATGGTTTATAATGTACATAATATTTTAATACAATATTATAGGTAAGTAATTTTCAAACATACTTTTGAGTATATACATATACTCAAAAAATTTTTACTGATGGAGTGTACATCAAAAATATAGACTGCTTCTCTAGGAGATCTTCATTGTTTTATCTGGTAGTGGGGTCATAGTAAATTTAAATGAAATTGATTACAATGTAAGATCCTTGAGGGATTATTTTATTCTTTGCATTTTTATTCCCAGTGTCTGGCATAGAGAAGACAGTTAATGAATGTTTGTTGATTGATGAAAATTTGAAATTAAGCACTAGTGTGAATTATTATATGGTAGAGAAGAATGTTTTGGGAACCTATTATTATTACTATTATTAATATTTGTTTTTCAGTTGCTTTACTCATTTACAACTCTTTGTGACCCCATTTGGGTTTTTCTTGGCAAAGATACTGGAGTGGTTTGCCATTTTCTTCTCCAGCTCATTTTACAGATGAAGAAACTGAGATAAACAGGGCTAAGTGACTAGCCCAGGGTCACTCAGCTAGTAAGTGTCTAAGGCTGCAATTGAACTTAGGTCTTTCTGACTCCAAGTCCAGCACTTTTTTCATTGCACTGTCTAGTTGCCCATAATAATCATAGTTAGCATTTATATAGTGTCTACTATGTGCCAGGCACTATGCTAAGTGCCTTACAAATATTATTTTATTTGATCCTCACAACAACCCTGGCAGGTAGACATTATTATTACCTCCATTTTACAGTTGAGGAGACTGAGACAGAGTCTAAGCTATTTATACAGAGTCACATAACTTAATTTTCCTGACTGCATGCCCAGAACTCTATCCACTGTGTCTCCTAGTTGTATGGAGCTTCTTCTTAATACTTCTCAATAGTTTTGAAGATAAGATATTGCTATAGTATAAAGAAGGGTTAGGGTTAGAAATACATTTTTTTCCTGATGTGACATTGTGAGAAAATAAATCTCTATTACAGTATATGATTAGAGTTGTTTGCAAAGGACTCAGTGCCACACCAATATATGGAAACACCTGGGGAAAATGAGGCTCTAGGCTCTTTCATGCCCTCTCTCCCTTTCTATACATATGAAGTCAATTCAGAGTAACACTGTTGGCAATCTTGAGAAAAATGTCAGAAAAGTGCAATGTGTAACCTAATTTGATAGCTTCCAAGGAAGGCTCTGCGACTTTTCCTTTGTGTGCATCTGTGTGTTTCTTTGTGTGGCATGTGTCCCTGGGAAGTTCTCTTCCAGGGTCCATGAAAATGTAGAAGGGATGTCCTATACAGAATCCTAGAATCCTAAAGTTGGAAGGAACTTTCAAAGCTGTCTAATCCAATTCTTGTCTTTGGTAGGAAATCCCTCTACAAAATTCTCACTACCTCACAAGGTAGCCCTTTCCATTTTCATGAATTTAGTTAAATTTTTCCCAAATATTAAACTAAATCTATCCCTTTATAATGTCCTTATATTGAACCAAAATCAATCTTATTTTACCCCTCTTCCCAATTTAATGAATTTCTCCTTCATATAGTCACATAAAATGAGGCTAATTTCTCTTCTATATTGTTTACCAATTCAAGTCAACAAATATTTTTAAGGGCCTGATATATTCCAGTCACTATTGTGCTGAGTGGTGGAGATACAAAGTTAAGAATGAAAATGTTGCTGACCTCCAGGGACCGCCATTCTACTGCAGGGAAACAACCTATATACAAACAGATCTATCCAAAAAATAGTTTAAAAAAATAAAGTAATTTGGAGTGGGTGGCAGCATTAAAAAGCTGGTGGAATCAGAAAAGGTCATCCAGAAGGCAAGGTAATTGTTCTGTGGGACAGCCAGGCTGTCAACATTTACATAAAGCTTCCAAAGTTCCAGGAAATAGGAATACAAAAACAGAAGTACTGTTTCTGACCTCAAGGAGCTAACATTCTAATGAGGGAGGTAATGTGCAAATAACTATGTATACATAAGATACATAAAGAAGAGATGGAAGGTAATTTCAGAGGAGAAATAGTGTGGGAAGAGGGAGGGAGGAAATGAGAAAGATCTCCTTCAGAAAGTAGGATCTGAGTTGTTTTAAAGGAAACCAATGAAGTAAGGTGCAGAGGTGAAGGGTCACAGCTATTCAGGCATAGAGACCTGGACAGCTGGTGCTAAGGCATAGCCAGTTGGGATATGAAATGTTGTGGTTAAAGTTCAGCAGGTAGACAATGTCCCTGGATCATTGAGTGCTCAGAAGGGAGGAAAAAGTAAGAAAAAATTCAAAGGTAGGAAGGAGCCGAGTGAAGGCTTTCAGTGCCAAACAGGATTTCATATTTGGCTCTGGAAGTAATAGGGAGTCATCAGTTTACGGAGTGGTGGGGTGATATCAGAAGACCTGAGCTGTAGGGATATCACTTTGACAGCTGAGTGAAAGATGGGTTGAGATGGAAGGAAGCAGCCTCTGCTGCCACTAGCTCTAAGAAAGGCAATAACACTTTTCCCACTCTGAGATTGCTGGTAGGCAATGATAAAGCAAAGAGAAAAGTCAGTCTTCTGTTTCTTAAACCGACACTTATGCTATAGAGCTGATTGTGTTGACAGGAAGGATGGAGAGAGTTTGTGTCAGAGAAGTGCAGTGCTGTGGAATTTTGTTTCCTAGGTGGCTTTCTGTGTGTATATGTGTGTATGCGTGCACACATGTGTGCATGTGTGTTTTCTTGTGTTGTCTATGGCTCTGGGGAGTTTCTTGCAGTCTACCCTACAGTGAGTTTTGGGGGGTTTTAAAAAGCAGAGCACATCACCATGAATTGGGCGCTGCTGATACAATGTTACACAGTCATCAATACTTGTACCTTTGCTAACAAAGTTCTTACCTCATCTCTTGGGATGCCTTTGTCAGAGGTTATAACACCCTGGCAGGCGGTTTACCAGGGAGCTTGAAAATGGTAGCCTTTGAAATATTTCAATTTAGCTATCAACTGTTCCCATTAAGTCTTAAATACACACACACACACACACACTCTCTCTCTCTCTCTCTCCCCATCACACACACACACACACATACACACACACACACACATACATATATCCCCACCTTAGTTCTCTCAATCAATAATTAAATGACATAAACAGGGCTGGATTAGCCAATAGGCAGTTGGGGAACACAGAGATTTTGTCAGTTTAACTATAATGACATAGTGAAACAAGGCCAGGGAATACATGCCATTGCTATGGGAAGCTGACACTTCAAGAATGGATTGAAAAAAATCATTTTGCTCTTTACCTTAATGAACTTGATTTCCATACAGAATATCTAAGCTACCCCATCTGAACCTTCCCCTTTAACACTTAGTTTACCTGCATCCATCCATTCCATCTTGTTGTCTAATAATTCTCAAGAAATTATAATTTCTTGGAGATATTCCAAGACTCTGATTGATACTCTCGCTTGGATTCCAATTTGTGTTCAACATATTTCCCGCTAAGAAGAGTTTTGCCTCAGGTGTGGTTATCTAGTAATGATCCTGTCCACTTCCCACTCTCAACCTGAATCTTTGCTCAGATTTTCCCTCAGTTTCAGACATTTAGATTTTGTTCTGGTGTTCCATTTTCATCCTCCTATCATCATTTTCATAATATAGTATAATAAAAAGATGATTGCACATGAAATTACAAATCTGCTATGTGCAACTTGCTTTTCCTTTCAAATAACAACAAAATTATCTTTTAAATTTCTTTTTTTCTTCCTTCCCCCCACCCCTAGCCTTAAAGATGGCTACCATTACACACAAATAGGTGTGTGTATGTATGTATGTATGTATATATATATTATATTATATATGTATATGCGTGTCTATATGCAAATATACACATATATGCATACACACATATATACACATGCATATAAATGTAAAATTATTCTATACATATATTTATCAGTTCTTTCTCTGGATGTATATAGCATCGTTCTTCATATGTCCTTTATAGTTTATTCAGGTAAATAGTAAAAATAACTTATTCGTTCAGTCATTCTCAAAACAATATCATTATTATATACAACGTTGTCTTGGCTCTGTTCATTTCACTCTTTATCATTTTGTGCAAGTTGCCATGTTTTTCTAAAATCACTGAGCTCATCATTTCTTATAGCACAGTAGTATTCCATCACAATCATAAACCACAAGTTGTTCAGCCATTCCCCAATTGATGGTCATCCCTGAAATTTCCAGTTCTTTGACACCACAAAGAGAGCTGCTATAAATACTTTAGAACATATAGGTTCTTTTCCTTTTTCCCTAATTATCTTCTGGAATAGAATAAGTAGTGGTATTACTGCATCAAAAAGTCTAGTTAGCTGAATATCTCCTTGGGTATAATTCCAGATTGCTCTCCAAAACACTTGGATCAGTTCACAATTCAACCAACAATGAATTAGTGTCCCAGTTTTTCCACATCCCCTCCAATATTTGTTACTTTCCCCTTCTATCATTTTAGCCAATCTGGTAGATATAAAATTATATCTCAAGGTTGTTTTAATTTGCATTTCTCTAACCAGTAATGATTTAGAGCATTTTTTTTTGTATGCCTATGAATTGTTTTGATTTCTTCGTTGGAACTGCCTATTCATATCCTTTGACCATTTATCAATTGGGGAATGACTAGTATTCTTATAGATTTTACAAAGTTCTTTATATATTTTATATGAGACCTTTATCTGATAAACTGTTTACAGAATTCCCTCCCCCCAAAATGTTCAGATTTCCTTCTGATACTGTATACTTTTGTTTGATTTGTATAAAATCTTTTTAATTTAATGTAATCAAAATTATCTATTTTACACCTAACTTTGCTCTCTATCTCTTGCTTATTCATAAATTGTTTGCCTTTCCATAAATCTGATAAGTAATATGTTCTGGGTTCTCCTAATTTTCTGGTAAAATCTCTATCTAGGTCATGTCCATTTTGATATTATCTTAGTAAATGGTGTAAAATATTAGTCTATGTCCAGTTTCTGCCATAGTGCTTTCCAGTTTTCCCAGAAATTTTTACCAAATAATGAATTCTTATCCCCAAATCTTAAGTCTTTACACTTGTCAAATACAAGATTCTTATTTTTATTTGTTGCTGTAGATTGTATGTCTACCCTATTGCATTGATCTATCTTTCTATTTCTTAGCCAGTATCAGATAGTTTTGATAATTACTGCCTTATAACACAATTTAAAATCTGGTACTGCTAAACCTCCTTCCTTTACACTTGTTTTTATTATATCCTTTGATATTTTTGACTTTGTTTTTCCAAATGAATTTTGTTATTATTTTTCTAATTCACATTCAAAGTTATAATTACTATTTGTGAATTTCCTTCCTTCTTATTTTTACTCACTACTTTCTTTCTCAGCCTCTCTTTTCACCCTATCCCAGTTACCTTATCTTCTCCCCTTACCCTCTCATTCCTTATTTTAGCCACTCTACTAAAAGACCCTCCCTTATCTATTCAACCCACTCTCCTATCTTAATCTAGATACAATTCTAAAAGTCCTTTCCCCTCCTTATCCTCCAGTTTTCTCACCTCTCTAGAAGTTCAGAAGACTTCGAAACCTCTTCAGATGTATGTGTTGTTTCTTCTTCAACCCAGATGAGAGTTAGGTTCCAATATTACCAGCCCTCCACCACCACCTGCTTCCTTTATATAAGTTCTTCCTTTCATGCCCCATTTTCATGAGATAATTTCTCCTTTTAACCTTTTCCTACCCAAACTTTTTTTTAGAATCACCTCATGATACACGACTCAGCCCTAACCTTTCTTCCAAACTACCTTAGTAATGATAATAGTTTTAAGAATACTATTACTAATAATAACTAATAAAAATCACTAATGTCATTTTCATATATTATAAGTAAGCAGTTTGACCTTAATGTTTGCCTTATAATTAGTCTTTAATGATTTCCTTATATTTCTTCTGGATCTTTTATATCAAATTTTCCGTTGAGTTCTGATCTTTTTGTTACAAATATCTGAAAGTCTTTCAGTTCATCAAATGTCCATTTTTTTCCCATTCAGGATTATGCTCAACTTTTCTGGATGTTATTCTTGGATGGAACCTCAGCTCCTTTGCTCTTTGAAATATAATGTTCCAAGACTTACAGTCTTTTAGTGCAGAAGCTGCTATTGTGAAATACTGATTGTTTCTCTGCAGTATTAATTTTTTTTCTTGTTGCTTGAAATATTTTCTCTTTAACCTGGGAATTTTGAAACTTGGCTATGACATTCCTGTAACTTTTCTTCCTAGGGTCTCTTTCAGGTGGCGATTGGTGGATTCTTTCTATTTCTACATTACCTTCGTGTTCAAGAACTTCAGGGCAATTTTCTTTGATTATTTCTTGTAACATTGTATCCAGACTCTTTTTGTTTAATCATAACTTTCAGGTAGACTGACAATTCTTTTACCACAATCTGTTGTTTAGATAAGTTGTTTTTCTAATGAGATGTTTCAGATTCTCTTCTATGTTTTCCTACTTTTATTATATCTTGGTGTCTTATGCCATTTGATTCCACTTGTCCAATTCTAGTTTTCAAGGAGTTATTTTCTTCCTTAAGATATATCTCCTTTTCTAATTGATTAATTTTCTTTTCATACTTTTCTTAGATTGCTTTTATTTTTTTTCCTAATTTTTTCTTGTTCTCTCTTATTTGATGTATCTCTTTTTCCAAATGGTTAACTTTTTTCATATTTTTTAATTGCTTTTATTTATTTTTCTCATTTTTCCTAATTGTCTCTTATGTGATTTTTTAATTCTTTTTTAGGTTCTTCCAAGATTTTGAGGGGGGCTTGTGACCATTTGACATTACTCTTAGAGTAGGAATGGTTTTTGTTTTTTTAACTTTACTGTCTTCCTCTGAAGATGAACCCAGATCTTCTTTTACAGCAGAGTAGCTTTCAGTTATCAGGTTCTTTTTCCTTTGTTTACTCATTTTTATTTATAATTTGTCATATTTCATTGTTAGCAGTTTAATATTATTATAATAAAGTTTTAATCCCAAATTGTAGGTAATGTTGCTCTAAGCCTCAAGTCCTCCTTACTGTTATTTTCTGAATTCTTTCTATAGGTCAACCTCAGGGACTCCCCTCCTATGCCACAATTAGGTCCCCCAACCATACTGTCCCAAAAAATGTACTGCACTCATCTGGAGGGCACGTGCTCACTCCTCCTCACCCACAGCCACAGCGTGGGATCACATCTGGTCAGCATCACTCCACCTTTCTTTCGGAAATAGCAGAGGGTCCTTCAGTCTTCCCTCCCTCAGCCTCTGCTGCATTTTAGATGAAAGTTTGTGAAGTGAAAGTTCCTCAGGTGAAATTTGTTGAGGTCTAGAGTGCTTCCTTCTAGGCCCACTGTTTGCTGATTCAGTGAAGTCAACCTAGAGATGTTTATACCTCATTCAGATCAAACCTCAGCCCCTGGAGTCTTCTCTGAGGTCTTCTCAAGATGTCCTAGGAGGACATCTGCTTTACCCATTTATTTTTGCTGTTCTACATTCATTTTGTGGTGATTTTCTATGTGTTTGTGGAGGAAATCTGGAGAGCCTGGAAATTTCTGACTTACTCTACCATCTTCCCAGAATGCATCTCTGCTCAATTAGTTCTGATTCTCTAGAACTCAGGTTCCTTACCTGTAAAATGAGAGGGCTGGATGAAATGATTTTGAAATTTCCTTTTGGCTTCCAATCATATGAATTAGAACTCTAAGTTCCTGTTACATGGATTAGATGCCTATCCCAATGCTATCTCTCCCTGATTTTTTAGCTTGTAGCTGAACATTTGATAAGTATACTTGATATGTTTCATATAGGTTATTAATTTTTGAAGAGCCCTGCATAACCCTAGTAGTGATATTGATAAATATTTGGGTCTGGTCATTCAATAAATGAAAAATTCCTATCACTCACTCAATCCATACTTCTCCATCTTTTCTACAAGGATATCATGAATGATTCTGTCAAATGCTTTGTTAAAATATGTGTATGTAATTTCTATGACATTTGTCTGAACTAGCAATCCTTTTCTAAAAATTTAAAACAGAAAAGAAATGACTTTAGAATGACATTACTTGTTCTCCGAGCTGTACTGGCCCACATTTCTCAGTATTTCCCTTTCTAATGTTTACAAATTTTGTGTTTAATAAACTGTCCTGGAATCTTGTCAAAAATGGTCATAGAGGGCAATACAAGTTTTCAAATTCACTTTACTTTTATGGGGCAGTTAGGTGGTGCAGTGAATAAAGCACCGGCCCTGCATTCAGGAGGACTTGAGTTCAAGTCCAGCCTCAGACGCATAACACTTACTAGCTGTGTGACCCTGGGCAAGTCACTTAACCCCATTGCCAAACCAAAACAAAAAAATTTACTTTTGGTTTTGAAAATAAGGACAGAATTTTGCTCATCTACTTTCTGTCTAGAAGGAACCATCAAAATCATCTAACTCATATACATATATATATATATACATATATATATATGTATATATATATATATAAATAATCTCCTCATTTGACTGTTAAGGAAAATGATTTTTAGAAAGGTGAAGTGAGTTGCTGGAATTAAATAGTAGAGCTTTGGAATTTGAACCCATATGAATGAATTTCAATTCAATATTCTTTCTGGCACACCAGGCTGATTTCTCTATGATAGAAAGTCCTCTTGTACCATGTGTTCATCTATTTTGGGTTTATTTCTTTTGCAGTTCTTTTCTTTGCCATCAAAAAATAATTTTCTATGATGCATAAAATATAATAATAATAACTCACTTTTAAATGACTCTCTGGCTCCCAATGTATGTACACACATAGCTCTCCAGTTCTTGCTTTTGTGTCCTGTGATCCACTTGCTAAGAGTTCTTCACTACTGCTTTCTGACAATTTTTATGTCATAGCTATGCATTTTCTCTCTTCCTTTCTACCTCTAGCTTTGGGAAAAGGAATCAAATCTATACTACCATTGCTAGAAAAGTATGGTCAATCAATTGTACTGAAATACCATACATCTTACCATACTACCTTGTATATGGTCTTATAGGCACCATATGTATTTGCTTGTATTCATATACTCAATACTTAGTACAAGGCTTAGAACATATTAAGCCTTTAATAAGTGCTTTTTCATTAATTATATGGCAATTAAGTTTTGCAAACTACTGTCCTTGAAAGAAATATCATTCCAGTTTTTCACATGAGAAAACTGAGGCACAAATTAGTTTGCCCAGTAAGTTCAAGAGCCATGTCTTAAACATGTATATTCTGATTCTAATTCATCAGATTTTTCCATCACATTGTGCTGACTCTCATCAGATAAGTGGTTCAGTTAGTCTTCTCTCTGTCTTCTTTTAATATCACATCATTTATTCCTAACATTCGTCCTATACTTTCTGTGTCCCTCCTTTTGCTCTGCAGATAGTTTTTCTAAATGTTGTTCTCAACATTTTCTAATCTTTAATTGTTCCTTAACTAACCTTTTAGATCTGTGGCTTTTCCTTAAATAAATGCTCTTACATTCTTATTTGCAAATGTATGTATTTTTTTTTAATCTGAACTCAAGGGATACCTCCCTGTGAAGCAACATTAATCTACTTAGATTTCTCCTTTACTTCCTAAATATTTTCATGATTATCTCTTAAGAATTTCATTTTTGAGAGTCTCCTATGCATCCTAAATCATCTTTCCTCTTAGAACCTCAGGGCATGGATCATACTTACTATTTTTTCAAATCCTTTTTGAAATTTGTTCTGCTAAAATCTAGAATAAACATTAGAACATAGGTAGTAAATCTCATTAACTGTTATAAACTCTAAAACAAACAGTTATTTTCTTCTAAGAGCTATCATTTCTATGTACCCAATCAGTTCTTTCTTTAAAAAAATCAAAATAAGGTCCTGGGTAGAAGTTTCCTTTGTTATTTTCTCTATTATCTTATAAATAAAATTACCAACAAGGCAAATAAAAAGTTTATTACATACCTTGCTATTAGTTTAGAGAAATTCCCAAGATATATCTGGATAGTTGGTCGCCACAGTCATTATCATCATCATCATCATTATTATCTGTGCTGCTGACATTCATTATGGTTACAAGGTGCTTTCCTTTGTTATTTTATTTGAGCCTATAACCAAACTGAGATAAACTTTGCAAATATTATTCATATGTTTATTTTATTGATGAGGAAACTATGGCACAAAAAGAGAAAGTGTTTTACTTAGGCAAAACCAGTATTCAAATATCTATCTATCTATCTATCTATCCATGTATCTATCATCTCTTTATATAACTATATATAGATATATACTTAGAGACATATTGTCATAGAGTTTGTGGCAGTTAATGGAAGAGTTATTAACTACATTCCAAAGTTTGCCCTAGATTTTAACAGAACAAATTTCAAAAAGGTAAAAAATAAAAATGGTATGATCCCATGCCCTGAGATTCTAAAAGGAAAGATGATGTAGGATGTATAGGAGACTTTCAGAAATGAAATTCTTATGAGACAATCATCAATATGATTAAGAAATAAAGGGGGGACATCTAAATTTGATTCCTTTTTTCAAAGCTAGAGGTAGAAAGGGAGAGAGAAAATGCATAGCTATGACATAAAAATTGTCAGAGAGCAGAAGAGTAGAAGATATTGCTTCATAGGGAGGCATAGGGAGGAGTGTGTATGGGTATATCCACATAAATACACATGTATACATATATGTACAAATATATAATTTTTTACTCTAAATCTTGTACCCTTTCCAACATATGCTAATTTTGTGATCTGTATCAGTAATTTATCATCCATTTGCTCCACTAAAGTAGGCATCTGCGATATAGACATAAGTATTTCATATTCTTTGTATAGGTGCAGTTTACGGGCTTATAGATTTAATAGTCTTTATGGTCTATGAGTCTCAGGTTTTTTTAGCATTAGCTATCATGGCCACCTACTTTTTTTTTGCCTACTGCCTGCCTCACTGAGTCATTGTCCACTTGCTACTCTCCAAAGTGCAGAGTCTGATTCAATTACCCTGATTTAATATACCTTAAAATACTTATATTTCAAAAAGATGACCTTAATTGTCTTAATCCACTAAATTTATACTTTTCAGTCATATTAACAATTATTGGTTCTAGAGTTAATCAGAAGGACTCTGTAGTGTGATAAACAGATTATTTTAAGTGATTTAAAATCAACCAAGAATAATATGGCCAGCAAGAGGGTGAAATGGTTACTTTTTGCAGTTTTCTCCAACTTCTATTACTCAAAAGAATTAAACAGAAGATATAGGGTGATTAAAATTGAATCCTCCAGATAAGAAGACAATTGAAGTTGCATGTAAAACACTCAAGAATTAACATTGGAGAACTTTAAATACATATTTGGGAACTTATATTGATTTTGTTGGGAAGTTATTTTGAGGAACAAAGTCCATTGGTGTAAAAGAATGGAAAGTTAAGTTCCCACATTCATATTTAAGTGCTCAAATATCCCTATTCATTGATTCTACTCCCGAAGTACTCTGCAGTCTTATGCAAGGTCTAGGTGCAGGCATCCTTTATAGCAATGTCTCTGCATGTATCACCTCATCTTCCTTGCAAAGGGCAGCAGACACTGATTCTGAACAGCCACTTGAAGCAAGGAAAGAAAAGAAAAGGGGATAGTAGAGTCAGAGGCAGAAAGACTCAGGCAGATTAGAAGATGTATATGGTACTCAGAGTCACAGGCTAGAGGAAAATCAGTGGTAGTTCTGAAAAGATGGGGATTGGAAACTCAGCTTGGTTATGTCTTCTTTCCCTGGATGTTATATTGGGCAAGGACCCAGGCCCGGGCAAGGACCCAGGCCCAGCCAATGCCCATATCCACAAATGCAGAAGTTGAAAACCCTGATATGTCCAGTAATAGAAAGAGGAAGAGGAGTAGAAAGCATTGAAAACAGAGAATCACTACAAAGAAGTAGCAGCTCTGAAGCATAACAGATTTGGAAAAGAAAATATTTCAATTGAGAAAAAAATTTACAAAGGAGAAGCAAAAGATAATATTAAAAGAACACTGAATTCTATATAAAACAAAACAGCTAGCTCTCCAAATTGAAAATGTTCTCCTAAAAATGACTAGTCAAAAAACCTGAATACTGTAATGTAGTAAAGAATATAGAAAATCATCTAGAACTTTTAAATATATAAAACTAAGTGTGGATTGAGAGAATCCACAGATCACCACCAAAAATATGATTTAAGGTACTGAGATTATGATAGGCAGAAATGTGTTTAAAAATCTTCAAACATATTTTGCCTTCTCATATATTATAGTAACAGAGGGAAACATAATTTCTGTGACATTTCTTATTTATCAGTCATCAGTGACTCATATTTGTTTTTGACTAGTCTCAGATCAAAATAGAAACTATTTTGAGGAACATAGTAATTAAAACTATGTTTGATTTGTTTTATTCCTTGCCATCAACAGAAATAATTACTGATCTTGCCTGGCAATGTGCTAGTTTCTTTAAGATTACTAAGCACAGAGAAAATGTTAACACTCTCAGGTTCTTTAACATGTAAACATAGCAAAAAGAAAAAAGAAAAACCAACAACTAATCACATATGCATCTAGACACAAGTATACATTACCAGGGAATGATGTGGTCTAATAGTAAAAAACAATGAACTTGGAATTAAAAGAAGCTATTTCATCACATCATAAATTTAGATTTATAAGGGAGCTTAAAGATGGTTGAGTCTAACTCCTTCATTTTACAGATGAGGACTTTAAGGTTAAAATGCGTTTTTCCAGTTCAGATACCTAGTAAATGTTTGTGGCAGGATTTGAACTGGAGTCTTCCTGACTCCCAAGCCTAGTGCTCTATTCATTGCAACACTAGTGCTTATATACAGATCAGTCATCTCCAAACTTTTTTGATATTTTATCCCTATCATTCAGGTCTGTGGGATTTCATCAGATTTTCCTTTGTACGTGAAGATAAATATGTCTGAGGGGTTTTTCCCAATCTGAAACTTAATATATGAAGAGTCCATTGCTGTAAAAGAATGGAAAGGTAAGTTCCCAAACTCTGTAGAGTATACCCTTCCTTTTATGGTGAAGATATAGCATCTCAGCTTTGGGATCCAGCTAAAGTCAAAGGAGACAAACAGAAAAACTCCCCAAGTGCATATCTGGTAGAGTCCCACCTGAAAGAGACCATGAGAACAATGGGAAAAGGCCAAGAAGTGACTGTGAAACAAGCAGAATGTTACCTGTCAGAGACATTGATCTGACATAAAAATCAATGAAAGCCAGGCCAGATTGGAGCAGTACAGTAACGTAATCAGACAATATTGGTGCTCCTATAGCATCAGAGGTATTTGTTGTCTTTCTGTATATGAATATTATCCACATATTTCCCTACACTTGAGCCTTTCCATTGTTACATCTGAAACGCATATACTCTTTACATGTATGTACATCTAGAAGCCATAGCCAATAGATTCTCAGTTTTGGAGTCAAGAAGACCTAAATTTGAGTTATTCCTCATACATGTAACTAGCTATATGACACTGGACAAGTCATTTAATTTCTCAGTCTCAATTTGCTCATTTGCAAAATCAGTTGATATCGGATTATTATTTATCTAAAGAACTTACCTCTTAGGTTGTTTTGAGAATCAAATTATAACAAATGTAAAGCACTATAGAAATGTTAATTATCATTGTTATCAATAATAATATAATAATAATAATGATGATCCATGTATATTTCCTGGCTTCATGTTTGCTGATGTGGACCCCTTCATGCATGCTCTGTAGATTTATTCATTCTTGTCTCTAGTAGTGCATGTCTTTGTGGACGAGTGTGCTTCAAATTTATGGGGAAA
Source organism: Vombatus ursinus (assembly GCF_900497805.2). Taxonomy (NCBI): domain Eukaryota; kingdom Metazoa; phylum Chordata; class Mammalia; order Diprotodontia; family Vombatidae; genus Vombatus; species Vombatus ursinus. The sequence goes on from NW_020954557.1 coordinate 4,732,142, forward strand.
TATTATTTAACATTTTCTTTTACTATGGTATTTCATTAAATGTTTTTGCATTGCGCTAAGTGGCGGAGAGTTGGTAGTTAAGTGGCAGAATGGGTAGATGGCTGGCCCCGGAGTCAGGAGGACCTAAGTTCAAATCCATCCTCAAACACTTATAGCTGTGTAACCATAGGCAAGTCATTTAACTCTGTTTGCCTCAGTTTCCTCATCTATAAAATGAGCTAGAGAAGGAAATTGCAAACCACCTCAGCATCTTTGCCAAGAAGACCCCAAATGGGGTCATGAAAAATCAGACATGACTGAAACAACTGAACAATAGAAACAACAAAAGTAAATACATCATTTGGATGCAACATATCAAGATAGATAGGTTTTGGGTGAAGACCACCAATTACTCTGAACCTGAGTAGTTTATCTAGTATTTAACCTCATGTGTGAGATGAAGGGCACTCCAGTTGCTACATAATATCTGTCCCTAAAGATGTGTCTACATTAAAAGAAGTAAGATGTAGGCTGTACTTTGATGATATCGAAACAGCTGGCAAATTTAGACCTTAAATCAGTGAAAAATGTCATTCAACTCACTTGCTTTTTACTAGACAAATACATAGCATGGGTGCCCAGTGTTGTACTGAATTGTTTTTGTATGCAATTCCTTATTTGAAAACCCATGTCAGTCTGAAGAAGTTGGGTAGAAACCACTAAACTATTTAACATGTAACTTGCATCTTGGCAACCATGGAAAAAAATGCTTGCATGACAACAGGGATATATGGTCATTATACATAAACTGTTATGTGATGATTTTTTATGTACTTCTTGACATTCTTTGAGATGGAAAATCCACGGAATGCTCCACTTTTTTTCTTGCATTAAGGAGGCTTTCATAAGAAAGTCATTGTGTCACAGTGATAATTTTGCATAGTTTAATAGTTCCCATGAATCATGAAATCACTTTCAACCCACACATATTTTGACCCTTTTTTTACTTGTTAATCCCAGATGGTGAGTGTATATGAAAAGAAGGTGAATGCAGTTGCTATTGTGAAAGTAATCTGAATTAATTTAAAAAATGAAGCAATCAGTATAACTCTCCCAGAGTCACTGGTATCAATGAACAAAGTTATAGAAATGACCATTATATAATCACAAACTAAGTAGCCTTGATACAGAGGCGTCAAAAAGTTCAATTCTACTGTAAAGTCTGTAGAAATGAATATTAGCTCATTGTGCTTTCAAATGTGAGTTATTTTAATTAGTAGCCATTCTGCCATGTTTAATTTGGTTCAATGCATAAGTATGAAGTTGATTAAATTAATTCAAAAGGAAACCATTATTGAGAGGGAGTTGCTTGAAATTCACTAAAATGTTCCTTTTTTCAAGTTTCTCAAATGGTCTCTGCTAATTATTCCTTCTGAACTTTAATAAAAATAATTTCCTGAAATTCTTAACAGAAGATCATTTATCTTGTTTGGCTTTACCTAATTTTATTTTTTAGAAAGTAAGTCAGTTTGGTTTATATCAATAGCTGGTTGAAAACTAGCTGAAAGGAGGCTTAGAGCAAACAGGAAGCTGTGATGGTGATTCGCATGTTAATCTGTTCTTTAAATCAGTTCTTATGTTGTGCCTATTTCAAGGGGTAAAGGTCATCTGGAGTGTCAGGGCACAGCTTGGCAGGCCCAGATGTTTTTTTTTTCTCTCTAAGACATATAAAACTGTGGTCCTGAGCATATTTAAGATATATAGATATTTGTAACAAAGTAACAACTAGAAAGATTCCCCCTCCCCCATATCAGTATGTTTATATATTATTCTATAAGAGTGTTGTTGTGTAAAGAGGTTTGGATCAGAAGAATGGGGGAAGACTTCTTGACAAAAAGACTTGGATTCTAGCTCCATCTCTGTCACTAACTGGCTGTGCAATGTTAGGCATGCTTCTACAGAACCCACTGTGAAATTTTCAGTGTGAATATTTACACCATGGAAAATTAGTAGATGCTACAAATCAGGTGTTGATTTACAGTTTTTGATTGTCTCGACTTAAGAAAGTGATGGAAAAGTATCAATAATACAGATTAAATATAAAGTGTATCATGGGCACATCCCCCTTGCCCTCTTCCTTTCCCTTTTCCTCTTTCCTTTTCCCAGTTGTTTAACATTTTACCCAGTATACTACCACATTTAACTTAATGGGACCTCATTTTGCTCAGCTGTGAAATAAGAGAGTTTGACTGGAAAGTCTCTAAGATACATTTAAGTTCTAAAATGGCTCATCACTTCATCTCACTGTACTTATTGATTGAATTTGGGGAAGATTTTTATGTGGATTCAGAAAGGTAAACAAAAAAAGAGAAATCTGATTAGTTCTTAAAATTGGAGGTTGTAGGAGGGATTCAAACAAGGCGATTTGAGAAAGTTACCCCTTCTATTCCATGCCCAACAAAACTACTTAGGCCACCATCCATGTAACATTTCTTTTCCTACCTACTATTAATACCAATTATCACCATTCCTTGGAGAGAGATGAAGAGAGGAGAGATAAAAGTAGCATATATAATATATATATATATATTATATACTTATATATATATATATAATGGCATTGCTATAAAAATGTGTGTGTGCGCGTGTGTGTATGGGTGTGTCTAGACTTGTGATTTCATTCTTATTGGGAATAACTAGTGATGATCTCCCTTTTTGGTATAGATCAACAAATATTGCACAATTCATTGCCCTAAAGAGTTTGCATGGATCACTGGGGGTAAAGTGACTTATCCCAAATCATACAGTCAGCATGTGCCTGAGGCTGAATTTGAATCCACATTTGCCTGACTCTTTGCCAGGTGCTCTGTCCAGTATATCACACATCCTCTCTACAATTAGGCAGTTAAGTTAAATTAAAAGAAGGACTTCCCACTTCATCACCTTCAGCTCAAACACTGAAAGCTTCATATACCAACATCTTGAATAAGAACCTTAGGTCTGACTGTTCTTTTTCCTTCATATCACTCACTTCCCCAAGTTTCAAATTGCAGTTCAAGACTTCTGGCAACTATGAATTTTCCAAAAGATAAATGCTAATTAATCTCTAAGTTGGTTATCCTATTTTCTTTTATTAATCATAATAGCAGAGGCAGTGTAACACAGTGGACAGTGTACTGGGTTTGGTGTCAAGCATATCTGGGTTAAGTCTTGTCTCTGACATCAACCAACTGTGTGACCATGAGCAATTTACTTAAACCCTCAGTGTTATCAGGCAGCTCTTTAAGATTATGAGTCACAGGAAAGCTACTGTTCTGTGTTGGAAATTCTATTCACTGATAAAATCACAGGACTAGATCAAAATAATGATAACTATAATGATGTTTACTGTTTACTAGGGAAATTTTTAGATTTTTTTTCTACCTGGGCCTTGAAAAACCACAGATGCAGAATTGGAGTTGAGGCATTGTCAAAAGGTGATATCTCTCATAAATTTTGGAATGTTAAGAGGGGGATCATGAAGGACATAGTTATGCGTGAGAGATCTAGGGAATGGATCCAATGGGGAAGTTGGAACCATGCCCTAAGGAACAGGATGCCTATGCAATAACCACCACACAAAGACTTTCTGTTGTGCCATGTTGCTGGCCTCTGAGCAAGGTTATTACTTTGGCAAAAAATCTATCTTTAATCTTATACAAGGAAGCTTTGTATGTCCAGCATATCATCAGAGTTTCTTAGTTGTGAAATAATGTAAGGAAGATGACATGTATGCATTCCCAAAAGTTATAGGATTTAGTATAAGCAGCATGACTATCCTATATAGATATCAAGGTAATCCCTGAAAGGCAGCAATTGAGACAGAGCACTAGAAGTCTTATAACAGAATCTTACAATCAGATTCTATTACAAATAATTCCTTGGGTGTTAAATTGGATTTTGATTTTTCAAAGTCAATTTTCATATATTCAATAAGAAGGAAATACAGGGCAGTTATTTATGAAATATTTAAGTATAACATGAAAGTGTCATTGAAAGTATCCTGCTTTATTTTTGGTTTGGTGCAATTAACACAATGGTACTCAAAAACAGATACATTTTGGATCATCTATAGGATATTATCTATAGGAAATCTTTCTTAGGTTTATACTCTATATATTAAATTGTTCATGACAGTGACAAACATCTTTGATGAGGAAATATCACTTAACATTGATTATTAGAGAAACACTGGACAAAATAAACTTCATGGCTGCAGCAATCAATCTTATATAGTTTTAACATATACTTGAGAAATTTATTTGTAGAGGAGGAGTTTTAAGGTAGTTTTACTTTACAAAGTCATTCTCTTGTGGAGTAATGAAGAACAATAAAGAGTAGTATCATCTTACATTCTCTACACCATTCAGTTAATTGTATGACTATAGAAATTTAGTTCTCTGTTGAAAATCAACTATAAGGCACTGCTAGTTTCCTTCTATTTTTTTTAAATCAGGGTTACCTTCTATATGTACATCAATCATTCTCATAAAAAACTTTCTAGAAGTGAAAGAAGTACATATGCGGGTCAATGTTTACTGCTATCTTCAAGGTCTCCTATTTTTGATGGTTATCATATCTATGATTTTTTCTTTCATATTCTTTTGGTATCAGTCTTATCTTGAGAGCTTCAGGATTGATCCATAAGTGCTTGCATTATTGTGTTACCTCTAACATGGATGTCTAATCTATGTATACATGGTTAGATCCAAATACTCTTTATTTTTTAAATGCCATTTTCATATCAGGTATAAAGTATTAAAATCCCAAAGGGATGGTTTCTTTGTTACTGATGAGAAAATAGGTCTCTTTGAAATATTAACAAATTTGATTTTTCGTGGTTCTCCTCGTGGAACTCCTTCTGGCTTCATCTATAAATGCTCTTGAGATTATTTGCTCAGTCAAGTAGCATACCAGGCTTTTTTGAAATCTCTTTTTCCCTTCCACTATTTTTTTTTTGCTTTTTCATGTTTGCCCTCGTCCTCCTTAAAGTTTTTGCAAATGAGCTTCTACACTAAATTGCTGTTACCTTGGATATCATGACTTTCTGTTTCACTAGGAGGTAAAGTGTTTGACGACTAAGGTGGTTTATAAATTCTTTGTGCCTTTTCCACATGGTTACTTTTTTGTATTGACTGAAATTGAAAGAGTGGTGATAATCATTCAATGTCTTTGATTTTCTCCATTTCCCAGTTTGCAGACATAACAGCTTCTTTTAAAAAGGTGACAATGGAGTTGTATTGCAGTCACATTCAGTGTTTTGTTCTTTTTGTTGTCACACTGAGAATTTGGTGTGAAATGTTATTGTTGTCATTAATAGTTTGACTATAGGACAAACAGTCATTTTGGAAAAGACTCCTATATATGTAAAAGATCTATTTACTGACTCTAAACAGCTGTTCATTGGATCAATCTCATTGTGATGTTGTTGGGTTCTCATCATTTCAAGTGACCCATTATGTCTCTTTTCTTTAAGAAAGTTTTTATAACATAGACAATATGTCAAACATACACACATGCACATATAAATTTAATCTACACATTTGTAAATTATTCATATATATGTATATACACAGATATTCAGAATCACGACTTGTAAGTAGCCTATAAGCCTTTGCTACTTTAATTTTTTTTTTTTTTTTTGCTTTTTTGGTGAGGTGATTGGGGTTAAGTGACTTGCCCAGGGTCACACAGTTAGTTAGTGTCTGCGGCTGGATTTGAACTCGGGTCCTCCTGACTCCAAAGCCAGAGTTCTATTCACTGCGTCACCTAGCTGCCCCTACTTTCATTTCTTATTTCTAAACTATGACTTTTCAACATACTCTTCACCATTCTCCTTGTGCCCCTCACCTCTAAATTTAAGTAACTAAGTATCAATTACATATTTATTTGGTATGGAGGATCTAGTGAAAATCTTTGCAAGATTTCTCTCCTACTTTGTTCTTTTTAATGTGTGTTGTTGAATAAGCTGGGCCTCAGTTTCCTTGTTTATATCATGAAGTATTTGTACTCAAAGAACTCCCTAGTGCCATCCTGCTCTTAATCTAAGATCATAAGTGATTTTATCATCTCCATTAGGATCATTATACTCATGTGGCTTGGGAATACTACAATGTAAGACAAAGAGGAATTCCAGGAAATGATATTTCTTGTCTTTGGGCACAAGATGAAAAAAATAATCATCAATTTATCTAATCAACTGTCTAATGGAATCTGTCTTTAGTTTAAATACAAATTCTATATATCTTCCGGTTTTGTTTGCAGTGAGACTTTAGATATTAATGTGGTTCAGTTCCTCACATAGTATAACAGTTCATTTAAAGTATAAGTTGATATGTATTAAGTGTAATAAGTCAATTATTTATAGCTTTTCCCCATTTTTGTACTGTTAGTACTGAAGTAGAGCAGGGAGAGCACACAAGACTAAAGAATATTATATATTTTTATTTGTTTACTGAGTCAATGTGGAAGAAAGAATTAATCTCCTTGTGACCAACCTGCTGGGGATGAGTCATTATGCATTTATCAAGCTTGTCCTCAGAGATAGATCTCATTGGGATAGATCTCAGTGCTGCTTCAACATGGTGAACCTGCCAACACTTGCATGCTGCTATCATTACTTTGAAGAATTGAAGGGCAACTCTACAGCAACATGAGGCATCAATGTGGGATGTTTGTAAAGAACATATATTAATTAATTTTTTACTTTGCCATATAGATGTAGAATATTATATCTTGTAAAAACCAAAGAAATGTTAACTTTATCTATCTATCTACCTATTTATATCACTCATTGGTACTTTACTTTATTTTATTTGGTCTAACCTGGTGTTTTCAAGAGCATAGAGAGATCGCTGCTAGAAAACTCCCTCCCTGCATATTCTGCAACTTATATAATTAGAGAGTTGTCTTGAGTGTTGAGAAGTTAATGATTTGACCAGAGTCACATAACCAGCATATATGAGAGTCAGGACCCAGGCTATCATGGCTAAGAGATCAACTATCTATTTGCTATGACATTTTGCCTTTCATCTAGTACTTAAAGTGATAAAAATTGTCAGTCTTAAATAATGCTATTTAAGCGATTAAAATGTTGCAAAAGTTTATGTGGATTGAAAGATTTTCATTTGCCAAACTTTTTTGGTTAATGTTAATATGGGTAATGTTGGTGTTACCTGGCATTTAGTATTTAGTTGAAATATTTGTTTTTGTTCAGTCTTTTTTCAATGTCCAACTCCTCATGACCTCATTTGAGGTTTTCTTGACAAAGATACTAGAATGAGTTAAGTGACTTGCGTAGGGTCACACATCTAGCGGTATCACGCTGGATTTAAGTTCAGGAAGATGAGTCTTCCTGACTCCAGCCCCAGCACTCTATCCACTATACCACCTAACTACCCTAATAACAACCACAAAATTTAGTTGAAATATACTGACACTCTCAGATTAACATCTTATTAGAGGAGGACAGGGCAGGAGAAGAACAATATACTGTATTATATTTTCTTATAAGCTAAAAAAGTAATCATAAAATATACCTGTTTTAACTGTTAAACTTTGTTTAAACCTTTTTTGATAGTAGTGTTATATTTCAACGCATATATTGAGATGATCCCAAACCTGTGGATTGAAAGTGCAAATTATAGTTAATAATCTGTATGTTTTTATCTGCCTAAGATCTAGTGTATGGATACTTGGAAATATTTTAATATTTAATTAATTTTTTTCATTTCTCTACAAACATTAATAAAATATGTAATGTGCCAAAATGTAGTAAAGTGACTCAGTAAGAACCCAACAGAAAATTTTTGAGTGAATCATAAGAATTATTTTAAAAATTTTATCTGTATAGTTATTTACTATGCTTTGTGTCTTACTACCAACTAGTTAGAAAAAGAATGAAGACTATAAAGCTAGAAGGATTAAAATGAGAAAGGGATGTAATATATAATTAAAACAACTGAATAATCTAATTTACCAAAACAAATTATTTATGGCTAAAATTAGTTTTGAATGAAATAAATTATATAAGTGCCAATTACAATACTTCATTATTGAAATTCAACTGATTAAATCAGTTTCCATAATAAGATAAAAAGTGTCTAAAAACAGCCTAGTTAGCAAACACTTGACTTACTTGAGAAGGGGATAGATATGGCAGCCAAAGGCAACACTAGATGAAACTCACTTGATAAATCTTTCAGAGAAGCATGGTGGTAGATTATGAACAGCGTCAGCTCATAAAATGGAGAGAAGCAATGAAGATTCAAGACATTTTGAAAGAAAGCTTTGTAAAAGATCCAACTAAGCAAAGTCATCCTGAGGGCATTTGAGGATGAAATTGGAAAGAGGACAATAAATAGAAGAAAGATGGAAATGATCTATAAAGATTTATATAACATGGTCTTTTCACCATCAAAGACAGTGGCACCACGGCACTTGGACTCTAATATCACAGTCACAGATATACTATATATAGTGGAGGTAGAAATGTTACCAAAGATAATAAAACCTGTAAAAAGCAGATAAATTAGCACAAGTATATATGAAATCAGTGCTGGAAGCAATGCAACTGTAAGAGAACTGAAGAACTGATTGACAAGGTATCAAAAGGAGAGGAAGATAGAAAAGATATAAAGTAATTAATCCACATTAGTTACCAAAAAAAGACAACAATAATAAAACCCCAGAAGTATATGCCTACTTCCAAACTGTGAAACTTTTTTTTTTTGAGACTAATCTGCATACACATTGGAGGTATTCTCTATAGGTGTATTAGAAACAGAGATTGGGGTCGAGGATTGGTGAAGAAAGGTTAAGACGCAGAAGAATAGGAAAAGAATGCCTTGATTGTAGATTATGGATATTCGTTTGCTTCCTTTGTTTTTTTTTTCCCTTTTGCTTTCTAAAGAGGGAATTGGCCAGAAAAGAAGGAAAAGGTACAAGAGGATATGATGTACAGAAAATCAATTACAATCGAATCTTAAATGTGAATGTGTTGGACTCCATAAAATGGAGGAGAGTGGAAAAATGCATTATACAGTAGAATACAATATTTGGCATTTGAATTTGTATTTGTATTTGAATTATAAGAAACAGACAAAATGAAAATGATCTGGTAAAGCAGAGTTTATTATGCTTCAAATGGATCCATAAAAGTAGGGATAAGATTTATAGTAAAACAGTAAAAATAAACCCATTTTTAAAAGGTAAGTAGAGAAACTACATTTTGTTTAAAGGTAACATAATAAAAAATAACATACATATATATGCTAATATGTGCACATATATACACTAATATATAATATATGTATATATACACACTAATATATGCACATACATACATATGTGTGTGTGTGTATACTAATTGACATAACTGCTAAGCACTTAAAAGAGAACCTAATTAAGCTATAGGGAGAAATAGGTTAAAAAAAAATAATTGTTGTGGAATTCAATATTCCACTTTCAGACTTAGACAAATCTAATAAAAAGCTAAAGAAACAAGTTGAGGACCTGAATAGCATTTTAGGAAAGTTATATAAGACAGAAATCTGGTGATTACTGAGTAGGAATAATTAAAACTCTCTCTCTCTCTTTGTATATATGTATATACGTGTATGTATGTATGTATTACATATATATGTATATATACATATATATTCACACATGTGTGTACACACACACACACATATATATATATATATATGTATTCAGATTTGTATGGTGCCTTGATTAAAACCAACCAAATTCTAGGTTATCAGGGACTCATAAATAATACAGAAAAGCAAACATATTGAAAATGACTTATTGACTTATATAGCAAACATTCGATAATGGGTATTTGAAGAAATAATTCAGACTTAAATGGGGATTAAATGATATAATTACAAAGACTAAGTTTGCTAAATATTAAATCATAGAAAGAATAAATGTTTTTTTCCAAAGAAAATGAAAAAAAAATTAAAAATTTTGAAACGTAGCAAAAGAAGCCTTAGAGAAAATGTATATTTTAAATACCTTCATCAACAAAAAATAAAGAGAAAGAGATAAATTATTTGGGCATGCAACTAAGAAAAAAACTAGAAACACAAATTTTAAAAATAACAACTAAATACAAAAAATAAAAATTCTCAAAATCAAACAAGAAATAAACAACATTTTAAAAAGCAATTAATATGTAAACTAGGAGTCATTTTGAAAGGAAAATAATAATTAAGTATGCAAACCACTAGCTATTTTGATACGATAGAGAAAAAATCAAATAGTTTCATAAATAATTTAATAATCTGGCACAAATAGTCCATATACACATTTGGAGTGGAAACACCTCTAAATTTGTGCATCTCATGTTTCTTTTGAGCTACTGCAATTCTTCTTTGCTCATACAGCACACTGCCTTCTTTGATGTGGGCATGCCATGCTGGTCTGTGCCAGTGTCTCCCATATTTCACAACCTGTTCCAAAATTCTTCAGAGAGACCTTGATAATGTCCTGGTATCACTTCTGTAACCTGCATGTGAACACTTGTCTTGTGTGAGTTCTCCATAAAATAGTCTTTTAGCCCATTAGAGTGGCACTTTCTGCAGTAGAGTTTGAATGCTTGACAGTTCAGCCAGAGGAAGGACCTCAGTATCTGTTACCTTATTTTGCCAGGTGATCTTTAGAACCTTCCTAAGACAATTCAAATGGAAGCTGCATGGGGCTGGTATTTGTCCAGGTTTCACAGGCATACAAGAATGAGGTCAGCACAATGGCTCTACAGACCTTCACTGTAGGTATGCCTTTTCTCTGCTACACTTTCCTTCAAGGAAAAGAAAGTAATCAACAGTGTCAAAGACCACAGAGAGGTCAAGAAGGAAGAGGGTTGAGAAAAGGCATTTAAATCTGACAATTAAGAGATCATTAGTAATTTTGGAGAGAGTTTCAATTGAATGATAAGTTCCGAAGCTGTCCTGTAGAGAATTGAGAAGAGAGTGAGGATCACATTCTGAAGAAAATATGAATTATCCTACTAGTGTAGAACACATCAGATTTGGAAATAATTACAAGCTAGTAGGAAAAAAAATGATCTACAAGTCTGAAAATAATTAATGAAAATACATAAAAGGATGCATTACTTTGTTTTCTGAAATGAGGCAATTGGAATTTAATGACTGATCATCTAGGCCTATCCAATGATCTTTATCAAACTTTCAAATTGGCTTTTAAAGAAAGTTTTAGCTACATACATTTTTTTGAGAACTTTAAATAAAAAAAAAAAACCCACTTCATTTTGTTGGGGGATTGTAAAAGTGGCACTTCCTAAAGAAAGTCAATGGGATGGTTTTTAATCACTGTCTAACACTAGGGTTATGTTTCTATGATTTCTTTACTTTTCTTTAAACTAACCAGCTAATAAAATTCTCTTCACTATTCTTCATATTCTCTTTCATGAGACTTTTTACCACTTTACCACTCTTACATCCCAAAATATAATTTCCATCTCTAAGACAAGCTGGATCTCAACAAACCATTAACCAAACTGGTCTATACAATAAATGTGTAGAATATGGTGTGATATTGTTTCACAATTATGTGGCTGTGAGCCAGAAGCTTTGTTGTCACCTGTAACACTGTTAAGATCATATGGTCAATTCAGTGAGACATATTTTTCGTCCCCATTTTATGGTTTTATGTTGAACAAGTTCTTTATTTTTGGAGATGTTAATTTCATTTTATTTAATATTCATGGAGCATCAATAATTGAGGCAGGGTCCATAATGGCTAGAGAGACAGCCTTGGAGATGTGAAGACCTGAGTTTAAGCCCTGCCTCTCACACAAATTTCCTGTGGAAATTCCTTAACCTTACAGTGATTTAAACAACTCTTCAATGCTATAAGACTCAGAAGCTACTGGCCCACATTGTTAGAAGGAATTATTTTTCACAGTTGGAAGTTTCTCATATCAATGAAATCATAAGTTTAGTCCCTTTCCCTATCCCATGGAACATCAATATTTTTGCAATATTTGAAGTTCTCACCTCAAACATTCATTTTGTTGCAAAAGTGATCTTGTATTTTCGAAGGTTAATCCAATAGAGTGAAGACCCTGGCAAGTCCTACTGAAATAAAAAGACTATGTGAATAGATTTGAAGATAGACTATTCTACTATCCAAGGACAAGCCTAGCTAGGCTAAGAAAGCTTCTTCATTGCCTTGTTTTTAGTCACAACAACTTTAAAATAACAACGAATAAGTTATGGAAGAGTTGGGATCTGTATTTGTGAGGGAAATATTCAACCCAACAATGTTGTGGATCCTTCAATTATTGATGCATCTTTAGTCCTTTGCCTGAAATTTAAGCTCAATGATTCTTAAAAGTTTGTTGTAATTTAATTTAATTTTATTTTATTTTAAATTTATTACTTATTGTAAACATTAAAAAATTTTGAGTTTCAAATTGTCTCCCTCCCTCTAGTCCATCCCCCACTCATTGAGAAGGTAAGCAGTATGATATCGATTATAGATGTGAAATCATTCTAAACTTATTTCCATATTAGCTATGTTGAAAAAAAAGCAAGAAAAATAAAGTGAATAAAATTTATATTTCAGTATGCACTCAGAGTTCACCAGTTCTCTCTCTGGTGGCAGATAGCATTTTTTATCGTGAATCCTTTGGAATTGTCTTGGATCACTGTATTGATCAGAGTAGCTAGTCCATTATAATTTTTAAAGACCTTTCATATCCCTAAACATTATCACTACTGTTCTTCAGACAAAAACCTCCTTTAACATTTTTTTTACATTCATTTCCAATAAGACTCTTCTAACTTTGTAATTTTGACCCCACATTAGATGGAGTTCTCTAATAAATTCTCTATCACCATGAAGTATTAGGAGAATTACTTTGTGATTAATACTTCTATTCCTTCTTTTACTAATTTAAAAAATTTTTAGTGTAACATTTTGTTTTAATAGTAGTTTCCTTTGAATTCCACCCCCCAGCAGTTGAAACCGCCCTTGTAACAAAGAAAAACATGTAAGCAAAAGCAACAGATAGATCTAAAAAAAGTCTTAAAAAATACCTACCACATTCTATATCTCTAGTCTCATTTCTCTACTAAGATGAGATTGTATTTCATTAATATTTGACCAAGAATAATCATTAGAATTGGTAAAAGTTTGATTGTCTTGTAGTGTTGTTTTCATCTACATTATTGTATTTATTGTTCATATTGCTTTCTGGGTTCCACTTTGCTCTAAATCAGTTCACATAAGTCTTTCCATATTAAAGAAATGTTTATTTCTCCCTCATATTAATAATCAAATATTAAATTAGGACCAGGATTTTTTCAGAAGCCTATAGGTTGTTCAGTCTCTGAAGGACATTGCTGATTATGAGATTGAATTAACTTTCTCCTCAATCTTGTTCAGAAGACCCCACTCAATCTTAGAAGAAATTTAATCTAAGGTGGGAAAACCCATTGTGCTCTACACAGGTATGGGTGGGGATAAATTCTTTGATTAGATTGACCAAGGCTAAGGAATTTAAAAGTAAATGACATAATCAAAATTACATCCCCAAGCTACTCATTAGAATAGGTCTGCCTCCATTCTCTTTCATTAATTGTTCACCAATCAGAGTTGATTGCCACCCTCAGGAACACCCACTCTTCCAAGGGCACATAAACTGTGAGCCCATTGCCATGATTGGTCTTTAACATTCAAGAATATTACTGAGCCATTTTATTGGTAATATGCTAGCATTATTAATAAAATGATTAATTACCCAGAAATTGTATCTCTCAAACTTTTAAATGTTACACATATTTCTCTGAATCCTCATATTATTTCTTGCTTACATTTTAATAATAGTTCATGACATTCATATGTTACAATTTGCTCTGCCATTTTGTAACTGATGGGTCTCAATTTTGCTTCCTCTTTTTGCTATGTGTTAATTTTTAGTAGGAAAACAACAATAAGGGTTTTCTTTTAAGGTTGGAATTATCTATCAATCTGAAATACTTGGTAGAACTTAGTGAAGATAAAGAGATATATAGAAGCCACACTTCCTAGGAAAGGCAGAATGTAATGCCCATACTTATGTGGATAGAAATGGGGCATGGGCAGGAAGGTGAAGGAGATACTCTATGAAAAGTTGCTGAATTAATGAATCAGTTTTTCCCTATTAAGATCTATTTAATTTATCTATTTAACATAGTGAGTGCAAATGTGTTTATGACACCTGTCTTGACTTCAGCGTCTAATATTGCTCATTCCAGACAATAGTGTTTGCCATAAATATTGTCAATAAGTCACTGGATTAGATTTTATACAAGAAAATTTTAAATTGTCAGAAAATAAAATTATTTTTCCATTTTCATTAGTTTATAAAGTGATAAGTTTAGATTATTAATTTCTATATTATTAAAAAATAAAGGTTCTTTATAATTTTGTTACCAATAAGATTCCTTTACATATTCTTGATTTTTTCAAAAAATTATAAAAATGTATATTAAGTGACTTATTTTAGTTGTAAAAATATGAGTGTTGCTATCAACTAATTATGTGACCTTTGGCAAGTTACTTATTCTCTTTAAGCCTCAGTTTCCTCATTCATAAAATGAAGGGATTAGGTTAGGTCACCTCTAAGTTCCCTTCCAATTCAAGTAATCCTTGATTCTATGGTTCTGAACTAAGAGTATAACCAAAGGCAATCCCATTGCCTATCTTTCTTCATTATTCTTTCCACCATCAATGTAAACATGTACATGAACAAATGTCCTTCAGTTATTATGATCATTTCCCAAGCTGTTAGATTTGGCAATTAAGAGATTTCCCAGGATTAGAAGGTAATATGTCTTCCTTCTTCCTTTCTGTTAACTCCAAGAAAGAATTTGGAAGGCAAGAAACTGTAACTCCCACCAGACCATCCTGTTAACATGGTAAATTCAACACTGCCCTAGAACCCTAATTTTTTACCTACTTATTCCTATACAGGACCAGGTTGGGGAATAGTCATTTCTTCATTTGAATTTAGCAATTTTATTGAAATGGCATAAAAGACATTTCATACAGTAACTTTTATTTAGTGCAAGTTCTTGTACTAATAGTTATAAATTCAATTGAGTTTTTCACAAGTGTGTATTTCATTAGTAAACAAAATGATGAAAGTCAATAGAATTTGTTTTAATTTATTGCATTTTGTATTTAAGATACTACCAAATGGCTTATAATGATGCTGGCACACAAATTCACTGGATTTAATTGATATTATTTAATAAGAAATCAGCAGGCTAACAAAATGCAAAGAATAATAAAACAATCCATCCAGCTAGGCTAGGAGACAGGATGATTCCTTTTTTAGGGAGAGTTTGGTTGCTGTTTGCCTGACAATTAAAGACAAATTCATGGCAATTTGCAGAAGATCTAATGGGCATTTGCCTACCTTTCTAATCCATTCTCATTGAAGTATACAGGTAAATTCTCTGTTGTAGTTTACATGAGATGCCTGGAGCAGATGAACATGAAAGAATTTGCCTTTCAATTTAAGCAGAAATATGGAAACCAACAGAGAGAAGATAAAGAGTTGCTGAACCACACAAGGACCTAAAGAGGGGCCTGTAGAACATAGAGTTTCTCCAAGGAACCAAGTATTCACTAAGGAGTCAACACCAGACAGAGATGCTGAAAAGACAACAGAGACATAAACCGAGGTGAGTAAGCATTTATATGTTAACAATATAATCACAAGTAGAGAGAGAGGGCTTGTAACTTACTGCAAATATTGCTGCATATACATTCCCACAGTACCCAAGTAGAAAAATAAAACCTCAATGAGAGAAACAGTCAACAAAGACAAACATTTGATGAAGGATGTTATATGAAGGGTCAAGGACAAAATGTCACAGGCTTTTTGTTGGTTTATCTAAGATCATAGACATTCATTTGTACTAAAACAAAACAAAACAAAAAACTCAACAACCAAATCATATATACAAACACACATATATGTATATATATACACACATATTTATACACACGTATGTATAATGTGTGCATGTTTATTATATATAATCAATTTTAATGTGATACAGGTGTTTGTCTCTATCTCTCAAAAAGCTAAAATTATATGTAATAGTGAAACATGGAAAATTCTCCAGTAAGTATAAGGGTCGAACACAAATCCCCTGCTCCCTCTCTCATTGACCTACTTTCTTTTATTGAGATAGAGCCTCAATGAGAGAAAGAGATAAAAAGGTAGATATTTGATGAAGAATGTCAAGTTGAGGATCAGGAATGGATTGGCATAGGATTGTACTTTGATGGCTTATCTAGGATAATTGACATTTATTTGTGCAAAAAAAGAAACAAAAGCCTGACAAACAATAAAAAGAAATATACATGTATATGTATAAAGAAATATATATATATATATGCACACATATATGTATGTATAAAGAAAGATCAATTTTAATGTGACAAAATGCATATTAATATCTACATACATTTATATCTATATATCATCTCTCATTTTCTATTTATTTATACCTCTAGTTAAAAAAAAAGTAGCATTGCTTGTAATAGTGAAAGACTGAAAAATTTCCCAGTAAGTATAAAGGTACAACAAGAAAGCTCTATTTTTTGACATAGTTCTATAAATACTAGCTATAGCAGTAAGACAAGAAAAAGTAATGAAAGGTACACACATGAGAAGAGAAGAAACATAACTGTTCTTTTTTATTTTTGGTAGATAGCATGATAGTTTAATTAAGGAAGAACCTAGAGAAGCAGCAAAGAAACTAATCAAGCAATTACTTTAACTCTCTAAAGTAGCAGAATAAAAAAAAATCTGTACAAATCATCATTTCTATATAGTAAAACAAAAAAAAGAAAAATCTCATTCAAAAATAACTACAAAATGTATAAAATGTTTGGAAGGGTATACATATATATATATACATGTATGTGTAGGTATATGTGAATATATGTGTGTATGTGTGGTGTGTGTATGTATGTATGCATGCATGTATGTATGTATGTATAAACTATATATGAGAGTATAAATACCCTCAAGAAATAATTACAATTTGAAAGAATATCAATTGCTTATGTTTGGGCCTTGTCAATATTTTTAATGGAGTTTTTCCTGTATTAATTTATAGATTTGGTGCATTACTAAGCATTTTGCCAATAGGGTATTAGGAAGCACAAAAAGTCTAAAATCTCAAAGGAAATTATTCAAAATAGGAATAAAGGGGAATATCATTTCATGGCTTCAAGTGATATTATATAGCAGTAATCATCAAATATGTTTACTACAGCTTAAAAAATGAATAGTAGATAGCAGAAAATACTAGATGAGATTCCAAAACAAGCAGACAGAAAGGAGAGGAAGGGAGCAAACATTTCTTAATCACCTACTATAGGCTAAGCACTGTGCTAAGTGCTTTACAAATATCTAAGTATTTGATAAACTCAGGAGGACAAATTACTTGGGAAATGATTGGTATTTAACAAGAACTGTTGGGAAATCTAGGTAGAGGTTTTGCCAGAAATAGCTTTAGAAGAGCATCTTATATTGTATACAATAATACATTATCAATAGATATGCAATCTAGATATCAAAGGTCATCTCACTATAGGAAAATGGTAAAAGGAACTAAGAACAGCTATGGCTAAAAGAAAAATTCTTAACCAAACAAGGGACGGAAGTGATTATAAAAAAAATGGTTTCAATTATTTTTTTTAAATTTAGGAAAATTAATAACAGATCATTATACAACTCTCTGATTAGTAATGTCAATTGAGAAAAAAAACATGGAGAAGTATGTTTGCCAATGATATTTGTCAGTGTCATGGAGAATGTCTAGTGGAGAATATGGACAAGTCAATGAAGGATTCCTTACAGATAGTGAGGACCTCTAGATATGCCATTTTTGTGCTGATGGCATCAATCCCTGGAACAGTTCAGAGCCTCCTAATTAAAAATTTTACTCTCTTTCTCAAAAAAAAAAAAATCAGCCTATCTCAAGAGAAAAAACAAAATGAAAAGAGAATTCTTGTTGTCCAAATGGTGGCATTCAACTGGATGGAAAACTATATAGCTAGTTCATCAATACACTTAACTTGGACAGATATTGGAAACAAACAAAGGACTATGCACAAAACTAAAGAAAAGGAGGAAACTCTTCGTACAAATGTTGAAAAGAAATCACTCTAAAGTTGATCTTCTTAGAAAGTTACGCAGAGTACTGAGAGATCAAGAGACTGACCCAAGGTCATACAACTAGCATATTTCAGAACTGAAGTATGGACCTTCCTACCTCCAAGTGCTATTGTGAGGGAAAATATGAAATAATATTTGTAAATACTTTGTAAACATTAAAATGATATATAAATGTTTTTAATAATAACCACCATCACTATTATTAATATTATTATTCCAAACTCTTAGACCAATTCTCTATCCATGAAAACATGTTTTCCTTCACTATGTTTTATGTTTGACTATTATATTTTAATTATGAAAAGTTTATTTCAGTCATCTGTACATATATCTGCATATAAGTATACATATATACATATGTACATAAATATATGTGTGAACATATGTTTAGATTTAATTTTAGTCCTTGATATGCTCCCTCCCTCTAAAGGAACACATTTCCAATTTCACAATGTTATTAAGGGTACAGAAATTGTGCCCTTGTGTGCATGTGTGTATGTGTGTTTGTATATACACACACCCTATGGCACATACCTTCTTTTCATATGTATACATATATACACATAAAAATATACATACATATACACAGATGTACACCATGCATAACTATATATTTAACCTATACTAGTTTCTTGGAAATACAACCATCCCAGAGAGTAGAGAATCTCTCTAGTCATTAAACTGTTTCTAGAACAGTCATAGAATCATTGGATTTTGGGGCCAGAAGCAGCCTTCAAAATTATCTGGTCTCTCTTAGGAGCTAGAGAAACAGAATCACAGATTTCAAAACCAGAGAGGCCTTAGAGCAAGGATATTTGACATTTTTGTATGTATGTCATAGACCACTTTGGCAATCTGGTGAAGTCAATGGATCCATTCTCAGAATGTTTTCAATAATATATATATATATATATATACACACACACACACACACACACACATACACACATATATAACATACACATATATATTATATATACATATACACAGACACATACATTTATACATATACACACATATATACGTGTACATACATATATACAGACACAAATATATGTGTGTATTTACACACATATAACTACAAAGGATACTAATTATGTTGAAATATGGTTATCAAAATAGATAGATAGATAGATAGATAGATAGATAGATAGATAGATAGATAGATAGATAGATGAGATAGATATTTAAAACACACGTTCTCTCATCCCAGGTTAAAAACCCCAGTCATAGGAAGAGTATTCTATCTAGATCACTCACTTAAATTGAAGTTGAGAAAAGTGAGAACCTGGGTGATTTAGAGACTAGTCCAAGGTGTCATAATTTACATATACATAGTTTACCTAATGTACACAGCATTTTACAGAAGAACAAACTGTAGTGCAAAGAAATTACACAGTCAAAAGACTCGTAAGTGTCAATGGTCAAACTCAAGTCTTCTGCCTCCAAGTCCGTGTCCAAGTCATAAAACGATCTTCCTAAGGTCACACTGCAAGTCAATGTGCCATTTAGTCTTAGCCTGTTCTTTCCACTTGAATATCATTCCTATATAGTAGAATGAGAGATACAGGTTTATTCCGTCTAAAAATACCAGTTTGTAAATTAAAAATGTATTTTAATGTAATTTTAATTTTTTAGCTGTTCCCTATCAAATATTTTATTTTTTCTTCAATGAATTATTCCATGTGTTTAGAATTATTAGCCATATAGTAGTGTTAATGAATTTGATTTCCTTTAAAAGTGATCGTGACATTGATGTGATGCTTGCATGATATTGGTATGATGCTTAATATTGGCGTAACTTTTGCATGATGTTGCCATGATGTTTGCATGACACTTGGCATGCAATTGGTATGGCATTGGTGTGATTGTTACAAGACATGGGTGTGATGTCTTTGTGATATTGGTGTGATGTTTCCATGATATTGATGTGATATTTAATATTTGCCTGACATTGCCATGACATTTAGAGGACATTGGCATTATATTGATGTGTAATTAGTATGATGTTTATATGATATGGGTGTGAAAGTCAATATTAGTGTAACATTGGGGTATAATTGGCATGACTTTGGTGTGGCATTGGTGTGACTACAACAACCTATGCCTAACAAGCGTCTATTCTTATTCTTCCAAAATCAGAAATAAAAAATACATAGCTGCCTAAGAGAAAGCCTTCCCTCTTCTCTTATACAACTAACACACTGGTCCTGGGGGAAAGTAAGCATACTCCATCTCTCCTTTACCTCTTTAAGATTCTCCTGCCACTGTCGTTCAGGAGGTTCTCCTATTTTACTCTATCTAGAAATATCACCCAATAGAGTTGCTGGTGGTCATTATATACCGACCTCCAGGTCATCCTTCTTCCTTTCTCAAGAAGTTCAATACCTAGGCTCAGATTCTTAAGATCTGGCCCACTTGCACTAGCTATACAAATGTTTAGATTCCTTAAGAATCTGGCCAATATGATTGATCTTTAATAAACCTTATCTTTAGCTGAAAAAATATGAAGAAGTTCAGTACCCAGATCACAGCCTTCTTCTACACTCCAACCTCTGGTCTTACACTAGGTAACTTCAGCATACATGTTGATATTCCCTCAAATGCTCAAAATGCTTTGTCAGTCTCAAGTCCCATGGCTAATCCCTTGATTCCAACTCAGTCACCCACACTGGTGGTTATTGGATGTGTATAGGGTGTCAAATCCTTGATTTTTCATCACTTTCAAGTATTGTACTTTCATGATCAAGAATTCCAAAATTTGTTTTTCCACAAGCTATCATTCCATTGCTCCATAAGCCTTGCCCCCTTCTAAACTTATTCTTTCTCTTCACCATGACCACCAGTTTCTTTACCCCTAAATGCACTTCCAGTCCATCACTTTTACTCTGACTTCACTTCCCTACCTCCCCAATTTCAACTCTCCAGTTAACCAATTCACTGTTACATTGTCTACTGCTCTTGAATCCTGTGTGCATTTGTCGCATCCTGACTTCTACATTGCCAAATATCAATCCTATATTACTCTCATCTTCTGCTTCCTTAACTTCTACTACTGTACTGCTAAAAGGCTCTTATTTACAACCATTAAGACTGTGTATTCTAATAATATATATCTTCAGATCTCGATTTAGCCCTCAATTGAGCAGCAAAGCAATCTTTATACTGCCACATAACTGATTTTCTGTTGCCTGCTCTGTAATGTGGGACCAAATCTTCTCTTTTCTTCAAAACTTCCTGGGTACCTTTTTCTCTTCATACTCAGTAGGAGACCTTCTCACATCTTTACTGAGAAAATAGAGACTTTCACCTTGAACTCCTTCTTCTTAGATATTTTATATTTCAAAACTTTTTGATATCACACCAGTATTCTCTCCTCCTGTACCACAGTACAGGGAACTTTTTTTTTTAATTTTTCAAAAATTATTTATTTATTTTTATTATTGAAAAATTGAGATCCAAATTTGCTCCCTCCCTCTTTCCCCTCTCTCACCCACTGAGAAGGCAAGCAAGCAATATGATATCAATTAATATGTGAAATCATGCAAAACATATTTTCGTATTAGCCATATTGTGCAAAAAAGCAAGAAAAATAGTGAGATAACTATACTTCAGTTTGTGGCCAGAGTTCATCAGTTCTTTCTCTGTAGATAGATAGTATTTTTCATCATGAGTCCTTTGGAATTTTCTTGAATCATTATATTGATCTGAGTACCTAAGTCTGTCACAGTTGATCAACATTACAATATTGCTGTTACTATGTACATGCTCCAGGAGCTTCTTGCAGAAGTCAGCCCCTCTACAAATGGCTTTGATCCCAGTCATTTTCCATTCCTGCCTGCCCTCCCCCACCATGGAATGTATCCTCACAATCATGTCTTCCTTTCATAGCCTATGCACCTAGAGTGTATAGGCTTTAACTTCTTTTTGACAGATGGTAGTTAATACAGAGGGAAACATTTGTTAATTGTCTATTGAAGATAGTGAAGGGGAGGGAAGTATTTAATCCACCTTTTGTTTTTTTGCTGACACAGCCTTATTTCCTCAACATCTCTTTCTTTTCTTCCTTTCTGTTACAGGTGGGGATCAAACATGGCATAATCAAACATTGTGGAGCCTAGGCATGAAATAAGCAATTGCTTTACTGGCAGAGAAAGGATATAATCTTTAAGCAGTAGCACAAGGATATACATTAGGTGCAATATCTAGAGAAGATGCTGTCACTGGCCCTAAATGGAGGTATCCTGCATGGGAACTAAGGATTCAGTCAGGTCTGGGAAGCCAAAAAGTTGTAAGAGGAGTAGGAGACTTCCCCCTTTCCAATTGGATCATTGCTTACCTGAAAAATCTAGCTGCACCTTAGATTATCTCTCTGAAGAAAGTACCTTATTGGCTTATGCTAACGGCCTTGTTGTGGCCTAACTCCTCCATGTTATAACAACTTCCAGTATGCTAAACTCCTGTCATTCAGCAGTAACTTCATTTTCTGAATGTATTTAAATATAGTTGAATTTTGTTTGAGGGTACTAAATAGTCAATCACATTATACATAAATTGACATAATTAAAATGGTTACAAATAGTACCTGGTAATGTATTTAATTCCCCTATTCAGTCAACCTGTCATATCCATTTCTTTGTGGTCCTGAAGCTGAATGGTTTTTCAAAAAGATAACTTAGGGTTTGTACTGGAGAACCAAAGAGCTATGTGACCACAATGTGTGTGATGTGTGTGATGTGTGATGTGTGTGTGAGTGTGTGTGTGTGTGTGTGTGTGTGTGTGTGAGAGAGAGAGAGAGAGAAATGTGTGTTTGGCTTGGCTTCTTTCATTTAAAAACAAACTAATAAATAACCTTTAAAAGATAATGGATAGGTGTTCATTAGGCTTATGATGAATATGAGGCTATATTAATTCTCCATATGCATGTTTATACACACATATATATGCATATATTTACATGTATACACATAGTGTTGAAAGTTAATGACTTAGTGATTCAATAAATCTTGAAAATATTACAAAATTTCCTAACTATACATTGTTTTCTGTTATATTTTGTAGTCTTAATTCATTAATTAAAATGCTGCATATTATACTATAGTGTGCTTATGAGGGTTACATTTTAAATTGTTATAAGGCTGTCATAATTAAAGTATCTGTATTATCACTTACACATCAGAATTACCAACCAAATAGCATCCATGAACATTTTTACTCTTTAAAGGGTCATAGTTTTAAGAGTAATATTCTCTGCTTCTACATATATATTTATTGTCTCAGCCAAAATTTTGGTAGCTTCTGATATTTAACTGAGAATAATTTAGTGAAGCTTTCTTTTCCCAGTAGCAAATTGTCTTTTAGGAGAACACTTAACTTTATTATATTTGCAAAAATTAAAAACTAAACACATTTAACATCCTTTATATTTTGTAGATAAAGGAAGGATATGAAGCATGTAAATACAATACTGGTCATTAAGTAGGTTAGAGAGTGATCTTATTTTACTATCAATGGTCATCAAACACATGATTATTAATTATGTTCTTGGTGGTTTCTTTTTCAGTCATTATTCAAATTGAACATATTTCTAAAAATCTTTAGTAGAAAATGATTTTGTCAATTTTGTTTTATAAACAAGTTTTCCCCAAGAATCTCTAGTGAAAGGAATTAAAGTGTTCTAAAATTTTCACACTGAAAACTAAAATGTTACCTTTCAGAGTTTATTTTTTGAAAAAGAATATATAATCTGAGATAAAATGAGATATGCATAAAAAAGGTGTTATGCTTGTTTTTTTAAATTCAGAATAAAATAATAAAAAATTAATATAAAAATAAAAAATAAAAGTAATAGAATTCCTCTTTTTCAAGAATTCCAATAACTAAACAGTTTGGAGTGATACAAATGCCTCTCATTGAACAAGATGATATAAGCTTTTTCTGTTGATATGGAAGCAAGTGAAATTTAAATATTTAGATAATTTTGTGTGTAATGTTTTTTGGGAGTATTATCAGATATTTTTGCTTGTAGCATGAGTAAATTATATGGCACTCATCACTTCCTCTCATCTGAAAGAAAATAAATTTTTTTCTAAATACTTCACACTCATAAGATATTATTTTTCCTAATTATTAATCCATTAATGAAATTTTGTTTATGCCTTTCAACTATTAAGATGCACAAGTTAACCACTTTCCTTTTATTATGTAGCACTTTTTTATTTTTTAAAATAAGCATTTCTACTGTGTATTAAATCTAAACCAATAAAAAATGCACTGAGGGATTCGTTTTTAAAAACTCTAGTTGTAAAAATTTGTATTCCACATCACAATACAAAAAAAAAATCTGTCCCTCTGCCGGACTAATGTTAGTTTGATGATTATACTAATATTAACTGCTTTACTTGAGTAAGCAAAGAGAAGTAAAATACCAGTCAGACCAGCTGTTAATTCACAGAGTGTTGTACTATGCTTATTAAAAATACCCAAAAGATGTACCTTTGTGGTTCAGTCTTTTGAATTAGAATCAGAATATTAATCATGCTTCAGGCCTAAATTAAACATTGGAAGGCCCCTTAAGAATTTTCACCAAATTTTCTTGGATTTTTCTTTATTGGGTCTTCCTGGACTCTGTTTAGCTCTGTAATTGCTTTGCTCCTTTGTTGATAGGTTAAAGCACAATGTGATTTTCTCCATGTCATAATATTTAAGAGGACAGCTCAATGTTCTACTCCTAGGTGTGATGTGCAGCTGAGACACGGATATATAACAGGGATATTGTTTACAGTGTCAGAGAAATTGCGGGGTGAGGACTAGAGTGGAGCAAAAGTCCATATTCATACAATATGTTGAATTTTGTCTCTGCATCATTTATATTTCAAAAGGGTTATGTCCAGTGGTCCTACCAAATATAGTTGACCTTACGCATATAAGTATGTGTATTGATTCAGCATTTTCTTCAAACAGGAGGAAAAAAATAAGATATAAAACATATATGTGCAACATTTTAATATGTATCATCACTAGATTTCAGTGTAATTCTTCTCATTATTAATAATAAATGCATTAATGACCTACTTACTAAGTCTACAGCAAGTCCAATGAAGTGGAAAAACATATGGGTTGTGGTTTCTGAATCATTGACAAAATGAATTGAGGTAGTAGGATGTGAATAGGAGCCTTGTTTAGGTGTCTGAGGAAGGTGAATAGCGCTTTTATTTCTGGTGGAGCTATAGGGATGGCTTTATAGATTTATTTCATATTTAATCTCAGTAAAAATTTTCTCTTCCACTGACTAGGGGATTTGGATGGGGTAAGCCTGAAAAGAGATGCCGTAATCTTTCTTCCTTATGAGAGGGTTCAAGGGGAAGTGAATGTGCATATTTCAGAAAGGAATATATAAGACAAGAGAATACTGTTTTTGAGTGTAATGCAATTGTATTTCTGTTGCATTATTAATAGTCTGGACTGGAACAATTTCTCTCCTTTTTATTTCCTTTCATATTAGATTTTAAGTTCCTTGAGATTAGGGTTTGTTTATTAAATAACAATAATACTAAATGATAATAACAATATGGCACTTAAACATTTTGAAAGGGATTTATACATCATCTGGTGACACAGTGAATAGAGTGATGGACATGGAGGGAAGACCTAGCTCGAAATCCAGCCTTAAACATTTATTAGCTGTAGGACCCTTGGCAAGTCACTTAACCTCTCTCAGGGTCTGAGATCCATCATTAGTAATAATAGCACCTATCTCACAGAGTTTTTGTGAAGATCAAATGAGGTAAAAATGGAAAGCGCTTTGTAAACCAAAGCTACTATTAGTGTTAGTCTTCACTTAATCTTATCTTTGTTGTCCAATGCTTAACAGTGCCTAGCACATAGTAAGTGATTAATAAATGCTTGTTAACTTGTTGGATTTTGTCCCTGGCACTTAGAATAATCTCTTGTGTATGTATTCATTTACACTTGAAGGAGCTATGATTTCATCAGTTTATGAAACTTTTGCTATGAAATCTTTGCCCACTGAAGCAAATTGCAACCCATTTATGATTTAGTAGATAAACCTTAGGGAGTTATCTGAAGTACTGAGGAGTTGTGACCTGTTTAAGATCACAAAGTTAGTATGTCTTAGAGATGAGTTTTGAGCCCTCTTCTTCCTGACTCCATGCTTAACACTTTGTCCTGTAGCCACACAACTTCTCTGTGCTTCGTTGATGTAGCTTAATAAATATTTATTGAATTGAATTAATATGATGGGATTATAGGCTGAGGGCCAAAGGGGAGTTTGGAGGTCATCTAGTCCAACCCACTCATTTTACAGATCAGATATAAATTCACTTAGGTATTAAGTAAGTAGCAGCCACATGGTTAGGATCTAGGCCTTCTAATTCCAAATACAACAAACTTTCTTTCCACCATAATTGAAGACAATTATGTAAATGTTTAACATATAATATCTATTTAGCCATAGATATTAGACAGACAAACTGATCTTTCTAAAACATATATAATACATAATATGCATAAACATATATAAATATGTAAATATACACATTATATTTATGTAGACATATATGTGAGTACATAAATCAGTTTGATGGAAAATTGTGAGCATGAGCCATCCTGGAGTGGATAGACACTATGGTAGAGACGAAGTGCATATTCATAGATACACCACATCATGTCAGGAAGAATCATCTCTAAGTCCTTCTTCTGGTAAATGGCCCGTGTGACCCTAGGAAAGTCATGTACCTCTTAGCACCCTCAGACTAACTCAAAGACATATAACAGTTGTTGACATCTCCTAGTAAAATGAGTTGTTTTTTTTTTTCCCACCAGGAATTACCTAACCCAAGGAAGTCATGGGGGCATCACCACCACTACCATTACTTTCCTTTAAAAACGATTGCTATCATAGAACAAACCTCAGCCAACAATCACCAGCAGCTGAAATTAAGATCTCTTTGGATTTTAATAAAGAAGTTCCTTTTAAAGACCTTTGGTAAAACTGATACATTGATTATTTAGCATTTAAGAATAAGTTCAGTATCAATTATTTGAAAAGTAAGAGCATGCCATAGGGCAGTGATATTCTACTACTAAACCAGCTGACCATAATTTAAACAGAAAAGAATTATGGGACACAAATTCTGCTAGAAGTGACTGCAAAAAAGTTGAGCTGCATATCATCAGTTTAGAAACTGGATTAACAACTTACTTTTCCAAAGACAGCATGCAAACTAGAAGGAGGATTATAACGAGTTTAGGCCCTCAGGGCATGTCCGATTTTTTTTTTTTAAAGCAAGGAGAAAGTAGATTTCAAACTTCCTGTGAAGAGACTAAGTATAATTGAAAATGAGAAGGGAACTGACCTGAATCATAATGCTACAGGTTCTAACTGGGACCTTTACAGGCCCAGGAAGATGCAGTGGTCCGGTGTATTAAGTATTTGGCTGAGATCTAAGCGTGTAAGGGAAGAAAGGTCATTTTACATTGAGGAGCAAGATCTCTAAATCAACAAATAGAATTACCCAGAACTTTTTAGAAGATGGATGCTGCATGAAAATGTGGTAGGCGGACAAGAAGAAAAAGTCAAGCTATCTGAGACCGGGTAGCCATTTGTCATGTGAAATAAGCTTATTTCCTTTTGGAACAATAGAAAGTTGCATTGTTAAATAGGAAAAATGAATTTGGTGCATAAATCAGAGGACAATTTTTCAGTGTCTTTATGTGAAGCGATCTTTCTACATAATTTTGCCTTCCAGGCAGGATGGCATTTTCATGTTTTTTATTCATTTATTCATTTTTATAAGTAATTATTGAATGTTGGTTATGTGCATAGCACTTTATTGGGAGGAAGTCATACTGCTTAGATTGTCACTTTGGAGAACAGATGAACAAATACGTGGTGGAATTGTTGACTTACCTTTTTAGGCTGATTTCACATCACAGCTCCTCCTGTTCTTTATATTTCAGTCAAGTTGCCTGTCTAATATTCTCAGTACATGACTCTCTTTCTTCTGCCTCCATGCTGTCACATAAGATGTCCCATATGCCTGGAGTGCTTTCCCTTCTTGCTTCTACCATCTAGAATCCTTAGATTTTTCCAAAGTATAACTCAGGTTGCCCCCTCCTTTAGGAAGGCTTCAGTTGTTAGAGGTCTCTCCCTCTTTGAATTATTTTGTATTTGTTAATCTGTTTCAATTTGTATCCAAGCATGAAACCAGCAAGATGGAGAAGTTTCTTTAATCTGCGAACAAAAAAATTAAAAAATCATGCACAAATTTTAGTGTAACTAAAGCTGAGGACAGAAACACAGCCCAAGGTAAATCCCCATGCAATAACATTGGAGGACTTAAACACTTAGAGCTCCCTTTCAGTGTCCTCATCCAACCCTCCTCACAAACCCATCTCATATGGTAGGCAATGTACAAAAGCGCCTGTTGGGTTTGTGCTTTCGGGTTTGAGTGTGGGAATCTCTACTGTGTCCTCCACTGCCACAGAAGGGATTCATTCTAAACCCTTCTCTAATATCACAAGAGGTGGCAGTCCTTGATTCTGTTCAGCAATGGGATGAAAAGGAAAATCAGTTGAAGGACAACACAGTACTCATAAGACGCAACTAGAGGGGGAAAAGTTTCTATGTTTGAAGTAAAGGAGACTGAAAATCATGGGGCCTGGAAACTCTAGACTGGCATCTGACTCTCACAACCCCCAAAATGAGCAGGCTGAGAACAGCCAATTTGGCAGATTTGAGGGGCAATGTATGAAGTAGGGGTCAATTAGTGAGGAGGGAAATAAGAGAAAAAAACACTGGGAATACCATAGAAAGGCTGAAAGACCAAAAGGATGAGAAAGAGAAGCCTAATTCACAAAGAAATAAGCCAACAAAAAGCCTCAAAAAGATGGAAGAGAGAATGAATAAAAGCTCAGAGGACCAGGTCATATGACCAACAAGATGGAGGACTAGACATTTTCTCTGATCCTCATAACCTCTCAGACCTTTCCAAGACAGATAATCTGTGCCAAAGGCATCAACTTCAATTGTTTCAATGACTTAGGGCACCAAGAACCCAAAAGAAGGTTTAAAAACTCCTTGAACTAATGCCTAATTCATGCTCACTCAGCTCCCACCTTCCCCACTGCCCATTATGCTCCAGTAGCAAGGCTGCACTAGCTGACTGGACCCGAGGGTTTTCCACAAAATGTAACTCCACACCCTGATTCCATCTCTTTCCAGTGACACAGAGGTCCAAACTTCACACTGCAGAAATATCCTGAGGCTACAACAACTAGCAACATAACAGCATTCTGTGTTACGAGTTCTGCAGAATGATGGAACAGAGGGAATGGGGCAGGATACATGTCTGGCTTGCAATGGTTCTCAACCCTATGTCCTGATGCCCAATTCCATCCAATGTTATAGAGAATCAAATTCCAAAGGGCAAAAATTTGCCTAGGCACCAGTAGAAATAGTATGGCAATATTCTGTACCATCAGGCCAGAGAACTGAGGAACAGAGAGGGAAAAGAACAGGATACTTTCTCTATCTCTCTCTCACTCTCTCTCTGCATGTGTATGTGTGGGGGTGGGGTGGGTGGAGTGATTGTGAGTGGGTTCACTCCACTAAACCTGAAGAAGAAAGCCCAATGTCCATCTGCTGCCAGTTCTATTCTTCTAAAAGTCACCTGGGGCAAAAAACTAGACAAATGAATCATAAATTGTCCAGCAGGGGAGAAGACTGAGATGCTTTGAGATCTAGCCTCTAGGGAAAATATCAGAGGAAAAAGAGTCAGAAAGTGAGCATTAGGGAGTAGTAACTGGAAAAACAAATTCAAATTACAAAAGATCTCAGGAAGAAGAAAACTCGAAGAACTTGAGAATAAGCCAATAAGCCACAAGAAAAAGTATTAACAGCAGAAAGAAATACAATATTCAGGTCTATTTAAAAAATCAAATATCTATGAATAAATACTGAAAAACAAAGAAAAACTTTTCAAAGTTGATGAGGCAGAGGGGCCTGTGGATTTTTAGGAGAGCATGGAATTACAACATACTGTTCTTTAATGGTTTAAAAGAGAAATGAGAATTGTGAGAACAGAATTTTTGACCTGCACAGTACAAATAATTCTTAGAATAGAAAACAACAACAACAACCATGAATCTGCAGTGGCAAATCTTACCAAAGAAAACAAGAGAGGACAAATGATTGGGAATGCAAATACATGCATGAAGTGAAGGATAATTAAAAATAAGAAAACAAACAAAAAAAAGTTAATAGAAAACATCCTATCTATTCCAGCAAAACATTGATTTCAAAGACAGGGTGCATAGAGACAACTTAGGATTCTAAGTTTCTCAGAACATGACAAGTCAAAAACCCTGAACATCATAATGCAAAAACTTCTGAGTTTCTGAACATAGAAAACAAAGTTCCAACTGAAGGAATACACATATTGTCTCCAGAAGAAAAAAGGCTCAGAGGAATAAAAGCATAATGCACAAGTATTAGAAGGAAAAGGAAGCCAAAAAATACAGAAAAGAAACTCTGGAATATAGAAAGAAGGAAAGAAAGGAAGGTAGAAATAAGGAAAGAAAAACTTGTTAAATAAGATATTAGGAATAAAAATAGGGCAGAAATCATAAATCTCAATGCACAATTTTTAAAAGAAGCAGATTCTATTACTTAGAAGATGTAATCATTTTTCAAAAGGACTAGAATCTCTAGGGGGAAAATGAAAACTTTAATGAACAAGCTTGGCCCCAAAGTGATATAAAGAAAACACTTTCATCTCTTTCTTGTAGAGGTAGGATGCAGGATATTGCATATATAATTGGACTCAGTTGATATGTTGTTTAGTTTTGGTAAACTTCTTTTTGTTTTCTTTTTGTTTTAACTTGTTGATTTTCTATGGGGGTGGGATGGGAAAAAGACATAACGGTGAAATAGCAATAATGGGAAGTGAATACAAAAGATAGAAAATATTTCGTATTTTTTTTTTTTGGTAAGGCAGTTGGGGTTAAATGACTTGCCCAGAGTCATACAGATAGTGAGTGTTATATGTCTGAGACCAGATTTGAACTCAGGTCCTCCTGATTTCAGGACCGGTGCTCTATCCACTGCTCCACCTAGCTTCCCCCTAACTAGTATTTTTGAAAGAGAAAATTACATCTCTTAAACATAAAAATACAGAAGTGGAAAAAAATTTGAGAAAAATAAAAGTTAGCATAAAACAGCATGCATGCTATACAAGCCAAAATAATTGACCTTGAAGACAATATGTGCAGAGAAATTTTAGGGTCTTGAGATTTCTAGAAGGCCGAGAGAGAAATCCAAACATGAAATAATAAGAGAAAGCTGCTCAGAAATTCTACATATAAACAACAAATCATTGATACATTGGTTCCCACAGAGACTACTAAAGGATTGGGGTGAGGAATTATGTTGGAAACTTCATCATATAATGATTAAATTTCCTAATTTCAATAGTAAATGACAAAAATTTTAATTAGTCAGGAGAAATATCATCAAATGTGATGGAAATGCGATTTAAATAATGTAGTATTATTCAGCAGGCATAAGAAATTATTGGAAAGAATGGAACATTATGTTCCAAGAACAAAGAAGCTGAAGCAATATGAAATGACATGTACTGCCAGCTGAGCTTAATCATCAGTATTAAAAAGAGGGACTTTCAATAAAGAAGACACTTCTCCCTCCCCCTCCTTGAAAAAAAGAATAAAATTGAAAGAAGAATGTTTTACTTGCAAACAACAGAAACATGTGAAAGGTAGATAAGTAAAATTAATTTTAAAAAGACCAATTAAATCAAGACATATATTCATATGCTATTGTTTAAAAGAAAAGATATTGAAAATAAAGGAGGAATAAAAGAAAGAGGAGTTATCAAGACACAAAAAAGGAGATGAATCTAAAGATTTAAGAGGAACTCAAGAAATCAGCAGGAAATTGTAGAAATGTCCTTCAATTGGGGAATGACTGAAATGGTGGTATATGATTGTGATGGAATACTACTGTGCTATAAGAAATAATGAGCTTGATGATATTAGAAAATCATGGACAGGCTTGCACAAAATAATGAAGAATGAAATGAACAGAACCAAGAAAATTGTATGCAGTAAGAACAATATTACTTTAAGAATGACTTTGAGCAAATAGAACATTTTGACTATTATAAATACCCAAATTAACTACAAAGTACATATGAAATATGAAGGAAGACTCTATCTGCATCCAGAGAAAGAACTGGATAAATAGAAGCATGTATAGAATGATGTTACATGTTCATACACACATATGTGTATGTGTGTATGTGTGTCTAATGGTAGCCATATCTAAGGTGGGGGAAGGAAAAAAAGAAGTTTACATGATAACTTTAATATATATTTGAAGGGAATAACAAGTTATACATAATAGATATGCAGTTTTATGTGCAATCTTTTTTTAGTATTCTGTTATGAAAATACTTGCTTTATTCCATAAAAAATAAAGAAAATTAAAAATGAAGAAAAATAAACAAAATTTTAAAAATGTTTCAATGTTTTCTTTTCTTACTTTTAAAAATAGCTTATATAGCATTGGAATTAATTGTTCCTTAGGTATTTAATAGAATTCACTTTTAAATCAACTGGTTCTGAGGATTTTTTCTCAGAGAGCTCATTTATGGAATGTTCAATTTTCTTTTTTAAGATAGAGCTATTTAAATATTCTATTTCCTCCTAGGTTGAACTAGGCAATTTATATTTTTTAAATATTGATCCATTTCATTTAGATTGTCAGTTTTATAGGCATACAGTTGTGCAAAATAGTTCCTGATATTTGTTTTAATTTTGTCTTCATTGGTTGTGCATTCACCCTTTTCATTTTTGATATTAGTGATTTGGTTTTCTTTCTTTTTTAAAATCATAATAACCTATGTTTAATATACTTTTTAATAAAACCAACTCCTAAGTTATTTATTAGTTCAATTTTTTTTTATTTTCAGTTTTACTAACCTCTCCTTTAATTTTCAGAATTGCTATTTTGATGTTTAATTGGGAATTTTTAATTTGTTCTTTTTCTAATATATTTTATTGTTTTATGTCTAATTTGTCCATCTTTTCATTTTCTCTTTTACTGGTGTAAATACTTAGAGATATAAAATTTTCCCTAAGTATTGCTTTGACTATGTCCCACAAATTTTGACATATTGCCTCATTGTTTTCATTTTCTTTAATAAAATGATTTGTTGTTTGTTCCATTCATTTTTTAGAATTAAATTAGTTTCCATTTAATTTTTAATCTCTGCTTTCAAATCTCCCCCACTTTTTTTTTTGGTGAGACAATCAGGGTTAAGTGACTTGCCCAAGGTCACACAGTACGTGTCAAGTGTCTGAGGCTGGATTTGAACTCAGGTCTTGACTCCAAGGCCAGAGCTTTATCCATTGCACCACCTAGCTGTCCCTCAAGTCTCTTTTTAAAATATACTTTTATCACATTATGGTCTAAAAAGGTGCATTTAATATTTCTGCTTTTCTGCATTTGTTTGTTCAGTTTTATGCCCTAATATATGGTCAATTTTTTTGTGAAGGTGCCATGTACAGCTGAGAAAAGAGTAAAATCCTTTCTATTTCCATTCAGTTTTCTCTAGAGGTCTTTCATGTCTAACTTTTCTAAGATTCTATTCATCTCCTTGACTTCTTTCTTATTTATTTTATGTTTAGATTTATTTATTTCTGAGAGGGGAAAGTTGAGGTTCCCCATTGGTATAGTTTTACTATTTCATCCTAAACTCATTTAACTTTTATTGTAAGAATTTGGATGGTATGCCGTTTTGTGCATATTTGTTTAGTATTGATACAACTTCATTGTAACAATATGTAGTTTCTCTCTTTATCCTTTTTAATTAGGTCTATTTTTGGTTTTGCTTCGTCTGAGATTATGATTGCTATCCCTGTCTTTTTACTTCTCCTGGAGCATAATACATTCTGTTCCTCATTTTCCCCATAATTTTCCCCATTCTCCCTCTCCCTTCTTCCTTCTCCCATTGCCTCCTTTTTTCTTAGTCTGCCCTTTTCTTTTGAGACCATTCCAACAAAATAGACTTAAATCCATGCCCTCTGTCTAAGTAGATTTCTTCTGATTTACCTAATGATGGTAAAGTTTTTAGGAGTTACATGTATCATCTTCCCATTTGGGAATGTAAACTACTGAAGCTTATTTAATTCCTTATAATTTATCACTCATGTACCTTTTGATGCTGCTCCTACATCTGCTGTTTAATTGTCAAATTTTCTATTCAGCTCTGATCTTTTCATCAGGAATGCCTGGAAATACTTTATTTAATTAAATGACCATTTTTTATCATGTCAGCTACTAAATCTTGTGTGATCCCAATTGTGTCTCCATGGTATTTGAATTGCTTCATTCTAAGTGCTTTCAGTATTTTCTCCTTGACCTGGGAGATCAGGAATTGGCTGTAATATTCCTGTGACTTTACATTTTGGAATCTGTTTCAGGAGGTCATTGGTGGATTCATTCAATTTCTGTTTTGTCCTCTTGTTTTAAGATATTTGGGCAGTTTTCCTTTATAATTTCTTGAAATATGAGTTGTATATGTGTGTTTTAATCATGGTTTTCAGGAAGTTCAATAATTCTTAAATTGTCTTCCCTTGATCCATCTTCCTGGTCACTGTTTTTCTGATGTTTCATATTTTCTTCTATTTTATTTTTATTCTTTTGATTTTGTTATATTGTTTCTTGATGTCTCATGGAGTCATTAGCATCTACTTGACCAATTTTAATTTTTTAATGAATTATTCAATTAGTTTTTTAATCTGTTTTTCCATTTTTACCAAGCTGTTAATTCACTTTTCATAATTTTCTTGTATTACTCTAATTTATTTCCCCATTTTCTCTAATGTTCTTATTTTATTTTTAAAATGATTTTTTGCTCTTTTAAAAAATCTCTTTCTTTAGTTCTTCTAGAAGTTCCTGTTGGGCTTGTGTCCAATGATGATTTTTTTTCTTTGAGGCTTTGCTTCTAGATCAGGCTTGTATAACTTGTGGCCTGTGGGCTATAAACAGCCCACAATCATGCCAAAGGATTTCGGGTGGTCTGTGAAAAATGTAGAAGATATTTTCCTCTAGATTTTTTGTGGCCTGACCAAAATCCTTTGACGTGCCATAAGTGGCCTGTGGGCTGCTTACAGCCCGTGGGCCTCAGGTTATACAGACCTGTTCTAGATGTTTTCATTTCATTGTCTTCTTAAATTGTGTCTTGTGTCTTGTGCTTCCTTTTTACGATGGTAGCTTTTTATATTCAGGTTCTTTTGTTATTGTTTGCTCATTTTTCAGTCTATTTCTTTAATTTGTACTTCATGTGAGAGTTGGCCTATGCTTACCACTGGGTGGTAATAGTGGTGCCTTTAACCCCAAAGATAACTTCCTAGTTTTTTTTTAATCCCTTTTTTTTTCTGGAGTAATTTATTGTGTTACTTGTGCCTTCCTTGTTTGCTATATTTTTGAACTTCTTTTGTATTTCTGAGATATCTATAAAAATAATCTGCTCACATCTAGTTTACTTTTTAAGGTATCTCTTTCATTGAAAATCTCTCTCTCTCTCTCTCTCTCTCTCTCTCTCTCTCTCTTTCTCTCTGTCTTTCTCTTTTCTTTCATAATTAGGCCCAGTGCAGGGCAGAGATTGCATTTTGAGCTCCTTTGCTTTTTGGAAGACATTCCATTTTTTTCTGCAGTTCTTTACCAATGTAAAATAGTTCAGTGTTATTCCAATCTGAAGGTCCTTCCCTGGTTGTTTGCAGAATTTGTCTTTTGTTATTGGAATTATTAAATTTAACTACTCCATATCTTGAAATTTGCAATGTTGGGTATTTTGTTTTTATTATTTTTTGTAGGCAATATGTGGAGTTTTTTGATTTGCAGTTTGATTTTTGTTTTCAGAAATCCTGGGCAATTTTCTTGAATTATTTCTTGCGTTGAGGTTTTCTATTTTTTAAACATGTGTTTTTCTGGGGAGACCTAGAATCCTTATAATGTTCCTACACATCCTATCTTGAAGATCAACATATTTTGCTTGTATAGAAATTATGTTTTCCTTTAACATTTTTACTTTATTGCTTCTCTGCTTCCAGATTGTTTTTCATTTCTATGAATTTGCATTTCCATCATCTGTTTTCTCTTTTGTTTCTTTGGTGACATTTGTCACTATAGATTCCAGTCTTTCTATTCTGCTAATTATTTATGACGTAGAGGATATAAATTCTAGTTTCACAATTCTTATTTCTTTCTTGAGGCATTCAGGAACAACCTGATCTGGTTCTGTGCTCTCTCAGGAATCCATAAGATTCTGTGTGTCTTACTAGAGGTTGATTAATTTTTCTTTGTCTTGCAACATTTATTCTGAAATGTTTGGACTCACTTAAATGACCTGGAGATTATATTCCCTTTTTTTTCTGCTCTCTCTCTCTCTCTCTCTCTCTCTCTCTCTCTCTCTCTCTCTCTC
>NW_020954557.1:4768907-4836407 GCF_900497805.2 Vombatus ursinus
TCTCTCTCTCTCTCTCTCTCTCTCTCTCTCTCTCTCTCTCTCTCTCTGTTTAAACTGGGTTTTCTTCCTTCTAGACATTTAGTGATTTCAGAATTTTTACCCCTTATATCCCTCTGTTGCTCATTTTCTTAAACCTTGTCTTTGATGGTAGTTTCTCCAAGGGCAGGACTTCAAAGCTGTGTCTGCTTCCTCTCATGCTGGGAATTTCCCTTTTCAGCTATATGGCCCTGTAGATAGAGTGCTCAACCTGGAGTAAGAAATATTTGAATTCAAGTAAGGCCTTACTAGCTATGTGATCCTGTGCAGGTGCCTTATGTTCTATCTCAGTTTCCTCATTTGTTGTTGTGAAAATAAATAATATAATGTTTTAAAGCACTTTGTAAACATAGTGTTTTATGCACCATGTAAATATTATTGTTATTATTAATTGTACACAATCTCTTCCCCATGTGACTTTTGAAGTGATAGAACTACTTTCAATAATTGTCAATAAACATTTATTAAACATCTATTATGTGCCAGACACTATGCCAGAGATACAAAAAAGAGAAGAAGAAAACCAAGTCCCTGTCCTCAAGGGCCTCACAATCTACTGAAGACCTCATTGTCCAGTGGATTTCAGTCCCCTTCAAGAGGGTTCCTTCATAGAGTCCCAACACATATTGCCATCCTGCCCCAGTGCCATCTGTTCCTTACATCTTTGGCTGAGTAATGATGCACCCCACAAGGGACACTGTTGCCCTAAGGAGAACTTGCTTCTTCTCTCCTGTACATTCACTTCTGCCACACAGGGTAGGAAAAAAAAGCAGAGCTGAGTTATCTTGTTCATTGTCTCAGAATGGTACGGTATGGGCAAAGGAATTGCTCAGTGGGTACTAGACCACAAGCCTATTGGTTAGGCTGGGCTGTCCTGTCAGAATGGAGACTGGTGGGAGAGAGAGTGCTGAGCATTCTTCTTAGGGATTATGGATTAGCTTTCTTTTTTGTTAATTCATTGAGATGTTACTTCCTTAACATTCTTGGTCTCTTAGAACTCGGAGATAGCTGTGATTATTTCACCTCTTGCACATAATTCTTACTTTGAAGAGTTTGAGAGGTTGTGAGGACCAGGGAAAATGTTGAGTCCTCCACGGAATTGGTCATGTGACCCAGAAGGGACAGTAATGATTATTTTTCCCTACATAAAATCCTGTTACATTTTCCCCACTTTCCCGCTTTCTCTCCCATTTTCTGTATTTCTTTTCCTCCCTCCCTCTCTTCCTCTCTTTCTCTCTCCTTCCTTTCTTCCTTCCTTTTCCTACCTTTTATCTATTGTGTATATCCTTTTTGGAGGATAAACCCACAGTTTATCTCTCTATCTCTCTATATTTTTTTCCATGACCTTTAGACAAGGTTACACTCCAAAGGGCCCATGATATTTTCTTCTCCCATTGAGAATGTAAGCACTAGATCATCATTTAGCCCTTTCAAGCTATTCAAAGTTGCTGTTGTTGTTGTTGTTGTTTTAAACAGTTTTAAATATCCTTAGTCTGGTGTAGAAAAAGTCTTTGCTTTTTCTAGACTCTGCCAAATTCTGGTGTTTTTCTAAAAGGAATGTTGGAAAGAATTATACTGTTGAAAGTCCATGTCTTTCACTGTAAGATCATGCTTAACTTTGTGGGATGTTATTCTTGAATAAAAGTCATTATCCTTTGTTTTTCACTGTATTACATCTCAATTTTTTTTCCTTTCATTTTTACTTAATAGTATTTAGCCCTACACAATTTTAACTATAGTTCTTTGGTAAGTGATCTACCCTTTCTTGATGATTCCATTCTTGTATGAGTTAAACTAAGGATTACTTTCTTGTGTCATTTTATGACTTCCATCAATCTATACAATCTAGTTCTAATACTTTTTTGGGGCAATTTTCTTTTATGAATTCCTGAAATATAATATCCAAGGTATTTAACAAATATGCCGTCCTTTTCTGAGTGGCCAGTGATGCTCAGATTATCTCTCTGAGACTTATTTTCCAGGTCACTGGCTTTTTTATTGTATATATCTTGCTTATTCATCCAATTTTCCTGTCTTCTGACTTTGTGCTAATATTTCTTGCTACATTGTTGGAATTTTAGTTCTGTCTTCTTCATTTTTTTTTGTCCAAGATGTCATCTGTTGTAAGTCTCCTTTGGAATTTTCCATTAAGAGTTCTGATTTCATCCTTATGTCTAATTTCACTCATCTATGTCTGGTCCCACAAAATAGAATAAGAAAGAATGGGTAGAAGCTATAAAGATATAAATTTATATTTTATACTACAAGGAAAAACTTTCTAATAATTAAAGATACTCCCAAGTGGAATGAGCTACCTCAAGAAGCAATGGGCTTAATTCTTAGTCTTGAAGCAGAAGTTTTATGACTCTCATCTGGTATGTTATGGGGAGGGGGGAGAAGGAGGGATTCTTTATCCCTGGTGATTCTCAATATTTTTGCTTCTGTGATTCTTCCTTCAACACTCTTATCAATTCTTCCAGCTATTCTTAGGGTTCTTGTGCCCATCCTTTTCTCTAGGCTTTTAAATGTTGTTACAGAATTATTTTCACCTTCTGAACTTTTCTTCTTGCATTCTCCTACTTCCTAGTATTTATTCTTTAATTTTGTAGTTTGTATTTGACTGTTCATTTTCTAAATCTCCCTGTTCTGCCATCCCTCTCCTCATTTCTCCCAATTCATTATGAAGATTCTTTCTTATCTCCTCTTTCATTTGCTGTTAAATTTTACCTATTTTATAAAGTACATTTCTTGCTGTTTTGAGGTGATGAGGGGAGCTGAGTTTCTGAGCATTATCTCACTGAGCAGTCCTACCAGAAATCTCCTGTATTTTTAGGAGGAAAAGTATCTAAACCAGGAGGAGAGGAGAAATTAGGCAAATTTTATTAAGTTTACTTAACTTGATTTTAATTGTTGAATTTTGAAACTTAGCACTACCACCTTTAATAAATGAAATAGCATACATCTATGGCCCTTAGACTGTTTTTACAAGAAACCAAAACAATTATTTTAATTTAGCAGGAAGAAAATGTCCAAGTGAACTGTTTGATTGAATTGACCATTTGACTATATTACCCAGTTAATCCACCAAAAACATAGTCTGGTGCTTCATTATAGTATAGAAGGGTTGTTGTTTTTCCAAAAGCTATAATACTAGAAGAAAACCTTTGGCAGGACCTATTGAAGTAGGAAAACTTCAAGTATGGGCCAAACAATGGACTGTATTTCTGTTGTCTAAGAACCAGGTTAGCTTTGTTTAGAGAGTCTCATCTACAGAGGGATGGATTTTTTTAGGCACTGAAGAACTTGGAGACCATTCACTAAGTCTTAGAGGGATTGTGTTCTATACTAGAAGGAGTACTCATGTTGATAAAATCATATAGGCTAATGAAATCATAGATTTCTAGGTGGAAGTCAAGCACTATCAGCTGTGTTTCCCTTGTAAGTAGTGGGGTATCCCATATGCTTTTACTTTTCTAGGATTTCAGAGGAAGTCATCTCTTATTATCTGTGAATGATGAATATTACGTAAAAAACTTGCTTTGAACCTTGTGGCAAAGAAGGAAATATTCCCTCCATAGCTAGATAATTTATTAAGCTTTTCCTATATACCATGCACTGTGCTAGCCTTGCCCATAAGAAACTTCTATTTAAATGTGAGAAGACAACACATAAAGGGAACCTGAAAGGGTATGGGGAATGTATGTGATGACATGCATACATAGTGGGTATAGAAGCCTGGACCAGGTAAGGGGAAAGCTCATCTATCAGTGATTGGACAAAGGGGTAGAGTACAAGGTTGCTTTGGGGAGAAGAGGAGAAAAGATGACGATGATGACTAGACTGTAACAAGCATATTGAATATCTGAATTTTCACTATATTGAATTCTTTGTACATAAATATTACCACAAGAATCTAATTCAGATCTTATTCTTCTTTTTTGCTTTTACTATTATGATTTATGTTATAGCCAATTTTTCTCCCTGATGATTATAAGCTTTTGGTTCCATCTATGTTAAACTTAAGTTCAGAAAAATATTTAGTCCTAAGACAAATCTTTCCAGAGTTTTCTTAAAATGCATTTATATTCTATAGAGTACTGAAGTTATTCTTTTTTTGAAATACTTTTTAATTTTTAACATTCATTTTAAACATTTTTTGGGTTCTGAATTCTTTCCTTCCCTCCAGCTTTTCTCCCACCCATTAAGAAAGCAAGAAAGGTGATATCAATTATGTGAAATTATCAATATCAAATATATCAATATCAAAATATCTATATCAAACATGTGAAATTATGCAAAACGTATTTCTCTATTAGCCATGTTGCAAAAAAGTAAGAAAAATGTTGAAAAAGTGAAAATAATATGCTTCCATTTGCACTCATATTTCACCACTTCTCTCTTTGGAGGTGGATCATAAGTTCTTTAGAATTGTCTTGGTTCATTTTATTGATCAGAATAGCTAAGTCATTCACAATTGATCACTTACAATGTTGCTGTTACTGTGTACAATGTTCTCCTGCTTCCGGTTACTTTACTTTGCATCATGTAAGTCTCCCAAGGTTTTTCTGAAACCAATCTGCTTGTTATTTCTTATAGGACAATAGTATTCCATCATAATCATACACTGTAACTTGTTTGGCCGTTCCCCAGTTGATGGGCATTCCCTAAATTTTCAACTCCTAGCCATCACAAAAAGATCTGTGATGACTATTTTTGTACATATAGGTCTTTTTCCTTTTCCTTTGATCTCATTGGGATGCAGACTTAACAGCGGTATCACTGGGTAAAAGGGTACATATAGTTTTATAGCCCTTTGGGTATAGTTCTAAATTGTACTCCAGAATAGTTGGACCAGTTCACAATTACACCAGCAATTCATTGGTGTCCTGATTTTCCACATCCCCTCCAACATTTGTAATTTTCCTTTTCTTATTTCTAAGATAATTATGAGTTACATTTTGTTTACATGTTATAGCTGTATTTTACAATGTTGTGACTAATGCACCAATTCAGATATTTGGGGAACACAATAAAATATACTCATATACTTTTACTAAAATATTTGCAAAAAATACCCTAGCAGAATGGCTTAACTTCATTCATCATCAGCATGTTTGTTATTGACATCTAGACTTTTCATAAAATTAAGTTTTATTTGCCTATTAATATTAATTAATTCATTCTTGATGAGGGTAGGGAATATGAAGGAAACAGCTATGTGTATTTGCTGGAAAGATGTTAGAAAGTATGTGTCATACACCTTCTAGGACTTCTCCATTCCCACTTGCATTGGCAGGCCAGGTCCCCAGAGTATGTCTGCTACTATTTCTCCTTCCGGATTCTAGAGACAATTTTGAGGTGCTAGAATTTTCTGGTACTTTCAATACAAGCCCCCAGTGGAATGCTTCCCATTACTAAGAATAATTAATTATTTTTTAAAATGGGTATTTACTAAGCAGGTATATCAATAACAGTTGTTATAAAATAACCCTTCCAAACTAGGCACATTTTCCATTTCCACAAACAAGATCTCTGTGAAGAGTGGGTTCAAATTTGCAATAAAGTGGTAGTGAGATATGTGTCAGGAATCTGGCAAGTGGATACTCATAAGTCCTTATTTCTGAAATCCTTTCCCTCCCTTTATAGTCTTCATTAAATTCCCTTTAGATATAATTTTCTGATGGACTTCAAGGGTTAGTGTCCATGTAGAATCCTAAAGCCCCTACTCAGTGTTTCTAGTATCTCCCCAGGGTTTCTCTCAGCTTAGGGTACAGAAGCCGTCCATTGTCAGCCACTGCTGCTCTAGAGATGCTGCTCCAAAGGCCCTATCACTGATGACAATGGGACATCCTGATCTTCCAAACTTTTAAAAGTTAATTCTGTCTCTGATACTTGGTTGTCTTTCAGAAGACCTATTTGTCTGTTTCTACTCCCCACTAGCTCACTGAGTTGTCTCCTAATCTGATCTCGTGTAGTCCGGCTTATAATACAGACAGTGAAAAAGGAGAGATAGTATATCCTCTCCCCAAGAGTTACTCTGTCTCTAGGTCTTAGATTCCTCACACTTGCATTTAAGAGTCTACTCCCATTCTATTAACTCTGAATTGGCCTGCTGTATATATGCATGTGTATGTATATTCTGACACACGTATGTGCATATAGTATTTATGTGTACACATATGTATTTGCACGTATATTATATATATACACTACATGCATATATGAATGCATGCATACATGAATGCATATATCCCGAGAGGCATGACTGGATATTCCTCAACCAATTGCCAGATGTTTCCTGTGTGGAAATCATCTGTCTCTATTCAGCCACTCAAATCCCCTGTGATCATTTCGCATTGATTGAGGTTTATTTACACCTAGTTTACCACTGATTGATTGAGTCAGAATGTCTCTCTGGCTCTTCTGTGATTAATTGGGGTGAGGGTGGGGCCCCACCTTTGCATAAACATTTATACATGCATATGTGTATACACACACACACATATAAATATACATATATATATATACATATATATATATACATGTGTAGATAGATAGACAGACAGACAAACAGACAGACAGACAGATAGATAGATAGACAGATAGATAGATACCACACACTGGAGTATTTACACTATTCCACAGAGAGTTTGACACATCACAAACATTTTTACATGCAAATTACATGTTCCCTGTATTAGACCAGAGCAACAGATCAAAGAGCTACAGAATGACCTCCTTTTATTTTTAAACTGGGAGCTTTTTGAGACAGAAGGTGGAGTTTGTAATTTAAATATAGTGAATGGCACATAAACTCTGTTAGCCCCACAAACACTCAATTTTCCCACATTGCCAGGACAATAGTCTTCTGACCTGATTTGGAGGGGCATTTCCTTTTGGATTTCTCTCTCTCTCTCTCTCTTTAGATTTTAGGGTAATCCTACATTTACAAATGACTTTGAAACATGTTTAAAGATAACTGGAAGAGAGATAACAGGGATTTTGTGAACTCAGTAATGCTTGGCCTTGATATAAGTCTTTTTTTTTTTTAAACAAATATACTACATACACAGTTCAAAGAGGCGTTTCCTTCTTTGATAGGGGATATCAATTGGGATAAACAATTTGAACAATGAATTTTCAATCTGATTCTTATTTAGCCTTATTAGGAAAATATAGGTACATTTCTGATTTCTTTCTTGAAAACAATAAATTCCTCCAATGAAATTAATAACATTTTGAGTATGATTTTTTTCAATGATGATGACACAGTCAGCATACTATTTATTTAAAAGAGATCATATAATAATATACACTATACATCTATATGTGTGTGTGTGCGTGTGCATTTGTATAATATTGTTTTGGTAATCTTGAAATGGCCCTGGACCGAGGGAGTCTTTTTATAAATTACCAAAATGGCAGAATTAAAATTACTTTAAAAATAAGAATTTTGAACATTAAGCATTTATTTAGCATTTAGATTCTACCTTGTGATTTAAAGGAAGCTTTGGTTTCTAAAATTGAGCTGTCTTTGCCACACATGCTCCATTTTTCTTCAAATTGGCATTTTAATATTGTTTGTCAGGTTAAGAAAGCAAGAGGTTATTGCTTTCAGTCTTCTATGAGGTATTCATTCATACAGTGAGTCACATACAGTGAGGCATGACCCAGCCAGCTCCTGCCTGAAGTGACTTTGGAAAGTGATTTGTATAAAAACAAAACAAAATGACAACAGCAAAATACACATCTCTGCTAAAAGGTAAGGTCTAGTCAGAAGAAGGTGGCTAAGCTTGAATCATAGATCATATAATCATGCCTTGTCTATGGTTCTGTCTACAGAAAATTCCTTTTAAAACTAAAGCCCCATTTCCTTTTGACTTTTGCTGAGAGGACAAAGGAGGCTTCATAATGAACTATAAATTTGAGCCTACTTATGAGTATTTACAGCTCACTACATGCTTTT
This sequence comes from Vombatus ursinus, assembly GCF_900497805.2. Taxonomy (NCBI): domain Eukaryota; kingdom Metazoa; phylum Chordata; class Mammalia; order Diprotodontia; family Vombatidae; genus Vombatus; species Vombatus ursinus. The sequence goes on from NW_020954557.1 coordinate 4,776,910, forward strand.
ATTTTCTGGGTCTTTTATATGTTTCTTGAGATCTTGGCTCCTGCAGGATGTTTAGCACGTTTGACCTTCTGAAGAGGACTGCTTAATCAGATCTGTATTAACTAGCAAAATGCTTCATTTTTTTTTTTGGGTGGAAAGCTACAGCAGGATGGATGGCTGGAAAGCTGAGGATTTCTAATGATATATACTGTTGGCTCAGTCTTTGGGGGAAGATGCATTTTATAAATTTCCATTTTAAAGATTACAAAATTAATGATGAATGCTATATATATATAACAACAGTAATACCAATAAAAATAGATGCTACAATATTTCTTTCATGCATTATCACTCTTCCATATGGGAGCTGGAAAATCAGTGTGAATGTGGAGGGGCAGACAACTGTTCTAGTCCTAGGCATCTCATTGAGATTATTTGTAAAATTCATAGATTTGAATCACTAGATCTAATTGACTTGTAACAGTATGGAGCATCACAATGATTATTTCTCCAGTTATCTATATTAGACTCACTGCAAAAAAAAGAGGAAATGTTATAGATTGACAATGACATCTCCACCACTTCAATTGTGGCCCCGTACTTCATCTAAGATCTATCTTTACTATTTTAGCCTTATTTGAGTTAGTGCCAGCCCAGCATGGCCACAGTGGGAAAAGGTAAGGAAACTATGAGCAAGGCCTCCCCAGCAGGGGAAAGTCCTGCAGGCCCACTGGTGGATGGAAGCCTGCTGAGAAAGGTGTCAGAGAAGGTCCACTCAGAGGACCAAGGCTGTCACTCAAAGAGCCCCTATTAGGTGGTGGTGCTCAGTGGGAGTGTTCATGTGAACAAAATACTTTTATTTTGATTTAACAGGATGAAGAGCTTACAATTGTATTCCTCAAAATGGAGTCAGTTGCTGTGTTGTGATGCAGGGTTCAGAATAAAGTATTTAAGGTTTTATTCCTCCTCCCCTCTTCTCCCCCCATAGTATAGCCTTTAATTGCTCTCTTAATTTTCACTTCTGTTTAAAATAGTCTGCAACTCTACCCTAACTATATGACAGTTCAACTCCATTCTAAAAATAAAGTGAATACAGTTGATTTATAAATGTTACCTTATTTTCTGTTTTAAAGTGGTTCATAAAATTTTCCTTTATTGACTGAGTAAACAGGCAGGAATCTTTCAATGAAGGCAGGAAAATTACCATTTCTAGAGATTTTAAGGAATCTGTCAGACAACTGTCTTCCTATATGGTGCAGGTATAAAAACAATATATTAATAAGAAGAAGAAGAAGAAGAAGAATAGCTAAAATTTATATAGCACCTACTGTGTGCCAGATACTGTATTAAGTGCTTTGCAAATGTTATCTCTTTTGATTCTCACAAATATTCCTGGGAGGTAGGTTCTATTACTGTCCTCTTTTTTAAAGTTATAAAAATTGAGGAAAATAAAGTTAAGTGACTTATCCAAAGTCATATAGCTAGTAAGTGTCTGAGGCTTTATTTGAACTCAGGACTTCCTGCCTCCAAAGCCAACACTCTGTCCACTGCCCCACCAAAGCATAGTCTAGTCCATTCGAGGGATGGGCGTAATGACTAGGTTACCTGCAAGAGTATTTCAGGATTTATTTTTATCTGATAATTAGTCATTGGTCTTAATTTTGTATTACCTTTTTGAGATCTGTATGTATCACTAACCCTACTTTTTATTTTATTTGAACCCTCATAGAGTAGTACATGTTTCAATGGCATATTTTATCAGAAACTTTAAAACCAAAGGATGAAAGAATTTTGGAGGCATAGGGATGCATTTCACGATGACTAACTCCAGCTACTGGTGGGTAAGGTTTGGGGTTGGGTGAGGGATAAAGATATGGATCAAAAAATCTTCACTCAAGTAATGTCAAAGGTACCTGAAAACATAAAAAATACACTAAATATGTATGTGAGAGTTACAAGGCAGGGGGAGTGGAATGGAAAGATTGGCTTAAAGCAAGGGGAGGTGTGTGTGTGTGTGTGTGTGTGTATGTGTGTGTGTGTGTGCATATTTTGGGATGATGAAGATAGAGAAGAATGGAAAAACTTTCTGAAGTAATAAAAAATAGTCTTTTTCTATGGCAAAGTAGGTTCAAAAACTTATCAGCAACAGTTGAAACAGGGTTTTCCCCAAGTGACAAGATTTTAGAAACTTTAGAAGTACTACAGAATAGGCCAACAAATAATATATCTTCCCCAGAGCTTCAACTAACAAGACCAATGGAGCTCTGCTCTAATGTGTTGACGCAGAGGGAAAGATACATTTCATATTGGGTGGTGGAGGAAAGTGTGTTGTAGAGTTTGCTTCCTCTCTTGAGAATCAGTCTTTGCTCTTTTTGGTCCTCATTGCCTGAGGGATCAGACCCCACAGGGACATCCCTTTCCTCTTAAGGTCCTATTGCCATGGTGATCCTTTCAACATTGACTCTTCCACCTGCAATCTCGCCATGGCATGAAGATATAACTTCCTCCTTATCTTGTAAAACTGCACCTCATGAAAAAGACTATTTGTGCTGCTCTCTTCTTTCTCCAGCTGGTGAAAATGTTTTGCCCCTGTTGAAAATTTTAGTTATGTATCTTGTATTCTCTAAAGAAGAACCTACTAGAAAATAATAAATACTCTTAAGCCACTCTTTCTCATCTGTGTGAGAAAGGAGTCATTCCCTTCCAACTCTCTTGTACTTATCCTAACTATAATTTTCCTCCAAACTCAAAAGGACTAAATTAGAGTTAATTCTAGGCTAGTATTTGCTCAAAAATATACTGTAAAATACTCCTTCAAAAACAAAGATTAAAAAGAGCTAAGGTGACAGGTTAGAGGCAGCAATCCAGCTGAACTCTTTCAACATTCCCCTCCAAAAAACATTAAAATAATGCTGCAAATCAAATTTTCGAGTAGCAAAGCCAACAAAAGGTCAGGGAGGGAAATTTTTCCATTCTGAAAAAACTTAGAGAGTTCTCGGGAGAGGTCTGTGACACCAGGATGGAGATCTATGGGGAACACACCCACATGATGACGGCAGCAGCAGCAACTTCAGGAGTTCTAAGCCCAGAGATGGTAAGGAGCTCCAAGTGTAGAGACAAGGAAGTCAGACAAATGGTCAGAAAGAGATTACACGTGACCTTTTGCTGGCAATGGTTACAGCTGATGCTAATTGGCAACTCTACTGCCCATATGAAGTTTTGGGTCACAGTACTGGAAGTGACTAATGGACTGTTGGTTCAGTAGTGAACTGGTCCAACCATTCTGGAAAACAATTTAGAACTACGGCCAAAGAGCTATAAAACTGTGCATACCCTAAGACAATTCCAAAAGACATGAAGGAAAATGCTATCCACATCCAGAAAAAGAACTATATAGTCTGAATACAGATCAAAGCATACTATTCTCTCTCTCTCTCTCTTTCTCTCTCTTTGTCTGCCTCTGTCTCTGTCTCTCTCTCAATTTTGTTTCTTCTTTCTCGTGGTTCCTCCCATTGGTTCTAATTCTTCTTTAAAACATGACTAATTTGAAAATATGTTTAATATGAATGTGTATGTAGAGCCTATATCAGATCGCACATCATCTTGGGGAGAGGGGAGGAGGAAAGGGGAGAAAATTTAAAACTCAAAATCTTATGGAAGTGAATGTTGAAAACTAAATTAATTAATTAAAAAAGAAAGGGAAAAAAAACTGTGCATACCTGTTTGACCCAGTAATACCACTACTAGGTATGTACCCCAAAGAAATCAAAGAAAAGGGGAAATAACCTATATGTATAAAAATACGGTGGCAAATTGGGGGATGCCTGTCAATTGAGAAATGGCTGAACAAGTTGTAGCATATGATTGTGATGGAATACTATTGTACTGTAACAAATGATGAGGGGGGTGATTTCAGGAAAAAAATAAAAACAACTACCACAATAATAAGATCTACATTAACTGATGCAAAGCAAAGTGAGAAAAATCAGATCACTGTGTACAGTAACAGATGATCAACTGTGAAAGATTTGGCTACTCTGATCATTACAATGATCCAAGACAATTCCAAAGGACTCATGATGCAAAAATGATACCCACCTCCAGAGAGAGAATTGATGAAGTTAGTGCAAATTGAAGTATAATCTTTGCAATTTTTTTGCTTTTTCAATTTCCAATATGGCTAATATGGAAATAGGTTTTGCATTATTTTACATGTATAATTGATATTATATTGCTTGCCTTCTCAGAGGGTGAAATGGAGGGAGGGAGAGAATTTGGAAGTCAAAATTTTAAATGGAAAAAACTCTAAAAATAAATAAGTGATAAAAATCTTGAAATAAAGTAGCTTAGCCCATAAAACAGCAACAACAACAACAACAACAACAAAGATTTAAAAAGAGAGGAAAAAAAGCCAATACAGAAAAACAAATCAGTACAGTGACAATTTCTAACATTATATTCATCAGTCCATACCTATAATTTCCTGCTCTGTTTACTTCACTTTGTATCAATTCATGAAAGTCTTTTTCTGCATCTCTGTATTTGTTATATTCATAATTTATTAGAACACAATAATATTTATTTATACTAAAAAACAATTTGTTTAGTTATTCCTTAATCTACTTTTCCAATTCTTTTCTACTACCACTGGCAGTTTCTTTTTAGTTAGTAGAATTCTATTTGCTTTTATGAGATAGTATTTTTAAGATGAATATTTGGTGTTTATTAGTTTGATTATTTTCTATTTTTGAAAGTATTCCTCCAGTTTGTTCTCATTTTTATGGCATGTGAGCATGCATATTGAATTCTGATATTTCTTCCTACTTCTTCTGGTTTTGTAATGGTTTTATCTTGTTTTTTTTTTTTTAATTTTGTCAATTAGATGTACTACCCTCTTTTTAAAGTTGGCTAAAAGGTTATTGATTTTGTTAGTCTTTTAAGGAACCACCTTTATTTTTTATCATTTCTAGAGCCCTCTTTATTTTCATTTTTTTTCTATTTTCTTCTATAATTTTCAAAATTTCCTTTTTTTATGTTTCTATTTTTTTAAAAAAAAAGGACATTCATTTATTTAATTCCTTCTTTTTCTATCTTACTAATACATGATTTAGGGATATAACTTTTTTCACTGTGTGACTGTTTTAGCTTCATACCAGAAATTGTGTTATCATATCTTTGTCATTGTTTTTGATATAATTATTACTTTTGGTAGTATTTTCCCCCAATTACATGTGAAGACAATTGTTAGTGTTCATTTGTTTTTTTACCAGATTTTGTGTTTCAAATTTTTCTCCCTCCCTTCCTTAAATGACAATTTGATATAGGTTATACATGTGTTATGTAAAACATATTTCCGTATTAATCACAGTTGTGAAAATAGAAATGGATCAAAAGAAAAAAAACACAAAAAAGAATAAAGTAAGTGAAAGAAGTATGCTTTGATCTGCATTCAGAGTCTATCATTTCATTATTCAGATGTGGATAGTATTTTCCTTAGTGAGTCCTTTGTACTTGTTTTGGATCCTTGTTTTGCTGAGAAGAGCTGAATCATAAATGATCATCGTAAATGTTACTGATGCTGTGTACAAGGTTTTCTTGGTTCTGCTCATTTCACATTGCATCAGTTTGTATAAGTCTTTCCAGGTTTCCCTGAAATCTGAAATCTGCCTGTTCATAATTTCTTATTGCACAATAATTTTCCATTGCATTCATATACCACAGTTTGTTCATCCAATTGATAGGCAACCCCTCAATTTCCAATATTTTGCCACCAAGAATAGGGCTGCTATAAATATTTTTGCACATGTAGATCCTTTTCCCTTTTTTATGATCTCTTTGGGATATATACCTAGTACTGGTCTTGCTGGATCAAAGGGTATGCATAGTTTGGTTGCCCTTTGGGCATAATTCCAAATTGTTCTCCAGAATGGTTGGATCAGTTCTCAACTCCACCAGCAGTGCATCAGTGTCCCAATTTTCTGACATTCTCTACAACATTTATCATTTTCCTTTTCTTTCATATTACCCAATCTGACAGAGTTATTTTAATTTGCATTTCTCTAATCAAAAGTGATTTAGAGCACTTCTTCATATGCCTATAGAGAGCTTTGATTTCTTCATCTGAAAACTGTTGGGGAATGACTTGTGTTCTTACAAATTTGATTCAATTCTCTATGTATTTGAGGAATGAGGCCTTTATCAGAGTCACTTGCTGTAAAGATTGTTTTTCAGCTTTCTGCTTTCCTTCTACTCTTTGTTGCACTGGTTTTGTTTGTTCAAAAGCTTTTTTAATTTAATATAATCAAAATTATCTATTTTACATTTTGTAATGCCCTCTATTTCTTGTTTGGTCATGAATTCTTCCCTTCTCCATAGATCGGACAGGTAGTCTATTCCTTTCTCTTCTAATTTGCTTAGGGTGTCACTCTTTATGTCTAAATCATGTACCAATTTTGACCTTGTCTGGTTATGTGGTTTTAGATGTTGGTTTGTACCTAGTTTGTGCCCTATAATTTTCTGGTTTTCCCAGAAGATTTTGCCAAATAGTGAGTTCTTATCTAAAAAGCTGTGGTCTTTGGCTTTGTCGTACACTAGGTGTCATTTGTTACAGTCATTTACTACTGTATCTTATGTATCTAATGTATTCCACTGATGCATCACTCTATTTCTTAGCCAGTACCAGATAGTTTTGATGATTGCTACTTTATAATATAATTTGAGATCTGCTATTGCTAGGCCACCTTCCTTGGTATTTTTTTTTCACTAATTCCCTTGATATTCTTGACCTTTTGTTCTTCCAGATGAATTTTGTTGTATTTTTTCTAGCTCTATAAAATATTTTTGGTAGTTTGATTGGTATGGCACTAAATAAGTAAATTAACTTAAGTAGAATTGTCATTTTCATCGCATTGGCTTGGTCTACCCATGAACAATTGATATTTTTCCGATTGTTTATATCTGACTTTACATGAAAAGTGTTTTGAAATTATGTTTATGTAGTTCCTGAGTTTGTCTTAGAAGATAGACTCCCAAACATTTTATTTTGTTTACAGTTATTCTGAAAGGATTTTTCTCTTTCTATCTTTTGCTGCCGGGCTTTGTTGGTCATATAAAGAAATGCTGATGATTTATGTGGGTTTATTGTATATCCTGCAATTTTGCTGAAGTTGTTAATTATTTCAAGTAGTTTTTTTAGTTGATTCTCTAGGCTTCTCTAAGTATACTGTCATATCATCTCAAAGAATGATAGTTTTGTTTCCTTATTACCTATTATAATTCTTTCTACTTCTTTTTCTTCTCTTATTGCTAACATTTCTTTTTTAATTTATTATCATTTATCAACAATCACTTCCATATGCTTTTGAGTTTAAAATTTTTCTCCCCCTCCCTCCCCACAACCTTCCCCAAGATGGTGCACAATCTGATATAGGCTACACATATACATTCCTATTAAACATATTTTCACATTAGTAATGTTGTAAGTAAGAATTAGAACCAATTGGAGGAAACACCAGAAAGAGGAAACAAAACTCAACAGAAGAAAAAAAAATAGCAAATAGTGTGCTTCAATCTGCATTCAAACTCCATAGTTCTTTCTTTGGACGTGGATAGCATTTTCCATCATGAAAGATGGAAATGTCTTAGAGACATTGGAGATGTCTTAGATCCTTGTATTGTTGGGATGGGTTAAGTTTATCAATGTTAGTCATTGCACAACATGGCTATTATTGTATACAATGTTCTCCTGGTTCTGCTCACTTTACTCAGCATCAGACCATACAAGTCTTTCCAGGTTTTTCTGAAGTCAGTCTGTTCATCATTTCTTATAGCACAATAGTATTCCATTATGTTCATATACCACAACTTGTTCAGCCATTCCCCAATTGATGGGCATCCTTTCAATTAGCAATTCTTTGCTACCACAAAAAGAGTTGCTGTAAATATTTTTGTATATGTGGGTCTTATTCTCATTTGTATGATCTCTTTGGGATATAGCCCTAGAAGTGCTGTTGCTGGGTCAAAGGGTACGCACATTTTTATAGCCCTTCGGGCATAGTCCCAAATTGCTCTCCAAAATGGTTGGATCATTTCACAACTCCACCAACAATGCATTAGTGTTCCAATTTTCCCACATCTTTTCCAACATTCATCATTTTCCTGTCTTGTCATGTTGGCCAATCTGATAGGTGTGATGTAGTACCTCGGAGTTGTTTTGATTTGCATTTCTCCAATCAATAGTGATTTAGAGCATTTTTCCATATGACTATAGATAGCTTTAATTTCTTCATCTGGGAACTGCCTGTTCATATCCTTTGACCATTTATCAATTGGGGAATGATCTATATTCTTATAAATTTGACTTAATTCTCTATATATTTTAGAAATGAGGCCCTTATCAGAGAGACTGGTTGTAAAAATTCTTTCCCAATTTTCTACTTTCCTTCTAATCTTGGTTGCACTGGCTTTGTTTGTGCAAAAAATTTTCAATTTAATGTAATCAGAGTTATCCATTTTGCTTTTCATAATGTTCTCTGTCTCCTGTTTCATCATGAATTCTTCTGTTCTCCATAAATCTGACAGGTAAACTATTCCTTGCTCTCCCAGTTTGCTTACAGTATCAGCCTTTATATTTAAATCATGAACCCATTTTGACTTTATTTTAATATATGGTGTGAGATTTTGATCTATGCCTAGTTTCTGCCATACTCTTTTCCTAGCAGTTTTTGTCAAATAGTGAGTTCTTATTCCAGAAGCTGGGGTCTTTGGGTTTATCAAATAATAGATTACTATAGTCATTGACTACTGTATCTTGCATACTAAACCTATTCCACTGATGCACCACTGTATTTCTTAGCCACTACCAAGCAGTTTTGATGATTGCTGCTTTATAAGAAAATTTAAGATCTGGAATGGCTAGACCTCCTTCCCCTGCATTTCTTTTCATTAGTTCCCTTGATATTCTGGACCTTTTGTTCTTCCAAATGAATCTTGTTATTATTTTTTTCTAACTCTATAAAATAATTTGTTGGTAGTTTGATTGGTATGGCACTGAATAAGTAAATTAGCTTAGGTAGAATTGTCATTTTTAGTATATTAGTTCAGCCCACCCATGAGCAATTGATGTTTTTCTAATTATTTAAATCTGACTTTATTTGTGTGAAAAGTATTTTGTAATCATGTTCATATAATTGCTAATATTTCTATTGCTATATTGAATAATAGTGGTGATAATGGGCATCCTTGCTTTATCCCTGATCTTATTGGGAAGACTTCTAGCTTATCCCCATTACAAATAATACTTGCTGGTGATTTTAGAAAGATACTACTTATGAATTTAAGGAACTCTCATTTTATTCCTATCCTCTCCAGTGTTTTTAATAGGAATAGGTACTGTATTTTGTCAAAAGCTTTTTTGGCAACTAGTGAGATAATCATATGATTTCTGTTGGTTTTGTTATCTGTATGATAAATGACATCAATAGTTTTCCTAATATGGAATCTATTCTGCTTTGTGGGTATAAATCCACAGGGCATAGTGTAAAATCCTTGTGATATATTGCTGTAATCACCTTGCTAATATTTTGTTCAAATTTTTTGCATCAATATTCATTCAGGAAGTTGGTCTGTAATTTTCTTTCTCTGTTTTAGCTCTTCCTTGTTTAGGTATCAGCACCATATTTGTGTCAAAAAAGGAGTTTGGTAAGACTTCTTTTTTTGCCTATTTTTTCAAATAATTCATATAGTATTAGAATTAATTGTTCTTTACATGTTTGGTAAAATTCATTTGTGAACCCATCTTTCCCTGGGAAAATTTCTTAGGGAGTTCATTAATGGCTTGTTCAACTTCTTTTTCTAAGATGGAGTTATTTAGGCATTTTATTCCCTGATCTGTTAATCTAGGTAATTTATTTTTTTAAATATTCATTGATTTTGCTCAGATTGTTAGATTTGTTAGTGCATAATTGAACAAAATATTTCCTAATTTCTTCTTCATGGGTGGTGATTTCACTCTTTTCATTTTGACTCTGGATATTTGGTTTTCTTCTTTATTTTTTAAAATCAAATTAACCAATGGCTTATCTATCTCATTTTCCCCATAAAATCAGCTCCTAGTCTTATTTATTAGTTCAATAAATTTTTTGCTTTCAATTTTATTAATCTCACTTTTGATTTGCAGGATTTTCAATTTGGTGTTCAATTGGGGATATTTACTTTGTTCTTTTTCTAGTTTTTTTTTTTTTTTAGTTGCCTGCCCAATTCATTGATTTGGTCTTTGTCTATTTTGTTGATGTAAAAATTTAGAGAAATAAATTTCACGCTAGGTACTGCTTTGGCTGCATCCCATACATTTTGGGATGTTGCTTCATTGTTGTCATTCTCTTTTATGAATTATTGGTTGTTTCTATAATTTTTCTTTGACACACTTATTCTTTTGGATTAGATTATTTAATTAGATTAATTAATTTTTAAATCCCTTCCCACTCTCCTTTGTTGAATGTAATTTTTATTGCATTATGATTTGAAAAGAATACATTTAATATTTCTGCCTTTCTACATTTGATTATGAGGTTTTTATGCCCTAATATATGGTCAATCTTTGTGTAAGTGCCATATGCAACTGAGAGAAAGGTATATTCCTTTCTCTTCCCTTTTAGTTTTCTCCAAAGATTTCCTGGGGCTATGCTGAAGCAAGTGAGAGTTCCTGGTATATTAGTGTTTGCCTGCTCCTCTGCACTGGGGCTTAGGATCTCCATCTGGTTTGATGAAGTGAAGCTTGCTGCTGGCTTGCTGGAATGCTTCCTGTTGTGGACTGCTCTCCCTTTTTACCTGAGTGAGACAGACCTTTCCTGTCAATTTTCCAAGTTTTTTGGGCAACAGACTGTTTCACTCTATCTTTTTGCTAGTTTTGTTGTTCCAGAATTTGTATTGGGGCACTATCTTATGATTGTTTGGAGGTGAATACGGGAGAGTTATGATTATTTACTGCTTACTTTGCCATCTTGGCTCCTGGAAGCCCTTTTATGTAATTAATTGTTTCTCTGTTATGTGACTTTGTATTCTCTTGCTATTTGTATTATATTCTCTTCTTATTTGACTCACTCATTACTGAGGGTTTCATTGTTAATTCTCCAATTAATCTGAATTTACTGACATTTTATTCCATTATAATCTATAAAGTAAATATTTAATATTTCTGCTCTTAAACAAATTTTGTTAATCTCTGTGCCCTAATATATGATTATTATTTTTTAACTGTAATGGGAACAGAGAAATATCTATATCTTAGTTGCCCTATTCATAAAGCACTGTAATTATTTTGACTCTAATTTCTCCAACAACTTCTTTAAGTTCATATTTTATCTTTCATTTATTTTCTTGTTAGTTTGGTCAAAGTCAGGGAGTTGAATATTAGAATCTCCCACTATTATTGTGTTACCATCAATATCTTTTTGCAACTTAATTTTACCTTTATTAATTTAAATCCTATGTCTTTTGGAGCCTGTAAATTTAAGATTATTATTGGTTTGTCATTTAATATTCCTTTAAGTATAAGGTAGCTTATCTCTCTTTTTATTAGAATTCTGTTTTGTCTTTTTCTGATTGAATGATTGTAACTCTTAGTGTTTAGGATTCACCTGAAACAAAATAAATTTTGTTCCAACCTCTCATTTTTATATATACATATTTGCTTTTTTATGTTTATTTCATGTAAGCAACAGATTTTAGGTTTATGTTTTCTTATCTAATCTGCTGCTTTATTTCATTTTTATCATATTGCTTAGTTTATTCACATTAAAAATTTTTGAGATTTAGGTTTATATTTTCCTCCATTTGTATCTGAAGATATTTTTTCTGAATTAGAATTTTGTTTTGTTTCCCTTACTCTTTTAAGTCAATACTTTGTCCCTGTGATTCTTTTTTTTTAAACTCATTTTACTTTTTTAAATTTATTTTTAGTTTTTAACATTCACTTCCACAAGATTTTGAGTTCCAAATTTTCTCCCCATCTCATTCCTCCCCCCACCCTATGATGGCATGCATTTTGTATACCCCTTCCCCTAATCTGCCCTCCCTTCTATTTCACCACCCCTTCTCTTATCCCCTTCCCCTTCAGTTTTCCTGTAGGGCAGGATAGATTTCTATAATCCATTTCCTGTATTTCTTATTTCCTAGTTGCATGTGAAAATAATTTTTTTAACATGTGTTTTTAAAGCTTTGGGTTCCAAATTTTCTCCCTTCCTCCCTCCCCACCCACCCTCATTGAAAAGGCAAGCAACTTGATACAGGTTGTACATATGTACTCATGCAAAACACTTCCATAGTAGTCATGTTGTGAAAAACTAACTATATTTCCCTTCATTCTATCCCACTCCCCATTTATTCTGTTCTATTTTATGACCCTGTCCCTCCTCAGAAGAGTTTGCTTCTGGTTACCCCCTCCTCCAACCTGTCCCCTGTTCTATCATCCTCCTGTTCTCTTGTCCCCCCCCCCCATTTTGCTCTAGGGTAAGATAGATTTCCACAGCCAACTCAGTGTGTATGTTATTCCCTTCTTAAGCCAAATCCTATCAGAATAAGATTCACTCATACCTTCTCACCTTCCCCCGTTTCCCCTCCACTGTAAAAGTCTTTTCTTACATGTTTTATGTGAGATAATTTACCCCATTCTACCTCTCCCTTTCTCCTTCTCCCAGTATAATCCTCTCTCACCTCTTAATTTTATTGTCCAGATATCATCCCTTCATCTTCAACTCACCTGTGCCTTCTATCTGTCTATCTATCTATCTATCTATCTGTCTATCGATCTGATTTTTAACCTCCAACTACCCTAATACTGACAAAAGTTATAAATATCATCTTTCCATGCAGGAATGTAAACAGTACAACCTTAATAGGTTCTTTTGATTTATCTTTCCTGTTTACCTCTTCATGTTTCTCTTGAGTCTTGTATTTGAAAGTCAAATTTTCCATTCAGCTCTGGTCTTTTCATCAAGAATGCTTGAAAGTCCTTTATTTCACTGAATGTCCATTTTTTTTCCCCTGAAAGATTATACTCAATTTTGCTGAGTAGGTGATTCTTGGCTGTAATACTATCTCCTTTGCCCTCTGGAATATTATATTCCAAGCCCTGCAGTCCCCTACTGTAGAAGCTGCTGAATCTTATCCTGATTGTGTTTCCACAATACTTGAATTGTTTCTTTCTGACTGCTTACAATATTTTCTCCTTCACCTGGGAACTCTGGAATTTGGCTACAATATTCCTAGGAGTTTTCCTTTGGGGATCTCTTTCGGTGGTGATCTGTGGATTCTTTCCATTTCTGTTTGGCTATGGTTCTAAAATATCAGGGCAGTTTTCCTGGATAATTTCTTGAAAGATGATGTCTAGGCTCTTTTTTTTTTATCATGGCTTTTAGATAGTCCAATAATTTTTAAATTATCTCTCATGGACCTATTTTTCAGTTTAGTTGTTTTTCGAATGAGATATTTCACATTCTCTTCTATTTTTTCATTCTTTTGGATTTGTTTTACAGTGTCTTGATTTCTCATAAAGTCACTAGCTTCCAATTGCTCCATTCTAATTTTTAAGGAAGTATTTTCTTCAGTAAGCTTTTGGACTTTCTTTTCCATTTGGCCAATTTTGCTTCTTAAGGTATTCTTCTCCTAATTGGCTTTTTGGACCTCTTTTGCCATTTGGGTTAGGCTATTTTTTAAGATATTGTTTTCTTCAGTATTTTTTTCTTTTTGGTTCTCCTTTAGCAAGCTGTTGACTTGTTTTTCATGATTTTCTTGCATCACTCTCAGTTCTTCCTTCATTGCTTCTCAAAATCCTTTTTGAGCTCTTCCATGGCCTGGGACCAATTCATATTTTTCTTGGAGGCTTTGGATGTAGGAGCTTTGACTTTGTTGTCTTCTTCTGGTTGTATGTTTTGATCTTCTTTGTCACCAAAGTAGGATTCTACGGTCTGACTCTTTTTGCACTGCTTGCTCATTATCCCAGCCACTCCTCCTTGCTCCAGGACCACCACCTGCAACTGTGACCCAGATTCAAGAACGGGCAAAGCAAAAGAATCCTGCACCAGCAAAAAGATTTCTGCAATCCCTCTCTGTTCAGACATTTGATTCCCCCTCAGTCTGTGGGCTGGAAGCTCTGGAAGCAGCTGCTGCTCCACAGCCGACCTTGGGGAGTGGGGCTATGACTGTGCTTCTCTCTCACCACAGACACAGACTTTTCCCACTGACCTTCTAAGTTGTCTTTTGTGTTTGTGCGTTGAAAAGTCTGGAAACTGCCACAACTGCCTGCGATTCAGTCCTCTGAGGCCTGCTTCAGGTTCCCTGAGGCCTGTGTGCCCATGCCGAACTGCGTTCTTCTTCCAGCCCAGTACGATATGCCTATCCAGTTAACCATCCAGGCTTTCTTGGGCTGTAAATTTGTTTCACTCTGTCTTTTTGTGGGTTCTACTGCTTTAGAATTTGTCTAGAGCCATGTTTTATAGGTATTTGGAGGGGTTTGGGGAAAAGCTCAAGCAAGTCACTGCTTTTACTCCACTATCTTGGTTCTGGCCCCCGCTGTGATTCCTTTTGCTAAATGTCCTTTAAAGCAACCTTATTCATATAAGCTCTTTCCATCCCACCTCCTGCACCACCTTTTGCTCTCAATAACCACTTTCCTTATCAACCATTTTCTTTGTTTTAATTTACCTAACTTACTGATATCTTTTTCTTTCTTTCATTTTATTTAGCTATCTAATTCTTCACTCCGAAGTCTCGTCCTATGCCCTTCCCCTTTTTGGTTAAGTGTTTAGTTCAAAGTCCCCTCTCATGCTTTTCTTCAACTTCTTCTGCTTTTTAGTTTCTGTTTCTTTTTCTTTTTCTTCTTCTTTTTTTTTTGGCACATTTTCCTAAGAAGGCTTAATATTGTACTCTTAATTATCTTGCCATTATCTTTATTGTCTATTATTCTTTGATCCATTGTCTGTATAGTTATTTATTTCTCTTAAAAAAAAAACAAAACAACTTTTTGTGCTACTTATGGAATTAGTGCTTCTAAAGTACGAAGTTTGAGACTGTTTTCTAACCAGTGTCTCTATTATTGCCTTTGTAGATAGTGCATCCTCACCCACTTTTTGTTTCAGCCTCACTTTTAGAAGAACATATTCATCAAAGAATTGGTGAGGATAGAAGCATTGTCACATGGTAGAAATTTCCATTCCCCAAATACTATGGAATAACTCTACAAGTTTATCTCTCCCCCCGCAAAAAACATTTCCCATTTACCATGCAATTTCCTCTCTGGGTTCATGTCCTCTCACCTTTCTGGGTGTAACTTGCTCCAGGAGCTCTTATTGTCCTTTCCTTAGGCAGTATATTATTCTTGTCCATGGAAGCAAAGTGCTCTCATAAGAGGTGGTCTCACTGTGCACCAACTGCCTGCATATTAGACTTCTTGTAAAGTCCCCATCTCTTATTTCAGAATATACCTTTTTTCTCTTGAGAGTGGTCTTCAGGAGGAATGCCACTGCCCACTAGGTTGAGATTTCCTCGTCTTTTTCCCCATGTCAATTTCTCCCTTTGCCATTTCTCCTTTCTCTAAGGACCTTTTCCCTCTTGAGAATCTGCAGCATATTCTTTTTATCGTTTGCCATTGACTTTGAAAATGTACATCACACATTTTCCTTTAACCTTATTTCATTTCTTCCCTTTGATGTGCCATATCATTCTGTAATTTAGTTCCACAAAATAGATTGATTCACCTGTAGAGGATCATTTTAAGGCTTAATCCATGGTATTTCAGGCCAGCTCTGCAAAAATCACTTCTCCATTGCTTCAAATTCTGCTTTCATTTTTATCATTCAAAAATATCTCCAGGGTCCCTTAGTTGTTATTGTGTTTAACCTAATAAATATTTTTCACTTTCTGTTTTTTTTTTCCTTTAGTAGTTTCTAGAGATTGGATAATTCATTTTGCCACTTCTTTCCCATAGTAGTATTATTTATTTAGGTTTTTTTTTTTTTGGTATTTCTGTTGTTTGAGGTATTTATGTCATATAGTCTTCTCATGCCAGTAGGCTTTAACAAATTGTTTTTGTAGAAATGCTTTAAGTGCTTCTCTTTTATTAAGTGTCTATGTATTTTCATTGATAATTGGGCTCAGGTTTGCTGGGTATGTTATTTTGGGTTTTATGAGCACCTTTGAGTTTTGGAATAAATTATTTTTTTCTCTTTCTGGTAGGTGCAGACTAGTCTGGTGTTACTCAAATTTGCTTTCATTAATTTTTTGAAGGTTTCTCTCCTGGATGCTTGCAGAATTTGTTATTTGACATTGAAATATCATGTGAAACAAGGCTAATCCTATTTTGAGTCCTGGAAGATAGCTGCTAAATTTCCCCTTAGTGTTCTCTTTTCCACACTGAAAATTCTAAGTTTCTTTAACAGATATCCATTGGGCAGGAATCCTTTGTCATCCTGCTTTCTGGTTTCCACTTCCTCCCCTGTACCTCTCCCCCTCCTTTGCCCTCTCCACCTTATCAATGTCTTTTGTAAAATGTGGTACCTGAACTACATACAGTATTTTATTTACATATCTTCTGATCATAGCAGAATATGGAGAGGAGATATGCATTATCACCTCATATGGAGCTTGTAGCCTACTAAAAACTTTGCATCAGAGTCTTCAGATGAAATAAATGCTCATGCTATTTCCCCTTCAGCTTTTACTTTTATGTATTTTTAACTGTATGATTCACTTGCACCTTTCAATTTCATCTTATTCTATTTGATTTGTTCTACCTTGTCAAGATTTTTCTGAATACTGATTAGATATCCTTTTGGCTTTATGTCCTCTGCAAATTTGATAAGCATGCAACCTTTACTTTATTCAAGTCATTGATAATGCTAAATAACACAGGATGAAGCAGTGGTACCTATCTGTGGGGCTAGCTAGTCAACCTGTCCAGGTACACCTCAGTATTCTATCATCTAGCCCACATCATTTCATCCTTTTTTTTTCCTTTTTTTTTCTTTTTGGTGAGGCAATTGGGATTAAGTGACTTGTCCATGGTCACATAGCCAGTAAGTGTCAAGTGTCTGAGGCCAGTTTTGAACATTTCATCTTTTCTAAAAGAAGAACATGAAAGACTTTATGAAATACTTTGCTAAAATCTAGGCAAAGTGTATCTACAACATTTCTCATAACTGTCAGGTTAGTAATCCTATCAAAAAAAGTAATAAGGTTGGTCTGGCATTACATCTTCTTTTTGAAGCCATACTGGCTCTTTATAATTATCATTTTCTTTTTCTAATATACACTAGCCACCCCCTCAATGACACCTTCTAGAATTTTCCCAGGAATTGAAGTCGTTCACTGGCCTAAAATTTTGTAGACTAAATTTCTGTTCCTTTTATGAAAAATCTTAATAGCATTTCCTCTTCCCATCTCCTGTGATTCCTCTACAATCTTTCAAATATCACTGAAAGTGACTCAGCAATCATATCTGCCTATTCTTTTAATTAGCAGCTAGATGGCTCAGTGGATAAAGCATTGGACCGAAAATCAGGAAGACCTGAGTTCAAATCCAGGCTCAGATGCTTATTAACTGTGTGACTCTGGGCAACTCAAATATCCCCGTTTGCCTCAATTTCTTCAACTGTAAGATGAGAGGGAGAAGGAAGTTGCTAACCACTTTAACATCTTTGCAAAGAAAATCCCAAATGAGGTTATGAAGAGTCAGACACAACTGAACAGCAATTCTTTTGATGCTAGATGACTAGATGACTAGATGACTTGAAGCCATCAAGGGCAACGGGTGTTCTCCTAACTCATCTCCCTGAGAACCTTATTTGCTATGACCTTTCCAAACCAAAGAACATTCTCCTTGGCAGAGAAGAAAGAAGTAATATAAGTAAGCTATAAGGAGTTCTGCCTTCTTTCTGTGGTCAATTATCATTGTCACATCAACACTGAGCTTTAGTACTACCCCTTCTTTGATCCTTCTTTTTTCCTCAATATAGCAACAAAAATGGAAACCTCTTTTTCTATCCTTTTCTTGTCAATTCATTCTGAACTTTACTCATCACATTATTCTTGCAGCACTGCATAACACTTTTGGATATATCTTTTTTACTTGTTGGTTTCCACTTTACATATATATGTCCTTTTCAAATCTATTTTATTAGTGTGTTTTTCTATGTATCCATTAGCCCTTTTATACAACTCTATTTGTGTCTTTATGTAGTCACTTGTTTTTCTTGAAGTCTTCAAAATTTAATTCCTGAGAGTATCCCCATTCCTCTTCATCTAACTTCCCATGTAGAATTTTAATCCTATTTGTGCTTTCTTTGATTTATAAAAACCTAGGGCAAATATTAGATTATTTTAAGATTTTTATTCTATCACAAACTTCAGTACTTTCTCCATGATTCCTTTCATTTCCATCCTAGCAACCAGTTCCTCACTGCTGGTGAAAATATGATCCACAATAGAATTGTCCCTATTTCTTTCTTTTTTCCCTTTCCCCACCCCTTTTTAAAAGAGAATAACAGTGTGTTATTAGGTTAGAAGGACATGAATTAGATGATTCCAGTTTTGTTGGGAACATTTGAAATCAATTAGTCAATCAATAATCTTTTAAGTGCTTACTATTGCTTGTTTCTGTGCTAAGGGCTATGGACACAAAGAAAGACAAAACCAGTCCCTGCCTCCCCAACCCCAAAAGTTCACAATCTAATGACAGCTACATCTAATGATGTAAATAGCATACATAAATGTAGATACATATAAAACATATATGAAGTAGGTGAAAGATAATTTGATAAGGGAAAACACTGGTGTCTGGTGGGACTGGGAAAGGCCTCATTCAGAGGGTAGGATTTTAGCTGAATCTTGAAGGAAGTCAGGGAAAATAAAAAGCATTTTAGTCTGGGAGAAGTCAGATATACCACTTCTTCTGATAATCGGGCTTAATCAGTGTGTTTGCCTTAGCAATCCTTGAGCTAATGTTTGTTGGCCTATATATCCATGATATGAGGGTATTGTTCACTTTTCTTCATGACAATTTCAGGGGTCATGGAAAGTTAATGATGGCATAGAGATCAAGCTTATTCCTTCCTAGGTAGACTTTTCAAAGGTACTTAAGCTACCTGAAAAAATCAAAGTATCTTGGGTCATAGGTAGAATGCTGGGGACATTTGGATTTTCTTCTTTTTGTAGCTATGGATATCCTTTAGCACTGCCTTTTTGATATTTTTACTTGACTTCTGTGTTTTTTTTAAAGGAGGATTTCCTTTTTTATCCTTGCCATAATTTTGAAGGAAAGGATTGTTCTGCCACCTTTGGAAAGGTGAAATTAAGCTAAAACAAGCAATGGTAGTATTACTTTTTTTTTTCTTTCTGCCTCTTTTGTTATTCACCCAGTGGTTGCCATCTTGTTTCTCACTTATGATTCCTATGTTTCCTTACATGGATATATCCCCTTAATATAGTATCCTACCCTGAAATACCCTCTCATTTCACCTGTTCTATTTTTTACCAATATGTTATATGCCATCCAGACATCAAATGAGAAAATATTTTTAAAGTGCTCCACTTTAAAAATAGGCACTATGTAAAGTGTCTTTTACATAGTTGGCATTCAATAAATGCTTATCCTCTTTCTTTTCCCTACAGCCATACTCCAGCCATTGGGTCTCATCTTTCTAAGTGTCAGTGATATCTGTGAGGTCAGATGTACTTCCTTGCATTAAGATTTTTAGTCTATACTGCTTATTTACCATCCTTTGTGCATTTCTGTATAGACCTCTGAAGCCACAGATATGTGAAGCCATGTCTCTTTTCTTGAATTTTGTTCCTGTGAACTTCTGGATATGTGTATGTGTGTATAATATGAATATAGGAAGAATATAATTTAACATATATGTATACTTATGTAAACACATATATATGTAAATAATATATACATACATAAACATAAATACATTCCATATAATTTATATTCTTTGTATAAAAATCTTTTTGATTAGATTTTTTAAATTCTAGGTAAATACATTTTTACTAACCCTTGCTAGGTATACTCCATCCCTGGCCAGGGGCTTGTCATATCTATATTTTAAGCCATGGTCCAAAAATGCTAATCTTATTCTTATCTGTAATCTTATTAGCCAGCTATTAACTTCCATAATATGCTTTTTTACCTTTATCTATTGTTTTAAAAGGAAAATAATGAAGAAAACACAACTTTTACCTTTAAGGTCTTCAATTTCTTGTGCAAGACTTCACAATCTTAACAATGCCTTTTCTATTTCTCCTAGAAATATTATTTCTGTTCCCTTTGGATAACAATAAATGGCAAGAAGTCATCCATTTTTGTAGTATTTCTTAAATATCAGTAGGGTATTTAAAATTCGTGTTTTAGGTATCTCTGGCCTAAATTTAAGTATTTCAAGTCTTTTTGTACAGATGATATTTTTCATCTCAGGCTGCACTTTCTTTTTTCATTCTTGTCCATAGAAATTGTATAGAGAGATCTTGTTGCTAATGTGAGAAGTATTCATTGCTTCTAGAATGCTTTGGGGAATATGGTGAAATCTGCATTTTTGATCAACTATTTGTTCCTTTTTCATTTCTTAGGTTTGTCATGAAACAGATTCTAATAATAATAGCAATAATAATACATTGTATTTGTCTTGTGCTGCATAAGCTCAACACATAGGGAAGTTTTTTAGAGAGGTCTACTTTAATTCCTCAAGAAATAATGGTCTTATGAGTAGGGTTCCATTCTGCTGGTGTGGTTTTAGGGAAGTTCTTATTTTTCTCAATATATTCTGCCCTCTAATCTAATTCCTAAAAACTCATGTTCCCTATAAAATAGATATACCACTGGAAGTAGGAAGTACTAATATATCTTATCAACATTTATACTGAAGCATGAAGGAGTTTATCATACATTTTGTGGAGAGATGATTCCCATAGGAATGAAAGGACAGGAAGTCATGGGACTTTGGAGTGGTGGCAGAAACCAGTTAGGGAACTGTGGAAAAAAGGTTATAGGAGAGGCCATGACAATACAAGCTCTCTACTTCACAATTTTTCTTAGGTTAATCTTGTCCTAAAGTATGTCTCTAAACCCTTGATGAAACCCTCCCCAAAAATCCTTTAGACTTTCTCTTCTGCAAGGCAAAACACTCCTTTTCTGTAATTATAGATATATTGTTCATATATGTATACAGAATTATGTATCTAGTCAGGGACATAATTAAAATTGTTTTGGCTATTTATTCAATTTTCTTTTTACTGAACCTCTAAAGAGTTATGTGTTATAATGGCTTAAATGTTAACCTTCCTGCAAAAGGCAATGGGGTACAGTGGAAAGCACAATAGATTTGGTTTCCAAGGATCTAGATTCAGATCCTGACTAATATTTAACATCTGTATGACAATAGGCAAGTCACTTAACCCTTTGGTCTCAGTTTTCTGATTTTGAACGTGAGGGGTTTGCACCAGATGATTGCTGTGGACTCTTCTAGTTCTAAATATATGATTCTGTGACTTCTTGGGGTTGGTGGAGCAGGAAGAGGAGGTAGATATTTAATTTGTACTAACTTGGTCATCATTTGGAACAATTAGAGGATTATTTTGGACAATTTTACAGAAAAAAATTTTGGAGGATCCCTGGAAATGAATCTTATTATATTACTCAGATTTTTACATATAAATCTCTGCTCAATAAGTCCTGATTGTAAAGTGATACTCTTTACTGCTACATTTTTTAAAAAGTAAAATTCAAAGTATATTGTGTTCTTAAATCTCAAAATTATGGTTCTGAAAATTAAATTCCTATGTTTTTATGTGCCTTTCCTATTATTTCTGTAACCCTTATATAAATATAGATTTAGAATTTCATGATTGGAATTCCTAGAGGGGATTTTTGTGAAACTCTACAACAAAATGTGGTTGACACTTGCTCTGTGTTACCCTTGGGCTACAGTTTTGATCACAGTCTGAGTGGATTTATTCCTGTCAGCACAATGAATTTTATACTCATGTCATAGGTAAATTTTACAACCGTTTGCCTCTTTCATGTACAAATGAAGGGAGAATGAATTCACTTATGTTATAATATTTCAGGCAGGAACTAAAAAAGAAAGAAAGAAATGAGCAGATATAAAATACAGACATGGGATCAACGTCCCTTTTGGTTCTGGTTAGTTGAGTAAATTTATTACAAGCCAAAGGAGAACCTACTTTAAAGAAAATAAAGTAGTTGCAAAAACACAGTCATAATGACTAGAAACCAGGTGGGAAAAAAATGATAGCCCTTTATGTGTTAAGAGCTTAGGACTGAGATAGAAATAATCATTTGCTTGCCTCGTTTATTAGCACTTATAAGCACTGCAGAATATTATAGATCATCTTTCAATTTAAAAATAATTTTAAAGCACCTAAGCCCCTTTGCCCTGATATTGGACACCAGTGACAGTTGCTTTGAATTTTTTTTTAAAAAAGTGTATTCCCGATCATAGATTCCCAAGAAGGTTAAACATAAATTAGTCATAAAGCCAATGAAACAGAGAGGAAACGATTAGGCTGTATGATTATCTCTCATTTTAGAGTGTTTTAATCTGACTAGTGTTTAATTAAGAAGAAAAAAGAAGCTAATTTTATTTTATTATTTTTAAAAGCAATTTAAAACCTTCAACATTAATGTGCAACTTGCTATGTAATGTGGTAGATCTAAGCCATGTTTAAGACAACAAAGTGCTATTTGATAACCTAGCCTTTCACTGAACAGCTCTTCTTCCTGCCTTTGATGTGGCGCTGGTTTATTTAATCAATTATTAATCAAAGTTATGGCATTCTCCTTATATATTTAGGTAAAACTAAAAGATGCCTTTTTTTTTTAAAGCCTTATTGCTTAAATAAAAGTTTAAACAGATTGTGGAAATACTTGACTTGACTCTGGGACTAGTAGAAGGATTGAAGTTCAAGAGAACCCATTAACACAACTGAGTGCTTAAATGCAAAGGCAGTTACAAAAATTAAAAAAATAAAATAAAAATAAAAGGCAATTTCCTAGTGCCAGATGATGAGCACAGGCCCAAGTATCCAGAACACTTTTGATAACCTTCCCTCTGATAACAAAAGGCAGTACAGATAATTTGATTAGTGTTTTCTTTGCACAGGTGTTAAAGTTGACAGGAAACAGCTGAAAGACACAACGTTCTGATGCAGGCAGGGCAGCTGGACACTTTGTGCATGGAGGAGCTTGAGCAGTTGGTAACATTTGGCAGCCTAACACAGAAAAAAATGACTGCTAGGAAAATCTCAACTGCTGCTAATTAGCAGCAATGAACTGTGGGTAGGACAGTGCGTTTTAATGTGAGAAGATTTTTACAGTAACCACCACACTAAGGGGGGAAAAAAATAGAAAGAAATGCTCCCTAGCTGACCCTCCATGGCAGCCTAAGCTGCGTATTGCAATAATCCTGTAAATTACTATGCTTTCTTATACAGTAACTTGGAGTTAATTAGTAATTTAACATTCCTCTACACTATTAAATGTCTTTCTTGCATTATATTATGTTGTTTCATGGGCTTACCTTAACACTAATGGGGTTTTGTTATATTTTCTCAAAACAGTAACAGTAAAATAAAACTCAGCTGGAAAATTAATTAGTTATCTTTTACCTTTGATTTACCTGTTATTAACAATTAAGTAGTAGTACACAATTTCAAAGTGGTTTCGGAGGTTATGTGGAGATGAATAGACTTCCAGAATGTATTGCTGGGGGAAAGTGAATAAAAATGAGTAGTGTGTCACTTCTGGAAACCCTGCCATGGGTTCAGAATGCAATGCAAATATATTTTGAAGTAATACTCCAGTGGGGTGGGATGGGCGACAGGGGAGAGAAAGAGAGAGAGATAGAGAGAGTGAGAGAGAAAGAGAGACAGACAGAGAGAGAGTGAGAGAGAGACAGAGACAGAGACAGACAGACAGAGACAGAGAGAGAGAGACAGAGACAGAGACAGAGATGCAGAAACACACACAAAGACAGAAGAGATAGAGACACAGAGTGACAGAGAGACAGAAATACAGAAAGACAGAAAGACAGAAAGACAGGCAGAGATGGAGAGTGACAGAGACACAGAAGGAGTGGCACACAGAGACAGACACGCATAGAGAGAAGAAACCATTTGGTTGTGCCAGCACTATAGGCCTTAAAAAATGTCTATGCAATGAAGGGGAAACATTCAATAATCTACTATTATTGATCATGGATTTTTTTTTTCACATCAAATGTGAAGATGCAGGAACAAGGGAATGGATCACTCCATAAGGAACAAATATGAACTTCGCGGTTGTTGGTCATGAATGCTAGGAGTGATGCTAACTAATTGGAATAAGTGAGGACATCACAAACACTGATAACTTCCAAATAGGGAGCTGTAATATGTGGACATCTTTTGAGCATTGCATTTGAATGGATTAATCAAACAGAAAGAAAAACTGATTTTTAAGTGAAAAAAATATTTAAAACAGATGGCTTACTTTCTTCCTAGAATTTTTATTTTCATTTTGAGTGAGACATGCCTGAAGTAGGATTTTAACTGGGTGCTTTCAACACTCTTCTTTAATACACAGTAAATAAACTACTGCATTCTGTATATTAAAAATAAAAGCAATGTTTTCATGCAGCCTCTCAAAGATCAATGAGAACCCTTCAGTGGAACAATTTGGTAAAAGCAGGGCTTCAGAGGAAGAAAAGCTAAGGATGTGGACATGGAAAGGGCTGAATTCAACACAAAACATTTCCAAAAGATTTCGTCTCTTGGGGCTCCCTCTAAAAGAAGTGTCTGCTACCATTTAAAACCCCATCCTTTGCAGCTGGATTTGAACATTCCATAAAAAATTCATCCACGCTTTAAGAGATTTCTGCTTTTCTGTCCTCTCTATTGTTAGACAAATTGAAGTGTGCACTCTGAAGGAGTGTGGCAGTGAACTGAGAATTTATTTACTCATTCGATTCTAATATTGAGAGAATCTACTCGCTCCGTTCAAAGGGTAGAGCAACAATGCAAGTGACATCAGGTCACCCGGCACTTCATAGCTACCTGTGAGATAGAATTGTTCTCCTTGCAGATAGGAAGTGACTGAAACCTCTTTTTCTCATCAATGTCTATTATGATTGATGGCTCTATGGTCACATTGAATATGCCCTTTTTAAATAATTCACAATGTCATCACCATAGTACTAGTTTATAACTAGCCTGTTATTTTTACCTTTGTTCATTCACTATCAGAAGGTTAGATAAATTAAGTACTGTGGATTTAGGTAGAATTATAACCAACCAAAGTGTACTGTTTGTAATCCAAGGACAACAAAGCAGTTGTTAGAAAAAAGTCCCTGAATGTTTCCTTTACAGTAATTCCTGAAAGAAAATTCCAACAAAGCAGGAGCACTTGTAGCATTGTCTATACTGAAATCTGGATTTGGTGCTAAGTAAGTCATCAATAGGCACCCTAATGTAAAAGTCAGACACATTGAGCTTCAGCAGGTGGATTTTCACTTGGAATCTATTCCTATTTCAATATGAAGTGCTATAAAGCATTTATTTAAAGCCTGATATTAAAATTTTCAATTTACTTTCAAATGGAGAATGCATTAGTAGTTAAAAGCAGCATCTTTTCGTCTCACAAGTGCAATGAAAACTGGTAAATGGGGGGGAGTAAGGGGAGAGGAAAACTGATTAATTAATCCTGGCAGCATGTTATATAATAACTAACATAATTTTCCAGACTATCTCTTAGATTGATTCATATGTACTTATTTAAGTTTGGAATTTTAAAATCAGAGTTTGTTATTTGTTTAAAGTTTTATGCTAAACCTTGCAAAAAAATTTAATTTTAATTGAACTGATTTAGAATGACCATTTGTCATTTTTCAATGAATGGGCTCTCATTAATTATTCACTAAAATGAATAATTGTTCCTTTTCCCTTTGTGATCATTGCAAATTGCACTATATGACAATTGAAAGCTGCTAAACTATTAATTTAAATATTAATTTAAAGGTACATGTACCACTTTGAAAAATCAAGATGCCTTAGAATTCAATTTTTCTTGCATCCATTTAATTAGTAACTTGAAAAGGATTTTTTGCATATTTTATCAGTCAAGAATATGCATTTAAATTTTGTTTATTTTTTTTAAATATCTTGAAAGGATATAAGGCAGTCATCATAAAACACTTAAGCATAATCTGTTGAAGATGAAATTAAGGAAAAGTTAACAGAAAAGCACCAATGTAACATAAACACATATATAAATGTGTGTATATGTATATGTATATATGTGTGGGGGTGCATACACACACACACACACACACACACATACACATATAAATTTGCCTTTCTGTTACCATAGTGCTCAATTTGAATTCCCAAACATGTGTTGAACATCTTTTTACTTTTAATTGTGTGGTATTTCTCATTGTAGCCTGATGGTATTTAACGAAAGAACATTGAAAGTCTGTGGACCTAAGATGACATATGGATGATTAAGTCTGTAACTCCCCCTGACAGAGCCAAGGGGAAACCTTAATGCTAGATATGTATTGCCACATAACCCTGAATACTCAGTGAAAGGTACAGTATGGGTTACATTTGTGTTTCCTGTTCACCTTTTCCTGATTGTGAGCGGATGGGATTTAGGTGATTTTTCCTTACTTTTCTTAGCAAGAATGAACAGTATATCACACATTTCTTCCACTGTGCCATGAAGTGGTCACTCATTCTTCTTGTTTGCCTGGAAATGTTACATTTACACTGGACTATAGATGGAATGTAAAGAACTTTTCAGAGTGGTAGAGAACTGAGCATCCTTCTACCCCAAAAAAATATTTCAAAGAAACATGTGGGTATAATCCAAGCAAGAAAGAATGTGGCAGAGAGTACTGGCCTTGAAATCATAAGACATGTGATCAAAATGTTCCTTTAGAAACATACTAATTGCATAACTACACTTGGGAAATGAGTGGTGCAATGGATAGAACACAGGGCCTAGATGAATTCAGGAAGACCTAAATTCAAATCTGGCCTCTGACACTTACTAGCTGGGCAAGTAAGTGCAAGTCACTTAACTCTGTTTGCCTCAGTTTCCTCATCTGTACAATGCACTGGAGAAGGAAATGGAAAACCATTCCAGTATCTTTGCTTAGATAATCTCCAGTGGGGTCACGAAAAGTTGAACGTGATTGAAAGGACTGAACAATTGTGTAATGGTGGGCATGCCTTTGAAACTTTCAGTGCCCATAGGCAACTCTTTAAAACTATATGGTTCAGATTAGTAACTAGGCATTTGGTAGAGAGAATTTCCCAATCATATAAAATCACAGGTCAAGACCAATCAAAAAACAATTGAATAATACAGTCAAAGCTAAGGAATTATTTTTGTCTTAGTTATCTAGGTAATTGCTTCAATTTTCCATTTCCTCATAAGTGTGTAGGACTTGTCTTTAAGGGGCTGTTTCCATTCATTTAACAAATATGTTGTCCTTAATATACATTGATGCGTTGCTGCCAATATGAGGGTAATCGTTGTTGCTGTTGTTGTTGTTGTGTGTATGTGTGTGTGTGTGTGTGTGTGTTTTCCATATTAAAGTATTTTATATGGTCTCACTTGTGAGACAAGAGGAAGGATGTTTTGTTTTTTTTTCCTCTGTCAGGGCTTAACTGGCATTTTGAGGAATTAAGGCCAGAATTTGGAGTTCTGCAACTAAGTTAAATGGCTCTGACTCTTTTAAGACTAGATTAAGTAAGACTTGCAGGATTGAAGGAATTAGAGGGCAGAAAAACATACTCAGCCCATTTCTGACTCAGTTCCATCTTAAAAATAGAAGTACTTTTGTTTTGTTTTTGTAATGGTTCATTTTTGAAGTGCTTTAAAAACAGTACGAAGGTTTGTTCCCTATCATAGTGGTACTTCCTCCCAGCCATAGTGTATAAATAAAACACAAAGGAGCACGTGGAAAATATGCAGATAAATGTAAAATCTACTTAAAACTTTGTTTCTTGTTGGCAAAATCTATGCACCAAAATAGAGATGCTATTTTTAGACATAATATGAATTCAATTTTGAATTAATAAAAGGGAAATACAACAACAAAGCAGTTTTATAAACACTTCAGAATAAAAGTTGTATTCTGACTCATAGTTTTGGGCTCTAGAGACACAAATTGCAAAGAGATCCGAAGTTTTCAAAATTAATGTTCATCTTTTGTGTATTTGTTGATGTGTCTTGAGAAAAATTGGTTACTCAGGATGAAAAGGTCATTTCTGAGGTGAGCAAAGATACATGGGGAAAACAAATGTAAAAGAAGAGTATCAAGGCAGCAGAAGGTGGATGAAGAGTCGTAGTAGGGCAAAGAAAGTAGAGCAAAAAAAAAAAAAAGAAAGACTTAGAATTAGTTGTGCTTTTAGCTTCAGATAAAAGAAATAGAGGTAGTGGAAATATTTAAGGAATTAGGAAGATATGTTTATGCTCTAATCCACAGATTATTTTTCTGAATGCACCTCTTTAAATTTGACTCATTATCTCTTTCCTGTTCTTTTTAAGTTCTAGGCAGTCTTACAGGAGATATATTTGATATATTCTTTTGAATATATCTCTTTTGATATATTATTTTTTGGATATTATCTGAAAGTGTGATTGAGGTCCATAATCCTTAGTCTCCTCTCTTGACAGAATGATTTATTTATTCATGTACTCTCAGATCTTTAACAAGTAGGTTTAACAATCAATAAATTAGTCAATAAGAATTTAAGTGCCCAATATATATGTGCTAGGCACTGTTGGGACACTGAGCATAAACAGATAAAAAAGGAACAGTTCTTGCCTTGAAGGAGCTGACATTCTAATGAGGGGGACATGTACCTATAAAGATACACCTCAAACACATTCAATTATAAACTAAGGTTCATGAGTTTCTTAAAATGTATGACTGGCAAGGTTCAGAAATGATCTAGGAAGAGTTTTATTTCAGTCTGGAAGATACTTTCTAACTAAAACCAATTTTTAAAAATGTCATAAGTTTAACATTCACTGAAAAATAATAAAAAAAATCTAACCAGATAAGAAGTAAATATCTGAATGAAACCACAAAATTGGATTTATTTATACTCTGAATAAAAGGGAAAAAAGTACAATCTTGGACAGTTGTAGAAAGCTTCCATTTCTAAGATGATGTGGTTGGAAATAAAGCATTAGTAAACTCTTCCAGACACTCTCTGTCTTCAGTTTCTCCATTTCTAAATGAGAGGGTAGATTTAGATGATTTCTAAGGTCCACACCCTCCGCAAAGTTCAATTTTGTGAATGATTCTGCCTTAGAAGAATTGTTGATAAGAAGTCAGCAAGAGGACAACCTGCTTCCTATTAGGAAAGGCATACTAATAGATATTAGTGGCAGATCACGTCCTTGGAAACAAAGTTAAAATGTCTTGTGCAGTATCAGCTTCACTCTTTAGTTATCATAGAGGAATGTTCAATTCAATGTTCTGTCTATGACTAACATGATTTCCAGGAACACAAAAGTGATAGATAACTTCAAGGAGTAAGAACAGATGAACTATCCAAAAGAGAAAGTCTAGAGATGAGAGAGCCAGGACCAAGTACTGAGGCTGAATATTATAGAAGGTAAAGGTAAGAAGTTCTTTGAAGGAGAGGGTGTGGAACAACATCAAATACATCAGAAAAGTCAAAGAACATTTGCACCAGGCGACATGGATATTGGTGATCCCTGAGAGAAGTTTCAGTAGAGCGAAGGAGACAGAAGGCAGATTATACTTGGCTAAGGGGCAAATCAATGTGTAGACAAATGTGGATAACTTGCTGAAGAACTTTGGCAGAGATGGCTATAAATGCAAGAGGAGCACAACTTTCAGAGAAATCAAGTCAACAAGCCATTTATTAAGCACTTACTATCTACCAGACACAGTACTGATCTCTGAAAATGACTAGTATTTATATAGTGCTTTAAGGGTTGCAAAATGCTGTATAAATATTATCTCATTTTATCCTCACAAAAATCCAAATTAGGTAGGTACTAATATTATCCCCTTGTTATAGATGAGGAAACTGAGGCAGACAGATTTTAAGTTACTTGCCCAAAGCCACACAGCTATTAAGTGTCTAAGGCTAGATTTGAACTAAGGCCTTCCTCACTCCAAATCAAGCACTCTACCCACTGTTCCACTTAGCTTCTCATAATCAATGTAAAAAGAATGGATGTAAAGTGCTTGCAAACTTTAAAGTGCCATGAGTTTGTCAACTAATATTAAATAATTTATTAGTAATACAATATGACACAAACTGAGGAAAGTTAAGTGACTTATGGTCATGCAGCTAATAAGTGCCTGAGGTTGGATTTGAACTCAGGTCTTAAGTGGAATAGATGCCATCATGAGCTGATAATTCACTTTCTATAAATCTTACAGCAGATCTAATCATTGGGGAATCTAGACTTATTTTTTTTTCTTCTAGGAAAAAATATCAATTCACATGGCATAAATGATTCTTGAGAGGTTAGTTATCCCAACCATTTAAAGTCCCCCCCCCGCCGTTAATAGTGCCTGATAGTCAAAATGCTGTTTGCTATTCAAATTAAGAACTATTCATTGAGTCCATGTTTCATTCAAGGCACCATTTTGGAGGATAAAAAAAGCATATATCATGGTTCTTGACCTGAAATAGTTTCCAATCTATTTGGCGAAATAAGATACAAACATTTCAAAAAATAAACAATAAGGATAGGAACTGGATCTATGATTTCACTAATATAGGGAATTCCCTAGTAAGGAATTTCCTTCTATTGATCCAAATTAGCACCTTCTTTGCAACTTAAAGTCTTTAGTCATTGCCTATAACACTTAGAGGATAAGTGAGATGCCTAGCCAGTGTGTTTCAAAGGTGGAACCAAACCTAGCTCTTTTTGTTTCTGAAGCTGGCTCCCTACCCATGATGTTGCTTCTCTAAACAATACACAATTTAAATAACATTTCCAAGCAACAATAGTGCTCATGATAGTATTGATTAATGATCAAATGAAATATATAGAAAGCATCAGAGG
This sequence comes from Vombatus ursinus, assembly GCF_900497805.2. Classification (NCBI taxonomy): domain Eukaryota; kingdom Metazoa; phylum Chordata; class Mammalia; order Diprotodontia; family Vombatidae; genus Vombatus; species Vombatus ursinus. Next base: position 4,808,006 of record NW_020954557.1, read on the forward strand.
ATTCAATGGAAGGAATGAATTACTTCGGGCTGAGATCATTAGGAAAGCTTCATAAAAGAAGAGTGATGTGAGTTTGACCTTCGAGAATGGGAAGTTCTTGTCCCATAGATTACTGTCTCTGGTCAATAAAAATGCATGACATCTCCTACGGGATAAAAATTCTATAGCAGGGGATGCTGAAAAGTCATCCAGATTCAGGATAGTAAACCTATGCTAAAGGATTCTGGTTGTTTTCAGATAATACCCCCTTCTCTCCTCCCAATTCATTTATTCATTCATCCACCAACTAATTATTAAGTATTTACTATTTGAAGACGACCTTGCTAGGTGATAGAGAGATGTTTAAAGATGAAATGGTTCACCTTGCATTCACAGAGGTTACAGTCTTGTATGGGGGTAAAAACACATACGTAGGTATCTATAATATGTATCATTAAACATTAAATCATATTATGCAAAACTTTTTTCCTATTCAGAAGAATATGAAGATGGATTAGGAAGTATTTTGAAGGGAGGAAAAGATTAATATATTAGTAGAGCAAACAGGTTAATCATGCACACAACACATATAATATATGTACAAAGCATATGTATGCACATGAACATGGATATGTATGTATATCTGTATATGCACTGTGCATATATGCTATAATTCAATAAACATTCATCAAGAATCTATAATCATATGTTAGGCACCATGCTAAACCCTGGAAATACAAATAACAAAAAGAGTACTTGCCCTCAAGGAGCTTATCATCTAATGATAAAAGAAGACAATTCACAAAAGGAAGCTGCAAAGTAGGGTAGAGAAGATGGTACCCCAGGGGATATCTGGGGTAGCAGTGGCATCTTGTTCTGTAGAGTTGAAACAAAGCACAACTGCAGATCAGAAGGCGGTGTGAGCTGTAAAGTCAAGGTTCTCCTCTCTATAAAGGAAAGCTTTGGGTGGAATTTAGTATTGTACCCTCTAGCCCTCCAATTAGAAGGGAGAGGAGACTGATGGAGATTGGCTATCCAAGCAAGCAGCTTGTTGATGAGATCTGAAATGATAAGCTCATCCTGGGTGGGCATCTTCTTCCTTGAGTGAAATGTACACATAAATATGCATATAACTATACACATATGTATGAGTATGTGTAGCTTATTAGCTCCAGAGCCTTAAGGCCAGGAAGATGTGGGTTCTAGTCCTATATCTGTCACATTCTGCCTGTGTGACCCTGCTCAAACCATTTAAATGCTTTGTCCTATGGGCAACTCTCTGAAACTATAAGTTGCAGAGAAGGTTCTAACCTGCATTGGGAGCAGGGGCCTCTTCACCTGGGAGTTCTTTATGACAATGAAACCATAGGTCCAGTCCTTATTCCTATTGAGATATATATATATATACACACACACACATATATATGTATGTGTGTATCTATGTGTATATGTGTGTGTGTGTATGTATGTATCTATGTGTATATATGTATATACACACACACATATAGATAGATATATAGATATATAGTTTTAGTTTGAAGCCTATGATTTAGCCAACATGTTGGTAAATATTTAATAACCAGATCTCTGGAAAAATATACATATAATACACTTCTAAGTTTCATTTGTGTTATTAACATTGTCTGCATTACTTTATCAACAAAACAGTAAATCAATCCCTGATGTGTAATATTTTGCCAATTTCCAAGGTGCAGATGTTTACACTGAAAATTGAACAATAAACTCCTATAAGCGAGGTAGAGGTAGCCCAGGATTTCCCTGGATAGAGCTCACCTTCTACACCAAGCTGAATGAAATTCAGATCATTCCAGAGATTTTCTATATTGAAATATTTATAGTAGGGCCTACTACTCTTTGTGTATGGGTGTGTTTGTGTGTGCGTGTCTGTGTGTCTGTGTGTGGGTGTAACCCAGGGAAAAGGATGATAGGATTTGGGGAATTGTTATGACTATGGGAGGTTATAGTATGCCAGGGACAAGTCTCTGATTTAAGGCTGTGGACTTTAAGACAAGTGTAACCTAAGTCCCCAAAAGCTCGTTGGTATGGGATTTTCTCTTCATTGGTGAAGATCAGTGCCCTGTGCCTGCATAGGCCTCAGAGTGGGGGGCAGAGCTGGCAACAACTGGGGAGGGGTGAGCTCTTCAGTTCTCTTTGAGCCCAGGAGTTGCTTTAGTCTTTTTGGGCTTGTGGCACTTCTGGCTTTCAGCATCAAGAGAGAAGAAGGAAGATGCCAACTCTACTTCAAGTTGCTGAAAAAAAACTCTGGGAAGAAGCTGACGTGAGAGTTAGTAGTCTCTATCATGTCTATATCCCCAACTTGCTACATTAGAGACCTTGAATAACTTCCCATTGGGTAAAATCTAGGTCTCTCTCTCTCAGTTGAGCTGAGTTACTTCACTCTTAATAGGAGAGTTTCTTCACTCTATTTTTTGGTATGTGTTCACCTATGCATGCTTTCTCTGACTTCTATTTTGCTATTGAATTGGATAAATGGGTTTCTTTGATAATTGATATATTTGTTCCTTGTGGATTTATTTTTATAGGAAAGGGGTCAAGGCTTTGATATAAAATTTAGGGCCCTGATCTCCCCTATTAATAAAATAGCAGTGAAAAGTTAGCTTGAACCTGAAAACCATATCTATAGACTAATAATATTGAAAGCAACAAATAGATGTAACTATAGCCTAATACCCCCTCCCTCTGAGGAGAGCAGAGTGACCAAGCTTCTGGCCTCCAATCTCCTGTTTTCCCTCCCAGCAGTAATTGAAATCTCCGTTGGAGAAGAGTTGAGGAGAAGAGGCTAGGGATGCTTATTCTGCCTACCTTTGAGCTATATAACAACACCCCTATGCTACCTGTGGGGAACAGCCCTTGTAACATCCTATTTGCTGGGTTTCAAGAGACAATATGATAGCAGTACTTGCAAATTAGAGGAATTTTTTCCCCTGAGACTATAGTCTCATCACTAAAAAATAAAGGTGCCAGGGACAAGTCTTTGATTTAAGGCTGTGGACCTTAACACAAGTGAAGAGAGAACTGTGATTATGATACACATTGTTCCAGGATCTGTTATTTTGCTGTTTTAATTTCCTATGGCCTGTTTCATGTTGGCCTCAGGGCTCACTTTATTTCTGCTGTAAGTGTTAAGGTGGATTTAATTATGTTTTATTTCCATACTCTCATGTCTATCAAAATGTTCAGGCAAGAGTCTGGACTAGGTTAAGAAGCTATGAGAAGGAATTTGGGAATGAATAGATAAACCAAATTTACCTGGCAAGCAAAATAATAACTGATTCAGCACTTTAGTGTCCTTGCTACCTTGCCTCATGTAATGTTTTTACTTAATGTAGAGTTTCTATTTCTGAAGTAGGTTCTTATTTTTCAGTTCATCCTATTGTTCTTTCTCTATACAATGAAACCCTTTTTTCGTTAATAAAAAGATTTTCATTTACAAATTTGACAAGCTCCAACCAACATAAACTTTCACATATACAAGCAAAAACAACAAAAAAATGTAGTTGGCATCATAGATATATCATTTACAATTTGTTTGAGAGAAGTATATAAGTTGACTACAGCAAATTAATATCTGAAATCTTTTAGTTTATATGTCCACTTTCCACATCAATTTTTGCATATTTTGAGATTTTGTTTTTATATAGTTATAATCCTTATATGTGATGTTCTCTTAATTCTACTTTCTTAATTCTTTATTTCCTAAATATCTTTTCATATTTAGGATGATTTACATACTTTATATTTTACCTTGCATGACTCTTACTACCTTTACAACAGGTCTACAAGAAATATAATTTACCAAAGTGAGAAGTACTTTCCCTCCAGGAAAATTTTATATGCTTATTTATTTATAATACAGCTCAGCAGATTGACTTCCAGACTGGAATGTTCAAGTTCACTCTATCTTAGCTCCAGAAATTACAGGATAGCTTTGGATCATCTCCAGTCGGAGCAACTGGCAAAAAGATGTTACCAGCCAACATGGCATGGTAGAAAGAACAAATGATACTAGGTTCAAGTCACTTCAGCTTTCTTTTCATCCACAAAATGGGGATAATAACTCCCCACCTCACCCCACACACAAACACAGACTAATTATCTCCAAGAATTGATATGAGAAATATACTTTGTCAGCTTGAGGACCTGTTGTCCATTGAGAAATGGTTCTAAGAGTTTTTGAGGGACTTTAAAAGGGTTCGTCATCACAATTTTAGAAAATCAAACTTTGAGATTCATTCCAGGAGTTCTATTATCAGTGTCCTGGATCAAGCAGGGATCCAGGAAATGACCTGTCTCCAAGGGTATCAGGTTTTGGAATAAATGACTGCTGGCTTTAGTACAGTTGATTGTGTTCCCACCAGAGCCAAATCTGCTTGAGATAAAAGACCCTACTTTTATGCAGCCCATTGTAACGCAAAATTACAGTTCTGGCCTAAGATAGTTCTGCCTAACTTTTTTTTTTTTAGAAGACTGGCAAGTTTTCTGATTTGCATTCTGGGAATATCCTACAAATTGGGAAGAGATGGACCATTGGCTGTTAGATGTATAAGCTATGTCAAGGCATAGTGGAATCTTGTAGACCAATTAACAGAAACAAGTAAAACAAAAAATCAGTTGTATCAGATCCATCCATTCACATGATTAGTAAAGTACTGATCACATAAAAGTCAATACTTGGCATGAAGGAAATAAAAAAATGCATATATAGGGCAAATTAATTAATTTCAAGTATCTAGAATATGAGTGTTTCTTACAATAGATCATGAGCTTTTTTTTGTCCTGTATAGGAATATATCTCTCAGATTTCAACTGAGCCCTGAAAGCTCCGAGGTGAACAAGGCAAGAAGCATAAGCCTCTGAGGTCTCCCTGGTCTAGTGATGCCAGTGAGCACACACTGAAACAGATACATGACTCAGACATTTTTTATTACATGCAGAGTAATTGAACTTACCAGATCCTAAGGCAGCCTTTCGAATATTACTTCAGGTAAGAGTTGTTGGTCATATCACTAATATGCCATGAATAAGGTGATGTGTAAAATAGAGAAAAAAAATTAACATTCCAGAAAGATGATTTTTTTCAATGCCTAGCCAAAATAGTAAATTTAAGCCTTGCAAAGTCTACATTAATTCTATGTACTATTTTGATTAAAATAAGTTTACCAAGTTCACAAACAACTCTGATAACTGGTATTGGTTCTTTCATTATCTAACTGAAATAAGGAGAAAGTTCACAATTTTAAAATTTTGCTTTTCCTTTTAATTCCTGAAAGCTTTTGAATGGATATTTTGCAGTTCATGAAAAGAATAAAAAAAAAAAAGCCACGATGACAAACTAATCGGAAGAGTTTACGTCTGTAAACAAAAGATAGGACAATGTAGAGTAAATAGGTTTTTTCTATTATTATTGTTGTTTGAGGTCAAATCTGTGATTCATCACTGTGGGAAAGATCCATAATTGATACAATTCTGACACTTCTAATTTTAGTGGCAAGAACACAGACTTGACCATAATTGTTCTCAAGAAAATATATGTTGGAGATGAAACTTAAGCCTAGGTCTTCCTGAGAAAGAGGCTGTCCCTTTAGTCCCTATATCAAGTTGCCTTTCAGCCATGTTCATATCATTTGCAAATGGACTAAGTCAAGTTGACAGCTCTCTTTAAAAGTGAATGAAATCCAATCAGGGACACCCAGACTTAGGAGTTGAATCAAGTTATCTGAGAGGATCCTGGTTGTGGTTGGAGTGTCAGAATTCCACATGATTATACTTGGGTTCAGCTGGATTGATTCACTACTTTAAAAAAGAAAATAGAAGGGAGGGGACCAAAATGCTCTTATCCATAAGAAATACTTGTTATGGCCAAGATTGGTTTTCCCCCAAAAATCCATGTTAGATGGGATTGAAGTGTCTGAATGGAAGTCTTTAGTTTACGAAAATTATAATTATTTTGATTTTTGTCCACAGTCAGCTTGAAATGTTTCAAAACTCTGCAGGTGCTCACTGTTATAACAAAACCATAGAACAGATGGTGCAAGGTACCAGGCCAGCTCAAGGGATTAAATGCGAGGCTTTTGAAATTTAAAATTAAAGCTGGGTGATCTTGGGAAAACCTGCCTGCCAAACAAGCTTTCTTTAAAAAAAAAAAATTAAAATTAAAAAAAAAATAAGTTCTCCAAGTTCTCCTGATGAGCTTATTTACATTCAAATGAGGGGAAAATATTAAGCACTTACACAATGTGCTTCACAGTATAGAGCCAACTTGACCAAAATAAAATGTGAAATGCTCACTTCCATTATGGTTCTGATGTTTGTCATGCAGAGACCCCTTTGGTAGCTCCCTCTGTAATTTTCTTTGGGGGAAAGGAAATGCTTTTGTGGGTGCTAAAGCTGATTGGTCATGACCTCTGCTATTGGGAAACCATGTTTCAGTCTTTCTTGGTTCTCTAGTGAAGAGTTTAAGGGATTTTTTCCTAGCTTCTGTTTCTCAATTCCTGGCCAAAAAAAAAAAAAAATGAGAGAGAGACAGAGAAAAAATGGCACAAATGAAGGCATAAACGAAGTTAGAATAAGAGTCTAGTTCTAATCATTAGGTAAGGAGGGTCATTGGGTGGAAAGTCATCATTAATCATGGTGATAGATTTAGAGCTAGGATTGTACAGATCATCTAGGACAGGGGTGGAAAACCTGAGGCCTCGAGGCCACATGGACCCTCTAGATCCTCAGATGTTGCCCTTTGACTGAACCCAAACTTCTATCCACCCCTTATCTAGGAATTCTCTTTTCACTTGAAATCATTGGCAGATTTCTGAGAATGATAGAAAAGGGATCAATATGAATAGTGTAGGGTGAACTCTAGAATGTGCTGAATAATGTCCAACAAAGAAGCTGTTGCAGTCTAAGAGGTGGCAAGATTTGTTTGAGGATAATGTACTCCTATTGCTATGAATCTCCTTTGAATTTTCTATGTGTTTGTTCTGAAGCTGTTGTAAACTACCATGATAAAGACATTTATAGTCAGGGGAAAGGTATGCTCTTGCAAAAAGTGTTGGATTTGGCATCAGAGAAGCTGGGATTGAATCCTGGCTTTGCCAAGAAGTCAGACAGACAAGAAGCATTTATTAAATTCTTGCTATGTGTTAGGCACTGTGCCAAGAGCTGTGGATACAAATACAAGAAAAAAAAAGACAGCTCCTTTCCACAAGGAGCTTACATTCTAATGGGAAAAAAAAAACAAAAAACAAACAAAAAAAAACAACTAAAAAGTAATTAAAAAGGATAGAGATAGGTAGGAGAAAGTATCTATAGGGAGACATGGTAAAGAAGCCCAGAGAAGCAGAAGCAGAGCAGGGAGGTGAATAAAGCATAGCTGGCCTCTGCTGGTTCCCAAAATGGGGGCCTGGAAGAAACTCAACAAGGAGAGAAAAGGGCTGGCATGGTGGAGAGATGGTGCAGGGTGAGAAAGCAGTGGACACTTAGTGACAAAAATCTAAACAGCTGTAAGTATAACTGGCACTGAACTAGCAATTGATTGTCTTGGGCCTTAGTTTCTTTATATGTAAAGTATTAGTTAGCCTTGAAACATCACTTTAAAATTTAGAAAGCAATTTTTACATGTTATCTCATTTAATCCTCATAACGACATTGGAAGGTTATTATATCAGCCCCACCTTACAGAAAAGGAAATGGAAGCTGAAATGGATTAAGTGACTTGCCCAGGGTCACAGACCTTGTAAGTACAGGGAGGATTTGAATTTAGGGCTTCCTCTCTCTGTGCACCACACCACCTCTCTGCCTGATTGGGTTGGACCAGATAACTTCTAGGATCCCTTCCAACTCTAAATCTGTGACCTTTGATCCTCCCTGTCAGTTTACTGAGTGGTTCTGCTTACAACTGTGCTAATCCCTCAAGTTCTTTCCTTTTTCCTTCTCTCTAACTGAGCTTTTGAAATGGCTGCATATAAAATGTAGACCCGTGGTATCAAACTCTAATGAAATAGATCCCTGGGGGTTGCATGTTGACGTAGAAAATTTAAAAAAAAATTAACATTATCTACATTGTATTGTATTTTTATTTATCTTTTAAAAACTTTTCCCAATTACATTCTAATCTGTTTTGGGCAGCACTTGGAAATTCCATAATCTGGTATTGGGGTGGGGTGGGGGTGGCTGAGTTTGATATCTCTGGTCAATACTGTGCATATGACCTAAGCTTAGGTTGGAATGGCATGACCCATTCTGCATGTTCAAAACACATGTTCATGACACATGTTCAAAATAAGATATATCCTCCCCCCCCTCCATTTTTCCTCTCGTTCTCTATCCCTCCCTTGCACTCTCTCTTCCTATCTCTCCTTCTCCCCTTCTCCTTCTCTCCCCTATTCTCCCTTCCCTTGCCCCCCCCCCCCCCCCCCCCCCGTCCCAGAACCCCGTGAAGTTCTCAGGAGCTTCTGTCAACCACTGCTGGTACCTCCCTTCATTCATTCATTTTCAGGGTTCCAAGCCTTCGGAGCTGGAAAGGACAGCAGAGGCCATCCAGCCCATCCAGTAGCCGAATAAGCATCCTTGTATCCCCCACTGAAGGTCCTCTAGCATTAGCTTAGGGGAGCACTGGAAGCCCATTCCACAGGCTGACTCCTTTAGCAAAGATTGATTAAGCCCCTACTGCTTAAATTGTTTTGATTGGGCTGGGTATTGGGTGTGAAAGAGATCAAAGATTGAAAAACAAATGAAGAAACAACTCCTCCCCTTCTAAGGAATATAGTAGTGAGGAATGGAATCCTAATGTAAGTCATTTTTATGTGTAACATGACGTGAGCACACTTGATTCTGAACTGGTAGACAGCCCTTGCTACTATCATCGAGGGGAGCAGCCCTCATGGAGAAGAGGCCCGACACTCTCTGCCAACACTACCACCACTACCACCACCAACCACATAGGAGCTGCCACCCTTCCAGCAGTCAAAATGGAAGTAAAGGATCTGATTATAACCTGTGAAAATAAGATGCAGACAGAGCTTGACCCTACCTACCCCCAGCTGGTGAAAGGGTATAGCCTTCTATCCTCCCTGGATCTCCCAGATGAAATGCCCCTTGATCTACTCAAGGAAGAAAAGGATCAGATTTCCCCAAGGAGCTCCAGCTCGGCATTTCTCAGCTCAGAAGGATATAGATTATGCCCAGATAATACAAAGCTCTGAGAAGAAGGAATTGGACTCTCACTTACAGTTGGGAGCATCTTTCTGGAACCAGGCCCCCCAAAAGCACCTTAGGCCAGCCCAGGTTCACAGCATGCAATGTTTACAGCTCTTGGAGGCAAGGCTCAGTATAGAAACTGAAGAGAGTTCTGGCTGCTCCAGTGGTCAGCTCCTACCTAACTTGGGTCCCAGACAGATCCAGGGGCCAGGGGCCTACATCACTCCCAGTCAGATGATTGGACAGCCCTCAGAGGGAAGATCATCGACCTCTTACCCTCCTAGGCACTCAGCCAGGCCCCATCCTAAGGCCAAGAGAAGACTTAACTATAATCCTTAATTGGCTCTACCCTGACCCCTGAAAGGTCTGGTCCAATGCTGACTACCTTTGCCTTACTGACTTTATGATCCTGACTTAGTCACTTCCCTTTCCTTAGCCTCAGTTTTCTTCTCTCTAAAATGAGAGGCTTCTACTAAATGATCCTTGAGGTCTCTAATTGTTCACAATGTGCAATCCTTTGTATTCCTACCTTTTAAAATTGGAAAATAAAGGGATGTCCTCATGGAAAAAAAGAAATAAAATATATCCAGAATTCTGAATAACAATGGTATGAGCTAAGAAAAGACATATTTGGTAGATCACTAAACATTAGAAGGATTATAAATTTAGAGCCAGGAAAGATCTTAGAGGACATCTAGGCCAACCCCCTCATTTTGAAGATGAGGAACCAGGAGCCCTTAGAGAAAGCAAATTGTCCAAGGTCACACAGTAGTAGGTCAGAATCCAGGATGACTGACTCCAAATCCAGTTCTCAGTGCATTTAATCACATTTCCATTATGCCCTCAAAATAATGACACAGTGTTTCCATTCACTTACCTTCCTCAAAGTTCTTTTCTAGTGCTACGACTGTGCTCAACACAGTATTTGGAACACTCCTGATCATCTTCTATTGTCCTCCCTCCTCTGGGTGGCAGGAATGGCTGCAGTAGAATGAGGGAAATGGAGTATGAAAGACTGTCTATTAACAACTGATAGTTGTTGTTGTTGTTCAGTCATTTCAGTCATGTCCAACTCTTCATGACCCCATTTGGGGTTTTCTTGGCAAACATATTGGAGTGGTTTGCCATTTCCTTCTCCACCTCATTTACAGATGAAGAACTAAGGCAAACAGGGTTGAATGACTGGTCCAGTGTCACGCATCTAGTAAGTGTCTGTGGTTAGATTTGAACTCATGAAGATGTCTTGCTGATTCCAAGTTCAGTGCTCTATCCACTGTGCCACCTAGATGTCCAACTAATATTTATGTAGTACTTAAACTTGGTAAAGCCTTTACATACATTATCTAAGTGTTTGAGGTGGGATTCAAACTCAGCCCTTCCTGACTCCAGATTCAGTGTTCTACCCACTAGATTACACTACATCTATAGGCATCCTCACAGGTATACATCCTAATCTTTGCATGGTGCCATTTATTCTTCTGTTTATGTTCATGAGACTATCAGATTAGCACAAATGTCATGATGTATTTAATAGAAATAGCATGAATGAGCCATGACTGAGTTAGTTCAGGAAAAAAAAAATGATTATAAAGATAGCAGAACAAAACCATAATATGTTTACATTGGTTGTGGCACAATATGTTGCTTTTAAGCATTTTTACAACCAAATCTCTGGGAATTGTTCAGATCTACCATATCCCATTCCATTTATAAATATACCACTAAATGGTGCAATTATATATTTCTTTCATTATAATAATGACTAATGTTGTGAAAAGACTACTGGGTTTGGAATCTGAGGAGCTGAATTCAAATTCTAATTCTACTATTAATTAATTAATCAATCAACAAGCATTTAGTAAGTGATCAAAATATACTAGGCACTCTAATGGGCTCTGGGGATACAAAGACAAAAGGAAAAGAGTCTTTGCTCTCAGGGGGCTCCCATTCTATCTGGGGAGATATGTATATATATATAGGTATATATGTAAATAGATACAAAAATTACACAAGGTGATTGGGGAATTAGCAGCCCAGAGGATCTGGAAAAGTCTCATGTAGGAGGTGAACCTTGAATTTAATCTTGAAGGAAATTAGGTATTCTGAGAGTTAGAGATGAGGAAGTATATTGATTTGGGGAGCAGCTAGTGGAAAGACACAGACATGGAAAATGAAGTAAACTGTATTAGGAACAGTAAACAGACAAGTTGACTAGACTGTAGTGAGCATGGAGGAGAATAATATGTAATAAGGAGGGAAAGGTAGTTGGAGCCAGATTGTGAAGGATTTAAAAAGGTAAACAGAGGACTTCATATTTGATCCTAGAGGAATTAGAAAAGGATCCACTGGAGATAATATGTGTGACCTTGGGCAAGTCGCTATATCATTCAGGTCGTCAATTTCTTAGTGGATTGGATTAAAACATCTCTAAAGTCATTCAGCTCAAAATTCCATGATCCTAATTGCCAGTTATTACATAATCGTTTAGATTAGTCATAGAAAATGTGTCAGTCCTTCATATGTGTGGAGTCACTGTTTTCATCATCTTGTGTTATTCACCTAAATTTTATCATAAAATTAAAGAAGATAAAACAGTTGTCTTAGTTGATGAACACTTAGAAGAGAATCCTAGCACCAGAAAACACAAATCAAAGTCTGTGTTCTCTAAGTCCCCTTTATTTCAATAACTTTATTAAAGCTTATACTTAAAGTGACTCCATTTCCTTTTTAGGACGGGAGCATGGTTTTCTTTAGATTTGCAAAAGATCATTTTTAATCATAAGCTTAATGGGAACATTTAAGCCACAATGAGGAAAACACCTACTGAGTGAAAAGCAGCAGTTCCATGAAGTCTGATGGGTTCCTTGGCCAGAATTTGCCAGACTCCCGCACAGTCTGCAACAGCTCTATTTAAAGCCAAAGTGGCTGGCAAATATAATAATACTGGACTATGTTTTCTTGTGCCTTTTTTAATGTGCTAGATAACCTATTAATCATAACTTTATATTAAATGCAAAATGTGCCTTGAGGATAATTTAATCGTTTATTACAGGCACTTTCTGTATTTACTTTCCCTTTCCTTTCCTTTCCTAAGAGCTTGTGTTCATTAACTAAACATGTTACAGACTATGAAGACTATGATGGGCACAGCAAATTCACTGTGAGAATGAACCTCAGGACCTCACAAAGGTGATGTGTTGAGTCTCAAGTAGATCAGGGACTGAACTGGTGGTACCTGATGCCAAGGACTTGAGAGAAAGAGTGACAGTGGCAGAGACAGCAAACTGACGAGGTTTTGTGCCATCCAAGGCCAATTTGGTTATGATAATTGACTGACTTTGCCTTTTCTTTCTTCTTCATGTACCTGACCTGTCTTGTCTTAGTAAAGGTTTTAAAGACTTTAATTAGGTATTCTGGTTCTAGAGATGAAATAGAACAAAAGTCCGCCAGGATCAGACCAAACCTTTCTGCTTTGTACACCAGACATTTGATTGCAAAGGTCTATTTGGCAGGTACAGGCTGGCAAGCAGAAATGATATAAATTAGCTGAGAAGAACTAAAATTAGGTTCAGAGAGCAATCTACATTTTTTAAAAAATGAAAGACAATCTGGGGCTAAGGTCATCCATTTGTCCGTCTGTCTTATTGTACTTCATCATTGTTCTATGTCTGGCTCTTTATCAGCTTCTCCTGTCACAGAGCCTGTATTTATTCTGGCTGATACTTTAAAAATATGAACGATAATGTCAAGACACCTGGGAGAGTGTCAAGACATTAACTCCAAACGTGCAGATCTTAGAATGTTTTTCTGCCAAACTTTTGTTCTCAGGAGGTTTTCTATTTATTTAAAAAAAAAAATTATACTGTCCCCATGATCATGCGTGTTCCAGCTGTAAAGGCAATAACATTCCTAGAAAAAGGGAAGGGAAAATACTATTACCATTATAGCCAGGTATAATCTGATCAGTTATATCCCTATAAAGACATCAGAATTACAGTCTCTAATATTCTGATGCATGGTAATGTTTGTGGTGCGAAAGAATATGCTACTTTAGGAAGGGAATATATATCATGGTTACATTTAAACTCAGAAGTGTATTTTGTTTAAAATTATATTTCTTTTCTAAAAGTTGCAAGTGTTTACTTCCATTGAATCCCAGGTTTCCTCCCTCCACTGTTTTAAAATACTACTGATTCTTCTTAATGTAGCCCAGTAAAACACTCTAAAAGGCAATGTAAACTTTAATTATAAAGCAGAGCAGCAATGACACTGTAAAGACAGACAACTTAGAAAGACAATAACTCTGATCAACAAAATAACAATTATGATTTCAGATGACCTATGATGAAGCATGCTACTCACCTCCTGATAGAGAGGATGATGACTTGCTGTGCATAATATTATTTTTTGGATATGGTTAACACAGAAATTGGTTTTGCTAGACCATGAATGCCTTTTTTTTTTTAATGGTAGGAGGAAGCAAAAGTGTTCAGTTACTTGAAAAAAAATTCTTTAAATTATTTTCAATGAATTAAAGTTCATCAGGAAAATTACACAGTGTTATAGCTGGGAGGGATCTTAGAGGAGAACCCAACTGCTTCTTTTTTATGGATGAGGAAACTGAGGTTCAGAGAGATAGAATGACTTTCTTAAAGCCATATATCAAAGTAATTATAGGGATAAAGCCAGGACAAGAGGTCAGATTCCCTAATTCCTCATGAAATGATTTCCTGCTACCCAGAATACATTCCTATTTGAAGCACTAGGTTGTGCTATCAACCTATCATTCAAACTATCATTTCCAGAGATTTACTAGTTGTAAAGAGTATGAAGTATAACCCTTCTCACATTCTCTCTTTCTTTATTGTAGTCTCTGATAAAGATTTGAAAATTCTTGCCAAGGCCAACCCCTTTATTATGCCTTTTATTCCATCCCAATCCATTTTCTCTGTTACATTCTGCCTACAATCATGCACTCTTTCCAACTTCAGTCTTTATCTATCTACTGGCTTCTTCTCTGGAAGGAGACTATACCCACATATATGTTCAGGTCCTTCTCATCCTTAAAAAAAAAAAATCCTTCAGATTTTACCCTCAAACTATTTTCTTTACCAATAGCCAAACTCTTAGAAAGAGCTCTTCACCATTTGTCTCCATTTTACTCTCACTTCTTGGTCTTTATAGAATGGCTTCCAAACGCATCGCTCAACAAAATTGTTCTTTTCAAAATTACCAATGATCTTTTAATTGTCCAAGCTAATGTTCTTTCCTCATTATTCAACCTTCTATAACATTTGACACTGGTGCCCATCCTCACTGCCTAGTTACTCTTGGTTTTTATGACACTGCTTTTTTTTTTTTTTTGGTTCTCCTCCTACCTGTCTAAAAACTACTTAATCTCTTTTGCTAACTTAGCATTAATGACCTTAACTGAGAATATATCCAAGACTCTGACCAGGCTCCCTTCTCTCTCACACTCTCTCAGGGTAACTTCATTAGCTTCAATGGGTTAAATTACAATTTCAACACAGAAAACTCTCTCTTGAGCAGCATGTTTGCATTACTAGTGGTATATTCTCTATTTCAAACTAAATGTACTTTAAGCATCTGCAATTTAACGTGCTCAAAATTGAACTCAATATGTTTCTCTGAAACACATTCCTCTTTTTATTTCTCCTATTTATTTTGTAGGAACCATTATCTTTCCAGTAACTTAAGTTTATAACTTTAGAGTCTTCCTTGACTCTTCATTCTTTGTCTTTCCATATAGCCAACCAGTTGCCAAGTCTTTTTCATTATTACCAAAATTAAAGAGTAAAGTTGAAATTACCTGGGACATCAGAACTAGAGAATACTGGTTAACGTTTGCATTTTTATTTCCAATTGTCTATGGCTTTTTGGTGTCTAACATATTTTCTCCTGTGCTCTTCACCACTTGGAAAAAAATATCTTAACTTTGTTCCCTTGAAAGTAATTAAGGGAAAAGCCCATTTATTGTGGAATGCCTAAACAAGTTGTGGTATGTGAATGTAATGGACTGTTATTACTATGCTATGAGAAATGACAAATATGATGAATACTGAGAAGTATAGAAAGATTTACCCAATCTGATGCAGAGTGAAGTGGCAAGAAAAAAATATGCACAATATCTACAACAGCATAAATTTAAAGAACCACCAAAAAAAAATCTAAAGTAAATTTTGCAAAATTACAAATCACAAGCTTGTCTTCAAAGAAGAAAAATGAGAAAATATTCCCACCCTATCCCTTTGAAGAGATTGGGGATCCATGAGTGAGGCACATTGCAAATGCTTTCATACTTCTTTGATGTGTTGATCAGTTTTGCTCAACCCCAACCCCCCTTTAAAAAAAAGATATAAAAAAAACATGAAAGGCATCAATAAATTTATTTTTAAAAAATAAAGTAAATCAAGGGTCTTCCTAATTAAGTATCTGCATTTTAGATAAGACAATAATTGGCATCTGATATTGTTAGAGAAACTTCTAAATTCAATGTATCAGAAGTTTCTCTGGGTTTTTAAAAGCAAAAAAATATTGTATCTGAAGACATTTATTCCTATGCTATGTTATCTACTTGGTTAGTTCTTTGCAAAATTCTTGAACTTAGGAGGACTTCTCCTTGTCACCCAATGTCTTCTTTTCTACTTTCTTTCTGAGGAAGGAATAGTCATTTTAACAGTCTTAGTAAAATGCATCAAGGAAGCCACTTTCCCTAGCCAGAAGTTCTAGGACTTACATTCATTGACCCTACTCTATTATTCCAAACTTGTCTCATAATAATTGTCATAGAATGTCAGCATGAGAAAGGATCGCAAAGGGCTTTGAATGCCAGGCAAAGTCATTTGACCTTTACTCAGGAAGTTATAGGGAAGCAATATAAACTGATCTGTGTATAAGAAAGATTATACTCACTGTAATACAAAGGATAAATATATAAGAAAGGTGCAAACATGGTGCTTTATGATGTCTGAAGGGGAAAGGTCATTCTTGCTGGGTGGATCAGAGAGGATGGCAGATTTGAGCTGGGATTTAAAGGATGGAAGAATTTCCACAGGTAAAGATGGAGGGGCAAAGACATTCGGGAAAGCTATGAGTAGCCTCTGCTTTATGTTACAGGTAGATCAGCATGTTCATCTAATATTAAAGAACCACTACTAGGTCCAAAGGATTGGGGCACTGTACTTACTCCCTTCCTTAAGGGGATCTTCTACTGTGAACCATGCACACAGTTGGACCAGATTCAGTTCTGGAGGAACATGGCCTCTAATGAGGAGGGTTAGGTTCCCCTTTCTCACGCTTAGGCTCATCACATTCTTCATACCAGTGACCTGGGGAAAAATTGTTTAGGCTTAGGTTTTTTCTCATGTCTGTTCCTAAAAAGAGGGAATAGGGAAGGAGAAGTTTTTATAACTACCTACTATGTGCCAGGTCTGGGCTAAGCTTTACAGATTTCTCATTTGACTTTCGCAACAACCTGTGAGATGTTACAATTTCTACTTCATAATTGAGGAAACTGAGGCAGACAAAGGTTAAGTGACTTGCCCATGATCACACAATTAGTAAATGTCTGAAGTTAGACTAGAGCAAAAGTCTTCTGGACCCAGTGGTCTATCCACTGTGTGACTTAGCTGAAAAGAGTATTATATACAAAATGAATCAGGTATGGGACAAGTTTCCCTAGAGAAAAGAAATGCTAAAAAAAAAAAATAGTGAGGAAAAAAACACAAAAGACTCATGGAATGCTTTTGACAATACCTTTGCAAATCAGTAACTTAGAACTGGAAACTACTCTTACACTCTGCTTAGATTCTGAATCACAAATTTCAGAACATGAAGCCATTTGCAGGGTGATCAAATAGTCATGGTCAGCTTTTACCCCACTGGGGCAATGTACTTCATTGTACATTGTAATTCTTGGTCATTCTCCTAATGAAGAAATTGCCATTTCTGCAATCATGTATACCTGGTGGATCCCAGACATCTTGAAATCTCAAGGGATGACCTAGCATTTGCTACATTATAGCAAGGTGCCAGGTCTTTTTAGTGTTGGTCCAGTCATGACTCAGCAGAGTGCCAAGTCCTCTTAGTATGGAGTAACATATTCATGGTCAAATGGAGTCAGGAATAGCAAGTTCATGCATGCCTAGAGATGACCTTGTTTACACTAACATATACTAGTAGGTATTCCTAGGGAAAAATAAACATCACTGAGGGGGTACCCTGGAAGTTACCTCTCCTTGGTTCCATCCTGCTCATAACTTCTCCCTGACCATCAGAGGATTCAAACCTAGATGCTAGTAGAACCTGGAGTCTCTGGGAATGTCATTGACTCAAATCTTGTCCTGCAAAAGCAAATGCTTAATTGCCTCTATAACTTCCTTCATAGTAACAAATCATTAAAATGTAGCTCTTAATTTCTTGGTCTATTACCCAGAAAACCCAGATTTTAGGGATACATGTCAGAGCTCATAAAGAGACTCATATCTTAGATGTGATGTGAGAAATCTCTGTAGTATTCTGTGGTTAGAAGTGCATGAACTAATGATCAGATGTATTTCCAAAGATCTGTTGTCTAGCATAGTGCCTTGTATAATAAAAGAGGTGCTTAATAAATGCTAATTGGATTAGATTAGATTGGTTTCTTGTAGCAGAACTATCTTGACTAATGTACTCCCTGAATTTTGGTGAGCTTTTGCCTAGAGTTAAACAGACCCTTGGAATTTCCCTAGAAATGTTAGATTTAGTGGGATGCCTTCAGAAGCACAGAAGCTGAGATACTGTCTGCTTTTAACCTATTATCCATTGGGTTTTACCATTGCTTATTTGAGTCCAGGTACTGGTCAGTCACATTTACATAATCTCAGAGTTATAAGGGAACTCAGAAGCTGACTAAGAATTTGCTCTACAAGGTCACCAGCAAATAGTCACTCAATATTCACTTGACTTCTGAGGGGAATTGTAGCACCTCCTTGAGATGGCCCATTTACCTTTTGCACATTGTTAGGAAGTTTTTTTTTTTCTTATGTTGAACATAAATCTGCCTTTTTGGAACTTCTTTTTTCCTACCTCTTTCCTCCATAAGGACCACCACATCCTTGAAACTTTATGGCCATGCAACTCCAATTTAGCTCAGTCATAAAGTCAAAGATGATATAGTAGCATTAGCAGTAGGATCAAGGGAATAGCTCTCCCTGATGGGAATATGCTTTCAATCTGCATCTAGAGAGGCACTCTGTCTCAGATGGACTATGTTACAACTTGTCTCTTTCTGCTTTTATTCTAAGGAGACCTGAATAGTAAGGCAAAAAGCACTTATTAAGCACTTACTGTGTGCCAGGAACTCTGCCAAGTTCTGGGAATACAAATTGAGGTAGAAAGAAAGATAATTCCTTCCCTCAAGGAATTCCAATAGGTGAAGACAACACACAAAAGGAAGCTGAAAGGAGGTGGGGGTGGGTGAGGCAGAGGTAGTAAGGGATGGGCACACCAGAGAAGATTCAGAATACAGCCTGGAGAAAAATAAGACTTGGTTAGCCTGGGCTCCTTTCTCAAATGGAGTTCTGAAAAGATCCATTCAATCAGAGGGAGAGGCTACAGAAACAGAACTTACTTCCAATGTGTAACTTTCAGGGCTATGATGAGACTTCAGGATGAAGTAAGTAACTTCTGGGTCACAGCTGAGGAAGTCTAGAGTATAGCTTGCAGAACACTGAAAAAGAGAGAGAAAATTGAAGTCATGTGATCCAGCTCAGCCATGTTACTGTTCCTGCTAACTACCTGATGTTCCTCAATTTCTTCCTGTATTCTCCTATCTCCGTGTATTCATGTATGCCACTTTCCATATCTATATCTTTTGCTACTTAAATTTTTTAAAAAATTTTTTCTTAAAGGCCCATTTCAGACAGTTGACTTTCTCTGATCCCCCCCATCCCTTGCCCAATTGAAAGTGACCTTTTTCTTCTCATTTTTCAGTCCTTGGTTTGAGATCTCTTTGTTTCTATCACATTCTACCTAATATCCTACACGTTAATATGTATGTTATACAGTCCATAGAAGATTATAAACTCTTTGATGGTTGGGACTCCATCTTTCCCTTCTCAAGACTTGGCAAAGTATTTTGGATGAATTTTGGATTAATTCAAGAATGATCATTCAACTTCTTCAGGAACTTCCATAAGGTCACTAGTTGCACCATCAATCACAGTGAAGTTACCTGCAAGATAAGAGGCCAAAGATCCAACCATGAATTCAGTATACCTCTTCCAATGTTGCTGAAACATCAATGTCTATAAGCCATAGTATACCTGGAATTTATGAACCATTCCCCCCCCCCAAAGCTGTGATACCATCCTGGTGATACCTGTGATAACATGGTCATAGTGTTGAGCTTTAAGGGTTCCAGGATGTTGGGACCCCAAAATCACAACATACAGGTCCTGCCGAAAAGAATTCAACCCAGACCTTCTTTCAGCCAAAGACAAGGTTTATCAGAACATTTGTGATATTGGGCAGATTCTTAAGGAATCTGAATATTAGTAAGCTATTGGCTAGATTATAAGAATCTAAGCATCTTAATGTAGACAAGATGGACCTTATATACAGAAAAACTATGGGAGGGATCTAGGAGTGGCCAAGCAGTCTATGAGGTAATAGAACTCCAGGGGTGGCCAAGGGAGAATGGCGCCTAGATAGGATTAAGGGTGGGTAATGGCCAGGGCCACAGGGAGGTAAGACAATAGAGGACTAAACTAGGTTAAGGGTAACAGAATTGGGAGATTGGGTGTAGCCACAATGAAAGGCCAGTTAATGGGATTATAGCTTCAGGCAAACACCACAGATTTGACCATGTGGGAAAGTCCAGGGTTTTTCCTTTCTGGGGTCCAGATCCTAACCTCATCAGGAAGGTAGGTGACATAGTGAATAGAGTGCCAGGCCCAAAGTTTCTCCATTCTGGGGTCTAGCTCCCAACCTCATCAATAGAATGGGCATACTGGAAAAATGGGAATATCTGTGCCCAGAGGCTAGAGGGGTATATAGATACCAATCATTCTCCAGATATATTTATAGTCATGAGAAAGTAGCCTGAAGGATCCCTAAAAAAATAAATAAAATACAGGACTTATATAGTACCTTAAGTTTTTCAAAGCCCTTTATATGTATTACCTTATTTGAGCTTCATAATAATACTACATGAGAGATTCAGATTTTCTTTCTTTTTTTCTTGGTCCAGTTCCATGATTTCATTTGTTTTTCCATCAGTAGAAATTTCTTCCACAAATGCAGATCAGCAACATGTCTAAAATTTATATTCTTACAGAGCTGTCTGGGATTCTGAGAAGTTAAAAGTCTTGTACATGGTCACACAGCAAGCATAAGTCAGGGGTAGGCTTTTAACCCAAGGTATTCTAATCTCAAGTCTGACCGACTATGTCATGTCATGCTGCCTTTTGTGATATTATAATATAGGTGTTATCAAGCCCAGGGGAAAAAATGTTTGGCACTTTTTTTTTTTTTGGGTAGGGGACAATGGTCACACAGCTAGAAAGTTTCATAGATGGTACTTGAACTCATCTTGTTTATTTCAAGTCCAACATTCTAACATTCTGTCTCTACTTGCTATCTCTTCTCAGTGACAGAAATTCTTGAAGATTTTCTTAGAGTTTTAAATGGTAAGAAAGAATCCATTCCATTTTTTGGTAGCCCCTCAAAAGTACGATTGGATATTTTTCCATATAGACATCTTTAAGTTCTGGAAATTTTTAGGGAGAGAAAGGCTGATTGTTGGATTCAATTGTGGTGCCAAATATATTAAGAAAAAAAGTAACATTCATATGCAAATATACAGGCCATAATCTGGCCCTATTTCACTTTTTTGACAAATTAATGGAGCCAGGATATCATTGGTGTAGATACTTCCTCCAGCAATAACCACAGTCATTTTTTTTTTCATATCAGGCAATTCTGGTTAATGCCTTTCCACAACTCCTTCATATACCATCCTCCAATATACTGAAGGCTTTCTGGAAAGAGTGATCAGTTTTGAACCAGAGAACCTCAGTAGGAATCTTGGCTCTGTAATTTATTGTGTCACATTGTGCAATCCACTTAATATTTCTGGGTGTCGGTTTATTCACATATAAAATAAGTGGAGGTGATGTAGGTGATCTTTAAAGTCCATTCTAGCTCTAAATCAATTATTCAATGATTGTATGATTCTATGAAATCACCTAAATGAAGCATTTCCTGATTCACCCCCTAATTCCAGTGCCCTCCTTCTGTTGCCTTGTCAAACTGACTTGTACTTGTTTTATGTTTATTCTGTATTTGTTTATAATGTCTATACTTGTGTAAGTATATATTTTCTTCCCTGATAGAATGTAAGTTCCTTAGGAGCAGGGATTTCTTCTCTTTCTTTCTTTCTTTGTTTCTTTCTTTCTTTTATAATGTATTTGTATCCCTGGTGCTTGGCACACAGTAGGCACTTAATAATTGCTTATTGATTGCTTAGCTCTTTTAATATTTCATGGCTGTCCACTAGTGTACAATCACACAAGGAAATATTGGTTCATTTTAGCCATTTGTTATACTCCATTCTCACTATAAGATTGACCAAACTCATTTTCAAATTATGTATATCTTTGATGATTTCTTTTGTGCTACTTTTAGCCCACAAAACATTGTTGGTAATACAATAAAAAAAAAAAAAAACCTTATTTATACCCATCATGCATATTTTTATTGCTTTTTTATATTATTTACAATTTTGATTTTTTTCATCATAGAATTCCATGATTCACAACCATATACCATTAGCAAGATTTTTCCCCTTTCTGGAGCAGATCTGTGATTTAATTGGTGTAGGGTAATTGGTAATTCCAATGAAGAAACTACCTTTACCAATACAGATCAGTATCTACTTTGAAACTTAGAATCTTAGTGAGCTTCATGAGATACTGAGATGTTAAATGCCCAGGGTCACGCAGCCCATATATTTTTCTACCTCCAGAGCCAGCTTTCTATCTACTACACTACTTTCATGAAAAATATTACTGTAGAAACTTTAGTGTAGGACTTTAATGAAGACAGTAGCTTAGGTTCACTAAGAGAGTTGCAAAATTTCCTAAATGTAATATAGTAATATTTCATTTTCCCATTCAAATATAGGTCTCCTACAAAATGTATGTAATGACAGACTAACTTCAAATGGGTTACATAATCTACTGCATGTTGTAATCTGGGTAATATGTATTTTCATTTATTTTATTTTTGGTTATGAATGATTATAGGTTGATCTCTTTCAAGTGATGGAGAATTTTATTTATTGAGAAAACTTTATGTTCCAGGGTTAAAGACAATGAGTACGCTGTCATATTTAATTTCAAGCATTTGGGAAAACCCATCTTCCCTCTTCTGTTTAAATTCAACACTAGACATCTTCAAGTCTTCCAAGATATTTTAGGTGATGTTTCCCTGTTTAAATCTTCAGTTGATGCTGATACTCATTGTATTGTGGAAGAATATTATTTCTGTAGCATATATGTTGCTGTTCACCTTAGAGGGATACCTTGTTAGACATCTTTTGATGACGAATTTTGTTCTATTGAGTCAAAATTATTTTGAAATTCACATACAACAGACACAAGAGGATCTTATCATGCAGCTAGTTGGTACAATGGATAGAATGATGGGTTTAGAGTCAGGAAGACCTGAGTTCAAATTCTGACTCAAGTACTTACTGGCTGTGTGACCCTGGACAAGCTACTTAAACTTTGTCTGCTCAGTTTCTACCCAGAGTTGCTCTGAGGATCAAATGAGATTTTATATGTATATGTGTGTATGTATATGTATATACACATATGTATATGTATATACACATATATATGCATACACACATTCATATAGCACTTTAAGTTTTATAAAAGGATATGTATTAGTATATATCCTTTTATAAAACTTAAAGTGCTATATGAATACTAGCTAGTACTACTACTATTATTATTATATTTTCTAATGTTTTCAACCTGCTGTATGGTTGTGATGATCTTTATTAAGAAATCAATTGAGAAAGAATTCCCATTCCCTTCACTTGTCCCTTTTAATAATACCTGTGCTATATCCATAGGCCATTCTCTTGAAGAATTTATGGAGATGAAAAATAAGCATTTGGGACAGTAGTTGAAGAACTTGTTTTGGTCACTTTTGCTTTTGGTAATTATATTACTTGTAGAATTTTCCATTTTGGGGGAAATTTGATCCTTAGCTATTTCTTTTAAAATAAAACCTTGAGTGCTTTAAAATTGTGTTACCTCCTGGACATCTTTGGTCAAGTACATTTTTCTCTTCTCATCTTTTTTTTGCAAGTAGCATTGCCGCTTTCTCACATGGTATATAAGGTACTGAGGCATTAGGGTCCAAATGTGATGGCTTCAACATCATCATCAATGGGATTGAATCACTATAGAAACGATGGTTGATATATTTCATTTAAAATCTATTTGTTCTTATCAACTTTCTTCCACTTAATAACGCACAATTGCTTTCAAAATTACCCAGTTTTGCTGAGTCTCAGGTTAAACTTTCTATATATTTATTCTCAACTTTTTTTGTTCTTTTCTTGAGGCAATATCACTTAAAATTTTCCATCTTCCTTTGTAACAAATTACAAAAGATATCATTTTGTTTATTTTCCCTATTTCACTTAATTTATGCAACTAGAATTTGTGCCCTATGTCCAAAGTCCATTGCTGGCACAGGTGTATAGAATTAGTGGAAGCACATGCTAGGTGCTGGGACAATGTACATTTTTAAGAACATCCCACAGACACAGAACACTGGGCCTGTTCATTTACCCTTCTGGGGTGATAACTCCTATATCTTGTTTCCCTCTGTTGCTAATTATTGTAAAATTTAACTCCTTTGTTCTAATTTTCATATTTGTCATTATTGTTGCTGCTACTGCTGCTGCTGTTTTCCTGGATCTTCCTTATTGAAAATATCTATATATTGTCTCTAATTCCCATCTGGAAATATCTTCATGATAACTATTACAAATGCTTGCATTTATAATGATTATGTGTTTATAGCACTTTAAGGTTTGTAAGAACTTATATATGTATATAACATATATGTATAAGTATATATGTGTAGTATATATACACAACAGACACATGTTATATATATACATATATACACACACATATATATATATATATTCATTTAATCTTTGCAACACTTTGTAATGGAACAAAACTGTCTGCCCAATACCTTCTGTGCATGAACTTTTGCCATTTTGCAGGTCACCTCACATTATTTTGGCTATATCTACCATTCTGAAACACTGTGACATATATCAGGCTACACGCCTCAATTATACCCTCATATGCTCCTCCCTATACCTTTGCCTCATGTTGTATCTCCCTCCTGAAATGCTACCCCTGTTTGTTTTTGAATTCTAGGAACCCCTCAAGGTCTCACTTAACTTCTTGTTCAGAAGTCCGGTTGACTAATTACTCACACTGATCTTTCCCTTCTGTGAATTTCTATTCCAGTAAAAGTTTAGTGCTTAATTGTTCAATTAAGTTGAGCAGAAATTTATTAAGAACTTTCTATTTTAAATACTTTGTTATATACTGCATGAGATACAACATTCAGAAATACATATAATTTAATATAATATATAATATTAACATATAATAGAATATATAATATTAATATATCAATAATATACAATACAGTAAATATAATAAATAAATACATATAATTTAATATAATAAACTTATAATTTAGTTTCATTTATGTTCATATGGCATCCCCAATAAAATTGCAAGTATTTTATAGATAAAGATTTTTATGTATTGATCTATTAACTTACATAACTTTCAAAGACTGTTGTCATGTGAACTATCTCATGCAAAAAAAGTAAGTATTTCTGGAATTGCCCCCTCTACCTCTTTTAAAATAACTATTTGCTTTGAACCTTCCAGACTCTCACTCCTCATGTTACATGTTTTGTACCATCTTGCCACTCTTGAGAATCAAGCAAGCCTTGATTGTGTCAGAAAGTTGAGAGAATCACTTTTTCTAGAACCTACACTGCATCCTTCTAATATAACTGCATTACCTAGAATGTCACAATTCTTTTATCAGCAGCTTTTTTATTTGCTTATTTGTTTGCATCCCAAAGAGATTTTAAAAGGAAATAAGAAGATAACAAGCTTATTGTTAGAGTGTGTTGAATTTGCTTTTGAAGAGTTCACCTTAAGGTTGTTGATAACAATCTCTTAATTCGTAGACCCAAAACAGATAATAGACCTTATAGATTGATAGAGGCATTGTTCAAGGGAGCATCACAGTGGAGTTGTAGATGAAAAATCAGAATTTCTGGGTTTTATTTCTGGGTCCCTTACTTGAAAGCTAGGTGGCCTTGAACAAGAAACACCTTCCTTGAGCTTCAGTTTTCTCATTTGCAAAGTTAGGACAATAAGACCTGCTCAGTTTGTCTTATAGCTTTATTATAATGATATAATGAGATATTGCACTCAAAAGGGCTAAACTAAAAAGTGCTATATAAATATATGGTATTATTGGCTATATTTTACTGTGCAGCCTGATGTGGTGAGTAGAACTTGTCTTTGGAGTCAGGAAGACCTAGTAGGTTCAAGTTCTGTTTTTAACAAATGCTAATTGTGTGAATATGCAAAATCACTTTTTTCTAAGTGTCTCAAGCAGTTCTTTTAATACTCTAAATTGCAAATGAGTTGCCAATCTATACTTATTGAAGGTGTGGGAATGATGAGGTTTAGGGGTGCTGGGACCCCAATATCACAACATGCGGATCCTGCCCGAAATAATTCAATCCAAGCCTTCTTTCAGACAAAAACAAGGTTTATTAGAACATCCCTCATATTGGGCAGACTCTTAAGGAGTCTGAATGTTAGTGAGCTATTGGCTAGATTGTAAGAATCTAAGCAGTGGCTAGATTTCAGGAATCTAAGCAATGGCTAGATTCTAAGAATCTAAGCACCTTAATGGAGACAAGATGGACCTTATATACAGAAAGACTGTGGGAAGGATCTAGGAGAGGTCGGGGTGACTGGAGGAGGGGTCTAAGGAGGATCTAGATGGGCGTGGCCAGTAAACTGGAGTAAACAGAACTCCTGGGACCTGGACCACCATGACCAAGGGAGAATGGAGCCTAGCTAGGATTAAGGGTGGGAAATGGCCGGGGGCCATAGGGAAGTAAAACAATGGAGAGCAAGGCTAGATTATGGTTAACAGAATTGGGGTATTGGGTATAGCCACAAGGAAAGACCAGTTGATGGGATTATAGCCTAAGGCAAATGCCAGAGATTTGGCCTTGTGGGAAAGTCCAGGGTTTTTCCTTTCTAGGGTCCAGATCCCAATCTCATGAGAAGGTAGGTGACATAGTGAATAGAGTGCTAGGGCCGAAGTCAGGAAGACTCATCTTCCTGAGCTCAAATCTGGCTTCAGACACTTACTAGCTGTATGACCCTACGCAAGTCTCTTAACCCTGTTTGCTTCAGTTTCCTCATCTGTAAAATGAACTGGAAAAGGAAACGGCAGACCACTCCAGTATCTTTGTCAAGAAAACCCCAAATGGGGTCATAAAGAGTCGGACATGACCAAATAAACAACAAGAAACCTATAGAAGGAGTTTCCACACTGATAGTTTCCCACTGATGAAATCACAGGTCCAAACCAATGAACTATTATTCTTTTCTTTAAGTCATTCTGCATCACAAATAAACTAAATCTAGTGGGTCTTGCTTTTTGTTCAGTACATAAAAAGATGTCACAGAAGAAACAATGCTCCTAATTACTTTCCTTGTCTGAGGTTACTTCTCTCCAAAGGGAAAGAATATCATTCAGAAGTCTAGTTAAGGAGATAGATATAACTGTAGATATAACTTCGCAGGAAAAAAAAAATGTTCCTACTTAGGTCGTAGAGAGAGGTAGACAATCCAGAGTGTTCCAGAGTGTTTATCTAATACTTATCTTCATTCTGAGGTGAGTGAAATTCTTCTGAATAAAAGGATCATGAAGCTAGTAGTTAGTTGTGATACCATATTGTCAGAAAGAATGCTGAGTGAAACCTGGCATTCCATTCCTGCATAAGAGAAGTAGTTGGTTCTTGGGAAAAGATATGTGTAGCTTGAGAGATCCTTTGGAAAAGATACATATGAAGAGAGTAGCTACAGATACAGAGAAACTGGCTCTTCAACATATGTCTGAATTCTAGATTGCTTCTTAGACAATTCTAGAATAGACCATTTCGGGTGAGATTAGGCCTTCTCGCCTGGTTTGAGCTAATATTTTTTGTTCCTAGATAAAGGGTTCATTCAATATTTGTGATGGGCTAATGTGTAACCAGTTATCTGATGGGAAAGAATTAAGCTGTCAAGTATAAGCTGAGGGATATCTTTCCTTTTGTGGCAATGTGGCATTCTTTCTTGTCTTGTCAATTGACTTATGCCAATAAGATGGACCAGAGATATTTTGATGGGAGAGTTCAGATAAATATATCTAGCCTGATACCTCTCATGGAGAGTAAAGAAAAAAGCACACATCTTTGCTCCTGGAGTCTGCATGTTCTACTTCACCACCAACTAGCTGGACTCCAGAACTACTAGCACACTGTAGACTTGACCACCCTGCTTATAATGATTACCATGGCAAATATCCTGGAAGTTGTAGATATCTGATACAAATGCCAATTTTTGATTCTACCTATTGCAAGAAAGCAGCAATTGCACTTATCTAGGTACCTTTGGAGCTGTAGGAGTTGCTTAGTGTTGCTTAGGAACCCTTGGGGACCTACTATAAATCCCCCCACTTAGACAGTGGATTCTCTTCTGCATAGTTAGGCTACAGTGTTATTGTTTGTTCTTCATTCTTGAAGAGGACCACAACGTCAGGGAGGTTATGCCATGACACACAAATGAATTGGATTTAAGTGAGGGAGGACTGTGCAAAGTCACCAGCCTCACCTTCTTCTCTGGAGACATCTGGGTCCAGTGGCAAGATATAGATCAAGAGGACTGGAGATGGCCCTGGATGAAGTGGGCATCCTTGGCCTTTGTAAGCTAAAGTCTTTAACAGGTCTTAGTTTGACTGAGGCAAAGCCCATTCAGTGATTAACGCTAGGTAA
>NW_020954557.1:4837803-4952602 GCF_900497805.2 Vombatus ursinus
GTGTGTGTGTGTGTGTGTGTGTGTGTGTGTGTGTGTGTGTGTGTGTGCTTTTAACCCCAAATCTACCAAGGAATTGACTCTCACACTCAATGTGTCTCTTTGCAAGGTGTAAATGAAGTTCTACTTCAGAATCTATTCAGATTTATCTGCTCTGATAAATGCATTGGCCATCTCCGAGTTACAAGGGCCTTGTCCTTTGAATGGGCTGCCAGATCCTTTTGTCAATTTCAATTTGAAACAGCCAAACCAAGAAGCACTAAAAAGGAAAAGCATTAGAGACTTTTTTTTAAGTGTTGTGTTATGTTTGATTCAAGTGACTTACAGTTTACTCAGATAATCAGTGTCCAATGCAGACCTTGGAGGAGAGGGAGCAATTAATTCAGGGAGGGAATAAATAGGAAGACGGGAGGAACGGAGGGAAATTTGGATGAATCCAGACCACTACTTGCCACTCAAGCAGAGGCTCAAACATTGGGACCCCATACACAGTAAAATGATGTTCCTGTAGCCCGAAGGAGATGCAAACCGACAAAGGCACACAATTTTCAACTTGAAGCTTTTTTTTTTTTTAAATCCCTAACTCCTGTTCTTGGGCTCAGTTATTGCAGTCCATATGGCATGTCACAAATGTGTACCGAATTGGGACTACTTTGATACCAAAGCACAATGGGAGGATTTACAGATATAACATCTGCCTTAACTTGGAATTTTTTCATTCTCAAAGGCTTGTGTCTTACACTTGGCATTATTTTTCTCTGGCTTCCATGGAAGATAATTTTAGTATTTGAAAATAATGATAATTTCCTTAACTACAAATAAAAAAGTAAATGAGAGTAATAAAATGACTCCATTGTGTTATTTAAAGTGACCTGTGTAAACAGAAAACAGAGTTTACACAACTTGTACTAATGATAGGTCCCAACTAATTGTGACAAGCTTGTACAAATATGTATTTAGAGCTTCTCTTCAAAGTTCTCTTAATTAGGAATATATTTTTAAATGTTGGTTATAGACCAGGAAATTAGGAAAATCCATTCAGTCATTTCAGAAGATCACAGAAACTTAAATTTTTATGGAATCTAAGAGTAAATTTAGTCCATCTTCTGACTCAGTGCAGATACACACTCTCATGTATCCCAGCTAAGCAGATGTCATTTGTCATTTTTTCATAGGTATAACTATTCTTTGGATTATTCAGATCATTTCAAAATTTTTTTTGGAATTTACCATTAACCAATTAAGAGTTATTTTAACTACTGGTTTACTGATGAGGAATTATCCTTTATTAGACTTAGACATTATATAACAGGAAATAAGGAGTTTATAATACAGGGTTTTTGACCAACTGGTAGCCACTTTTGCGAAAATTTATATAGCATTATCAAGGCCAATCAAATAGATCAACTCAAACATAATTGTAACTTAGACTTTTTCACCGCATTATGAAGACCTTCAAAGGAATTTCTCAAGAAACTTTCAGTTTCTTCAGGATATGTGCTGTACACAGGTGGTGTTAAGTAAATATAATTCTTCTCTGGGGCTCTGTGTGAGTGCTTGGCGTTTGCATTTATAATTGAAAAAAAATCCTGATTCATATTTTCAAGAGCAAAGAAATCAAACCCAAATTTTTAAGTCTTATATCTACCACAGTTTGACTTCTCATACTATTGGCATTTGGATGACTTTAGAATTGAATTAGTGATTCTGCAAATTAGTGATTGAATAGGTGATTTACCAGTTTCATTCTTATACATAATGAAATTTGCAAGAAATGCTTCTACCAAGCCCTTAGATCTGAAGTGTATAATAGAAAAACCTGCATATCTTACTAGAAACTTGAGTAAACAGTCCTCCTAATCTCTCTCTACCGTACTTTTCTTGACCTATTAATATTTTGCTTCATTTCATACTCTAAATTTTAAATAAATTGCCATACTTACCGTTTCCCTCAAAATCAGTATTCAATCTCCAACCACAATTCCTTTGCACAAGTTATCTCTCATGTATGGGTAGTGTTCTCTTTTCACCTCTGCCCCTTTTAACCTTTAGCAGTTTTCAAAGTTCAGTTGATGTTCTTCCCACAGAAAAGACTGACTTTCCTCCCATCCCCCCAGTTGCCCGTGCTTTCTCCTTCCTTTAATTATCATGTATATTTTTATATATTTATGTTATATCCCTACAGTATAATAAACATGTCTTGAAGGCAGAGAAGGTTTTGCATTTTGCATTTGTGTTCTCAATACTTCGTATAGTTCCTGAAATATAATAGTTGCACAATAAATATTGATTAGATGAGATGGAACTGGAAAAATGAGTTGGTGGAATCTTTTATCTTCTCCTTATATGAGTTGTTGAAAACTTTTTTTGAGAGTTCTATTGAAGAAGGTTCTACAAATGTGAATAGTACTCTGGAAACAATATTTTTAATCTGATGACCTCAAAGTTCATGTCTAAGATCTATATGTTACTGTTGACATTTTAGCTGTAGAAATTGAGACATGATAAGAGATACAGGAAACTTGAAAGATCCACACAAAATTGTAATACACCAGTAGCTAAAAGAAATGAATCTCAAAAGTTGTACTGTGTACATATGACAACAGTCGAATACTAAAATAGTTTAGTTGATCAAAACGGTTCTTTGCTTAAGCAATGCTAAATTACTCTTTTTTCTGGTTTTATTTTGTTTTGTTTTTGCTAAAATGATTTTTTTGGATTAAGTTTTGTCAGTAAAGAAAATCTACATGTTATACATTAGAGTGGGATTACTTAATGTACAGTCCCCCATACCAATCCAAAATGATCCATGAATCAATTTTGAGGATCTGTGAACTTGGATTTTTTATTATTATTATTTTATAATTCAATCTAATTAGTTTCTTTTGTAATCCAATGTATTTTATTTTATTCATTTAAAATCATTGTTCTGAAAAAGGATCCATAGGTTTTATGAGGCTGCCAAAAGCATCCATGGCACTAAAAAGATTAAATATTCTGCATTAGAAATTGAACTGACAATACTGACATTAATAGAGTATTTTAACGTTTGCAAAGATGCTTTATATAAATTATGTCATATAAGCCTTACCACAACCCTTTGAGGGGAAATATAAGTATTACTCCTATATTACAGATGAGGAAACAGAGGCCTAGAGGGATAAAATGACTTGTTCTTGGCAATGGAGCTAATGGACGCAGGGCAAGACTGAAACACATTTTCCTGACTCTAAGTCAGGCATTCCTAACCATTATACCATTCTCTATATAAGCTTTTGTACCCTCCTTTTCCCATCATGTTAGTGATTATAATCCTGAAGTCTTTTAGAATTCATTATTGGTGGTGGTCATGGTGAAGAATACTTAGGAAGGAAAGGTTAGCATTACCACTATATGTTATTGTGATAAAGGAAATCTGTAATACTCATGCACATTGGGCAGCCCTGAAACTAAAAACAACCACAACAAAACTTGTTTATTTTTATAGTTTCTTTAAAACAGATGCATGTTAACTTAATAAATGCAAATGTTAATCCAAATTCATGTCGAAGAATAAAATGTTGATCATGCAAAGTTAACCTCTATACTTTTCACATGCCACTTGGTACTAAAAGTATACAATTTGACAGTGATCTTTATTTACAGGAAATAGATAATGCATGTATTCAAGCTCTGTTGCATTTCTGAGCAGTAGGGGTTAAGCCTTGACTGAAATATAATATGTTTCTGTCTTTTGAAAAAGATGTATTGGACATGTGCAGTTAAGAAACCATCTAGTTTCTCCCTCGCCACCCACTGCTCCCTCTATAGTCTAACCATATTAACTAAGAGCCATAAGCTCTCTCAATAAGAAGAAAACTTATGCCTGGGCTTACATGGTGACAGAATTTCATTTGAATGGGGAATACTGACAGGGTCTTGATCTTGTATAAATTCCAGTCTGAGAAAACCCAGTCCACATTCTAGCACTCAGCATTTGAAGTGAATTACTTGTACTTGTCAACCTACTTCACACAGACAAACAAGTTGGCAAACTTAAAAAAAAAAAATACCCGTAAGTACTTTGGCCTGAGTATTGAGGTTGAAGTAGAAAATGAATTACAGCCCCACTCATCTTCCTGGACATAGCATAGTTACAGAGAGTTAACTGTGTGCCAATTGTTAGTTTTTGTTTTTTTTATTTTTGTTGGTTTTGAGTTTGCAGCTTCCATTTTACAAATATTTATCTATCATTAATTAACTTTGCTGACAACCCAGAGTTTACCAAGATTGGAATCACAGCATGCATCTCCTCTCTGAGTCTTTGGTTTATTGATGTAATTGAAGAATTTATTAATTATGTATTTATAACTTTAAGCAAATTCTGAAATATAAAGCATCCTATAATATGCATCCTAGCATAAATGTAGGGGAACAAATCTGAAGAGGAAATCCTCAAAGCCCTTAGCTCTGTTACTTAGTATCACATATCTACCTTAGTAAGGGTATGTTTTAAAGAACATGTGCTAAACATTTAAAATTAGAACGTCACAAATTATATGTGGAAAATCAAATCAAACCTATCCGATAAAATCAAAATACCAGTTAATTTCTAAGCACTCATTCTAGTTGGTATTCAAATTTCAGCCTTTTTTTTCTCAAAAGTGAGCACTTGCTGTGCTCTCTGTAGGAATCCTGAGGACTGAAGCAAATTCTTGGTTGAGCTCTTCAGCCCAGCAGCAGCCAAGGAGTATTCAGAAATACCACACTAAACAGAAAAATCTGAACATAAATGTTTGTTGCTTGTGTTTCAGGCTTTCAGTGATCTTTTCTCTATTTAATTTTTTTTCCTGTTTAATCTACTGAGTTCTTCCTTCTTCAATCTTGCTAAAGTCAAAGTTTTCTGCTTCTGATAGCAAAGAAGGATTCTTCATTATTGATGAAAGGTACATAATCTCATTAGTGTGACCATTCTGTGCTCAGGAATACTCTATTCCTGTCTCCTCCTACAGTACTCTACACACAGCCCTTAGATAGTAGGTACCTCATGAATTGCTACAGCAAAAACAAAAACAAAACCATATTACCTGGCCAACCTTCTGGTGATTAGCATAGTCTAACCTAGCTAGACTAAGAAATGCAGTTCAGCTGATCCCATTCTTGAAGCCATTAGGACTTCATAGAAATTGCCAGATCTTGTGCTCTTCCTTTGTAGTCTTTGAGAACCAGGCTCACCTCCACATAATGAAGAGTCACTGGAGTAGAACATTAGTGGAAGAGCAAAGGAAAATACTATAACTAAAATAAAAATATTGAGAACACTTAAAAAGTAGTTTTGTAAATGTTTTAATACACATATATGTTGTTTTAAAAGCTACTTTATATTCTCTCTCTACTACAATTCACAGCAAAGATTTTATATATGGTCCTCATGCAATTCTTCCAATGTAAAGGCTCCTTCAATTGCTTTTCTTTATGAGTAATAATAATAATTACACTAGTATTTAAAGGACAGGTACCTGGCTGGCATATTTTTATTGTAGTTTTAAAACAAATTCTTATTTGGACTTTGTCTAAATAAGTCATAGGATGCTTTCTCCTCTAGCTTCAATTCTACTAACCTGTTTCATGTACTTAATTTTCACAATCCTTTAATTACCTTTATTGTTCTTATCTGAATCTCTTAATTGTGGAGTTGAGGACCAAACACAGAACCTTAGCAGCACATGAGCAATGCTCATGATAAAAAAGTAATGTTACATCTGTACCTGGTTTATATTTACTTGTACATATTTGCTTTTTTTTTTTCCATGACTTGAACATAATTATCTATTGTGATTCCAAGATGTGATGGAAGGTCACTTCTCTTCCTCACTTCAGAGCATGTGCAGGAACACTCTGTTTCCTGTTGCTTACCATGTGACTTTTAATTGGCTACTCAGCTGGAAATGAGTATGCATTGTCTTGAACAGACAAACTCAATCCTTCTTCCCTTATGGATTTTAAGTAAGGAAGATCTGTGGACTTGGAGTAGGAGGGAAGGGAAAGACATCAATTAGCAGCAGCAGTGGCTGCTTTATCTCCCTACCTGGCCATTATGTGGCCATAAGCCATAGTAACCAGGGTGCCTATGATTTTTCTATCCTTGTTGTATTTATTTTTTCTTGATCTCAAGTGAATAAGTAGCAGAGATAGGCAGAAATTGTTTGTTTTTTTCTTAAAGTAAGTATTGGGAAGTTTAAAAGGCAGAAGAGTTATCAGAGAGCTCTAGTATAGCAACTAGACCCCATAGCAGAGTCCGGTGGAGCCACAGCAGTTGAGCTTGGAAAGGAACCAAACAGGAGGAGAAACCTACTTGATCCAAGCCAAAAAGGGGGTTAAACTTACAGACAAAAAGCCATGTCCTACAAGTAATACTCCCTCCCCGACCCCCGTGAATTGGGAGTGGGTAGGAAGGGGATGTTAATTGGTGAACTTATGTCAAGAAGTGATCAATATTGAGGAGATATTAACTGAATTAATAATGTGGGGAAGACACTGTATAAGAGTTTTTTGGGACGCTCTCTATACGCTTTTATATGTACACGTCTCTAAAGAATGTAAGCTACAGGAGGTTAGGAGCTATTGCTTTTTTGGCTTTGTATTCTCAGTGCCTAACATAGGCTCTGGCAACTAGTAGGTATTTTTATAAATGATTGTCGATGGATTGAGTGGCCTTATTGACTTGTATTTAATTCATTTCCATGTTACCATTGTATCCAGGCCACCACATTGAATTTTAAATCTGTCCTCAAAATTTTTGGACTCCTTGTTTTGATGTCATTTCACAAGTTATTTGTTTCCTTATTTGCGTTCGTGATTTAAAAGAAAAAAAAATAATTGACAGCACTTGTCCCTGCAGTGCCACTTATGCCTCTATGCCGCTGTGACAATTGACAGTGATCAAATGAATGCTGCTCTTTGCTTTAGACAATTCTTTGTCTATCCCATCCCATTCATGTTGCAGGAGATGGATGAACTAGAGTTTCTCTCAGGGTCTCTTGTGATTGCTTGGTTCTAATGTATAACCACACAAAAATGACAATATTAGTGGATACTTCAGAATTAAATTGTGCTGTATAAATCTGAATATTGCATTGTAATTTCTTTACAAACTTTGTTGAAAATTTATTTGGTAACCTATACCTATAATAGTTTAATATTTCCATGATATATCTAAAATTCAGCTCTGGTCAATAGGAAGCCTGGTCCCTTAAGCAGTGAGGAAAAAAAAAAAAATATGGTCTGCTTTCTCTAACATTTCATTACAAGAAATTAAGATGAAAAGAAAAAGTTAGGATGTGTTTATCACCATAATACTCCATTGTCTAAAACTGTATGGAACAGTATCCATCACTATTCTCTCCCATTTTCCTCCTTTCACTTTGGCTATTGTCCACATAATGCCAACCTTAAAATTTACATGAAAAACAAACACATAGAACAAGAAGTGAAAATCTGTTTGACCCTTACAAGTCTGAATATTTACAATTTAATGTAGAGGATAGTTCTAGATAGATTTCACAGTGTCAGTAAATAAACATTTATTAAATGCCTACTATGTGCCAGGCAGTGTGGTAAGTTCAGGAGATACAAAGAAAAGCAAAGGACAGCCCCTCTAAATGAAGTTTAGCATTTCATTCAATTATGAATTAACTTATTCTGAGAAGGGGCTCAAAGGCTTAACCAGAATACCAAAGGGGTCCATGATACAATAAAGTTAACTCCTGAACCTCAAATTTAATAGTATTTCAGGTTGTGCCATCTATACAGATAAGCAGAAAGACCCTCTCTGTTGTACACCTGTTCCTCATTTTAATAGCCCCCATGAGTTCCATCTGAAGTCTTGCCAGTGAAATCAAAGGATCTAGATATGTGTTCAATTAATTCTGCTCAATGAAATCTACAAGAAAAATCCCAACCACTTAAGGAGGAAAATTTGAATAGCATAAACATAGGAAGAGAAAAAATGAAATTTTTCCAAAATGCTTAATTTGTAATAACAGAAAAAATAATTCTCTTAGGTGCTTCTGGAATAAATATTTTGGGGGGCTTTCAATAAAAGAATAAAAATATCACACTGATATTAGCATAAGTTGGTTTGGTGGGTTATGACATATTAGTGCTGAAACCAATGTTATAGATGACATTTCTGTCCATGGCAGTTCGTTTCATTCTTTTTCCACAGTCACAGATTATGACTCAGAGCTTGTATATCCATCCTCAAAATTCATAGGATGTTTCACTTAAGAGATTTCAAGGCCATAACCACATTGATCTGGTATTAGGGAGCATTGGCCAATTTTGATCTATCTAGGCCCCAGCTGAAAATCTTCTACCCTAATATTCCAGGTAGAATACTTTTCTCATGCCTAGTAACTACCTCAGGCCTCATTTTATAAAATTTCAGCATCCTGCTTTGGGGAAAATGAATAAAATTTATTACACATTTTTCCAAAAACCTACCACTGGTGAAAGCATCCATTGTATGCTTTCAATGTCAATGAGGCCATAGTGGCATCTATGCAGAGTAGTACAGTTATTTTCAACTTGAGCATTAACTTCATATTTGATGTTTAAATGATCTGGTAACATACTTATTGTTCTTGCTATCTCCACAAAAAATTGATCAATCAACCAATATTTATTAAGTACCTACTGTGTGCTAGGATATGAGCTAAGCACTGGATTGACAAATGTATGTGCAAAGTCTTTTAAAGGGTACAGCTACTATATACATGTAAGGTATTATTTGTAGAATATGTAGAAATGAAACTATGAATTTTCATTTGGTAAAACAAGAACAAAAATAATAGACTAAGATTGTTCAATAGCACATAGAGAGTTAGGTTCAAGACCTGGGTTCAAGTTCTTCCTCTGACACATATTGATTATACAATTGAGCAAGTCACAAACTTTACATTTCTCAGGCAATTCTTTACACTAAAAATTGCAAAGAAAATATTCACTTGGTAGGGAAAGTTTCCTTATGACTCCTTTCACCAATGAAATCCCAAGTCCTGTCAAAAACAAAGGCAGGGATTGGGGGGAGTAGAGAGGCTTGTTATATTTACCATATGTCAGTGGATTTGGTTGAGTCGGTGAGTCCTATCAAAGATTTTTTTTTTAACATAAATAGGTTGTTTTAATGATGTTAACAAATGGATTGGCTTTATTTTTTTTCTTAATTTTTACATGATGGGCTTTTTATATTATGTAGATACAATTGATTTTAGAGACTTTTTCAAAGTTAAAATAGTGACAGCAGTGACAATTTTAATTTTACAGATAAAAGGTTCATTAAATAAAATAAATGAAGAATCCTCATGAAATCTTAGGGGGGAATCTGATTATTTTTAAGGAAATATTTAATCATAGTTTGGTGAGTCATGATTAAATGTATATTAGATAGGTTTTGTTGTGATTAGTTTTTAATAAATAAAGTAAAAAGTCCTCTAAAGTATAATTTATTTTCATAGTAAGATCTGCATAGTAATGGAAAGACAAAAATGAACTTTAAACTTGTAAAATTCCTACAGCTGAATCAGTAGTTTACAAACAGGTTAGAGAACTTGCTAAGTAAGTGTTAACACTTGTATTTTATCAAGAAACTGCAATTTTAAATGTTTTTAAGGTTAATACTGTTGCTAAAACTAGTAATTTGTTCAGATATTTTCATAACATGTATTACTTATAATCCTCTAATAAACTAATTAGCAAAACATGTCACTTTGTAGTTTTTTTAATGATCACTAATTAGTTTTTCATAATAGCTGTGAGGAATGTAGGTGGGTGATTTTATCCCCATTTCACAGAATGAAGGAGTATTGTCATAATTATAGTATTTAGACAACACATTCTTGTAGAATTTTTCTCAAGAAACAAAATAAAAAATCTGTGGATATTAGATGAGCATAACCATAGCATATTCTCAAAAGTGATTTGTTATTTTTCCAAGCAAGGGAGCCTTAGTGTCCATGATAAAGGATATTTTTTTTGTTGCAGTGCTCAATTCAGCAGTATAGATTATGTAATTGAAAAGAAAAAAAATGGTCATTGGATATGCTTTTTTTTGGTTTTACTTATTTTGTACATTTTTGTTGCCATTGTTGTTGTTCAGTTGTGTCTGACTCTTCTTGACACCATCTGGGGTTTTCTTGGTAAAGATAATGGAGTGATTTGCCTTTTCCTTCTCCAACTCATTTTACAGATGAGGAAAATGAAGCAAATAGGTTTAAGTGACTTGCCCAGGGTCACACGGCTAGCTCTATCTGAGGCCACCTTTGAACTCAGAAAGATGAGTCTTTCTGACTCCAGGCCTGGTGCTCTATTCATTGTGCCATCTAGCTGCCCTTATTGCATGTTACTCTACACCATACACTCAATTTTCCAGCAAAACCGAACTACTTGCTATTTCCCAGATAGGACATTCCATTGCCCACTTGTTGCCTTGGCACAGGCTGTCCCCAGTGCCTAGACCTCCCTTCATCTTCATCTGCCTCTGAGAAGTGCCTCAGCTTAAATGCAACCTTCTATATGATATCTATCTTGATTTCATATTTGGGAGTGCCTAAAATCCCAAATACTTATTGGATGAATATTAAGATATATATTTTTTCCTAAGTGAAACTATTTAATAATGCCTTCCCAAGGAAAATATTATACAAAAGTGTTGTTTTTTTCTTGCCATCATAGACCAGATTTGGAAATGCCCAAAGAGGTCATTTAGTTCAACACTCTCATTTTATGTATAAGAAAACTGAGGAACAGAGAGGTTAAGTGATTCTACCAACTAAAGGGTATTCATTTGTCTGTTTAAATGTTATTTACATATCCTTTTCCACTTCTCACAGAGAATATAGACTCTCTGAGGACAGAGACGTTAAAGAAAATTTCAATTCCCATACCTCATATCTAGCATAGTGCTTTGCATATAATAGTTGCTTAATAAATACTTGTCGAATTTAATTTAATTAGTCTATTAAGGGATATCTATGAACATGTATAAGACAAACAAAGATAACCACACATATACAATTATATACATTTAGTCCTCAACTTTTGAGGGAGTTACATTTCTAGAAAATGAAGTTAAAAATGAATGTTGATACATTAAACCTATGGAAATAGGGTGTTAGGTTCCCTAGACCACCAAAAAACTATAATCTTCCACTAGAGATTGCTGAAAATTGCTGCATACAATTCTTCATAATAAAACATTAATTCTGATAATATGCACGTCTCCTAAAACAGTAACCATGAAATAACTCATAAAATGAAGTACACAAAATAAAACTGGTAACATGCAAAACATTTTTCCTCACTAATAATTCCCTAGGATTCTGTGACCTTTTGTGCTAACATCTCAATAAAAAATGACTTCAGACAATATTCACTTTTTATAACACATGAAATCTACAATGCCATAAATACTGTACAGCAAATAAAAGTTTTAAAAACTACATTTTTTAACCCGAGTCTTACCTTCCACTGTGTGAGAGAGTTGTACTACATAATGAATCGTTGATTTGTCAATGCAAAACTCACAACCCACAGTGGCTGCAGTCTTTCTGGCACAAAGTTTTTATCTACCACCCTTATTTTCTCACTGTCACATCACTGACTTGCACACTTGGGCTTAGATACCAAAGGACTTGCACTAAACTTTGGGGGCATAATTGCAATACAGAACTTGAATTTTAAAGGCAAACAATGAAAATTTGCAATGAATGCAAAGGAAGCTTTTTACAATAGTAGGTTAAACAAGACTAGTGAAGCACCTAGTAGGATACCACCTACTCCACAAACTTGCCTGCGTCATGCCTTTCATTTTTTTTTTCTTCACTGTACATAGCCCTGAATGCGCATGGTTTCCAATGAGAAAGTGAATATGAAGTTACTAATAAAATCACGGGAATGCTTGAAGTCACCATGTGTATTCGAATGCTGAGGACTGACTATCTACAGATATAAATGTATATATATATATATATACACAACACACACACACACACACACACACACACTACACACACATACAGATATAGATAGAGATAAAACTCCTAAATCTATGCCCTTACCTACCAGAGATTTCAAGATAACTTTCTTAGCCAATAGCTGTAGAAGTTCTATATTAACATTTCAGACCTCAGTCCAAAAAAGCACAGCACCAGTAATAAGGAAAAAAATTATTATCATATAGTAAACATACTTTACAAATCTGTCAGATGCTTTAATTTTTTTTTCTTCATATAAGAGTTTCATCTTAAAAACAGGACTTTGGTCACGCATGGAAGATATTATTTTGATTAATTATAGGTGTCTAATAGATTAAGGTTTCTGATTAAATGAGATAATATTTGTAAAAAGTGCTCAGTTTAGTGTCTGTCACATACTAGGCTCTATATAAATGTTTATTCCCTCTAATAAATAGCTTTCATTTTTAAAACTTTTTTAGCTTTAATATGTTTTTAATTTTTGGAATTGGAAGAAACCTCAGAAGTCTAGCCCCATCTAGTACAATTCA
Source organism: Vombatus ursinus (assembly GCF_900497805.2). Lineage (NCBI taxonomy): Eukaryota > Metazoa > Chordata > Mammalia > Diprotodontia > Vombatidae > Vombatus > Vombatus ursinus. The sequence goes on from NW_020954557.1 coordinate 4,850,345, forward strand.
TCCCTGAAAAAGAGACTTCCTCTATAACATATCCAGGAAACTTTCTTGTCTTTATTTGAAGCCCTCTAAAAGAATGAGCACCTGCTACTTCCTTGGGCTGTTTTTCCTTTCATCAAACCTAAATCTACATTTCAGCAAGTTTCAACTAGTGTTCTTGTTTCAGTCCTGTAGGACTAAGCAGAATGTCTAATTCATCTTCATCATGACAGTCCTTCAAATACTTTAAAGAAAGCTATCATATCACCCTGAGTGTTCTCTTCTCCAGATTCAACATTTCTATTTCCTTTGGCTGATCTTTAAGTCCTTTGCAATTTTATTCACCTTTTTCTGGACATTTTCCAACTTAGCAATTTTCTTCCCAAAATATGATGCCCAGAATTGACTATAATACTCCAAATAAGAACTAACCAAGACTAACTACCCTCCCTTCATTTATTTTGGACATTATGCCTCTCAGTGAAACTTGAGACTTCATGAGCTTTTTTGGCAACCATATTACACTTTTGACTTTTTTGCAATTCACTAAGCCCTCCAGATTGTTTTAGCTAAAAACCACATCTCCCCACTTTATATTTGTGAAATTGACTTTTTTAATCTAAGTATAAGATTTAACTCCTTTCTCTATTAAATTTCAATTTATCATATTTGGTCCCTCGTTCTGGCCTGCTGATACCTCTCTGTCTGCTCACACTATCATGCAACAAGTTATTTACTTGTGGTTGATTTGTGTCCCCTGTTAATTTCATAAGCATACCATCTATGTCTTTATCCATTTATAAAAAATTAAAACAAATAGAAGTTGGTTAATACAAGTTAATATCTTTCTTCCTAACTAGCAATTGAGATATTAGAAAAAGGTTCATGTAGGTGGTGGTACTTGAATTGCATCTTGAATGAAGGGAGGGATTCTATAAGTAAATGAATGAATAAAAAAAGCATTTAATAAACAATTACTATGAGGCAGCAGTAAGGAGAGAGTGCATTCTGAGCATGATGGATGACCATTTCAAAGGCCCAGAGATGGGAGATGGAATGGCTTGTGTGAAGAGTAGAGATATAAGTTTGGGTACACCATGAAGTACAGGAAGAGGAAGAGTCTATAAAGAGACTAGAAAGGAAACTGGAGGCCAGCATGAGGGAGAGTGAGAAATTCATAACACAGAGGTTATGAACTTTTTGAACCTGGGAGAATGGAAGAATGGTGGGACCTTTGACAGAAATAGAGAAGTTTGTAAAAGGAGAGGATTTTAGGGAAAGGCAACACATTCTATTTTGGACATGTTGAGTTTGAGATATCTCTGGGACATCTAGTTTAAATACTTTATGGGAATTTTGGTGATGTAGGACTGCAGTTCAGGGGAGATTAGGGTTATATAGACAGATTTGTAAATCCATTGCAAAGAGATGAGAATTTGAACCAAGAGAATTTATGAGGTCTTTAAGTGACAAAGTAGAGAAAAAAAACAAAAAACAAAAAACTGAAGAGGACCTAAAACAAAGTCTTACAGAACATCAACTTTAAGGGGCATGATATAGATGATGAACCAAAAAGGAAAATGAGAAGTAGTCAGGCAGATAGGAAGAGAACCAGGAGAGAGTAGTGTCATGAAAACCCAGAATCCTCAGGAAAAGAGAATGGTCAACAGTGTGAAATGTAGAGGAGAAAAAGAAGATTAAAGACTAGAGAACGCCGACAGATTTCTTAATTAAGAGATTATTGATAACTTTTGAGAAATCATTTTCTTTGAGTTAAGAAATCTAAAGCTAGATTGCAAAAAAGATTGAAAAATGAGTGAAAGGATAGGAAGTGGAGGTAAAAAGCTTTTTCTAAGAGTTTGTTTAGTAGAGCTAAAAGATCATGGGACAATCACTTGAGGGCATTGGAGGAATGAAGGAAAGTGTTTAACGACTATGTCTGAAGACCAGGAAAGAAACTAATAGACAGGAAGAGATTCAATCAATCCATTAATAAGCATTTATTTAATGCTTCCTATGTGCCAGAAAACCTACCGAGTGCTAGGGATACAAAGAAAGGTAACTAAAATCCTTGCCCTCAAGTGGGTCACATTCTAATTGTGGAGACAACATGTAAATAACTAGGTATATACAAGATCTATATATAAAATTGCTAGAAGGTAATCTCTAAACAGAAGGCACTAGGAGCTAATAAGCCATTTCCATCGTTTCTGCCTCTTTGTGGAGCAAGTTGATGCAAAGAACATTCTTCAGAGTGTGAAATTGCCCCACTGTGTTGTCATGAAACTCAAGAATATTTTAAGGTTGTAGTCATCTGTTCTGACTTTTCACATGATGTGGCAGGCCATGCTCAGTTGAGAGCAAATCATCACTCTGCTTAATATCATCCAGCACATGAGAAAATGGATTTAAAATGTGTGTGCACCAATCATTATTAACTTTTAAGCAAAAATCATAAATTCAAAATATTAAATGGAATTGAACTGACAAATTCAAATTTTAGGATCAAATTTGGTCAACCTTCATTTTCAATAACTTTTCTTACAATTCGCTCATTGCTCTTGTGATATATTGTTCAACAAAGGCCAGTTGGCCTGATATATCTTCCATTTGTGAGAAGCTCAAAAGTCACCTTTTGAAATTGTTCTTTTGTTTCCATCCCTAAAAATTCAAACTCTTACATCACTGATTTAAGTGCCCCCTGAAATGTGTAATTACAAAAACATTTTGAAAATTAAAAATACTTCTATTCTTGTGCCCATCCATTACTACTGAGGTGTTAAAATAATTTATTCCATTATATTAACGATTGCTTGATGCATCAAAAGATAATTTGCCATGTAATTTTGTTAAACCTGAAACTCTAGCATATTTTCTTGATAATACCATTAATATATCAAGAGTAAATAAAATGTTTAGTGGTAGGCACATTAATTATCGCCTTCATCTACTGGTGTTTAAAACTAAGAAATAATTAAATGTGCTTTAATAAGATATGGTTCTGAGAAAGCAGGATCATTTATGAATTGCTAGAGGTGCGTAGAGCTGCGTTTCCCTTGAGAGACGGAATTTATGCCTAACACCCCGCTGATTGTTCAGGAGGTAAGGAACCAATAGCTGCGTGTACAGAGGTTTAATTTAAAGTGTGTTTCTCACTAGGCTGCTCACAACACTTAATTAAACTCTGCTGTTTTGGCAATGACAAATGCTGTAGTGCAAAAGGAACCCGAGTAGCAGTGACTGAGAAGCTTTTGTAATTTCTTTCATGAGCAGTGGCAGCCAGATTTAGGTCAGAAAAGAAAGCAGGAATAAAAAGAGACTTATTTAAGGTGTTTGGCCAAAGTTACCACTTTTAAGCATCTATTTTAAGTACCAAAAAGTGCTGCTTTATTTAAAGGATTTAACCATGTGGTGTTTATGGGAAATAATGCCTGTAAACAGAAAAAACAATTTCTAGCCTATTTTGAAGTCTTTGTGTCTTTGGGGCTGGGGGAAAAAAAAACACTGCCTTTGCATGAGTAATTATAAAAATTGAAATAATAATTGGCTCTAGTCCACGGTTAGGATTTGTAGTTATGGTTGCATACTATACATATACACACACACACATATACACACATGTATACACACATATGCATGTATGTATATGTATGTATATATGTGTGTGTGCACATATGTGTGTGTGTGTGTGTGTGTGTGTGTGTGTATCATCAGATTTCATGCTGGCTCTAGGTTCCCAGATGCAAGTTGATCATTCTTAATAGTTTCAAAATGAAGAACTGGGGTGGTATTGCCTTGGTCTAAGCGAAACTATCTGATCCTTTGCATTTAAGTGATATTTAGATTGCCAGGAGTACTCCAGGAAACTCAAGTTGAAACCTCTAGTCTGTTCCAAGTTAGTGAACTTGGCCTAAAAATGATAGCTAACATTTATTTATTGTTTTGTGAAGCTATACTTTGTTGTCTTTATTAGAACAAGCTTCCTTCCAAAAGATTCCTACAGAACAATAGTCCATGCTGCAAGTCTTTTCCTACATCCCTGTTATCCTACCCAAGAAAAGATGTTAAAAACAGTTTTAACATCAAGGACAACTGCAAAGTAGTGTCAGGTCTCAGAGTGAGCACCAGCATGCCAAACCGCCATTTCCTTGTCTATCTAGAAGATATTACTTAATGGCATAGAATTATAAATTGTTAGAAGTGGAAGGAACCATAGAGATCATTCAGTCAACTTCTCTTACTTCACAGATAAATGATTTACCCAAGGTCTCATAATGAATGGATGGCAGAGCCAGGAATAAGCCACAAGTCTCTCAGCTCCTAGTCTAGTGCTCTTCTCACCAAGTGATTTTCCTTCCTATTCAATTGGTAAATATGTTGTTTTACAATGTAAAAAAGTTGAAAAAAGAAGTTTTGGTATTTACTTAGATTCTTAACCATAGCTGAGTTTGAAAATGTTAGTAATCTACAATTCTCTTCCTCTTTAAAATACAGCCATGGGATTTATACCATCACCAACATACCATTTTAATGACTCTTTTGAGTGAAAAGAAAGCCTTAACTAATTAATTAATGCTTGCTTAATACTGTGGAAACAATATAATGCATTGCCTAACTTGACTGACCCTTTTCAATTGACATTATAATTATGGATACCCCACAAAAATTTATTTTTTTCAACCTATACTATAGACTCATATGTTCACCAAGTCTTAGATTTGGAAAGAACCTTAGAGTTTATGTAATTTCCATTTAATGAAGAAATTGAAGTCAATTCAATTCAACAGCATTTGTCAAGCGTCTGCTTACTATGCACTAGCCACTGTGCCATCTATTGAAAACACAAATACAAAGGGATACCTCCCTGTCCTCAACAGGGTTTACATTTTATTGAGGAGAAACAACACGTACACAGATATGTAAATATAAAATATATAAAAATAAATACAAAGGGGCAGCCTTTTTGAGGGACAGAAGTGGAGGAGCACTAACAACTGGGTGAATCCAGAAAAGAGGAGAACTTGGCCCTGAATGGAGTAAGGCAAATCTAGGAGACAGAAGGAAGGAGAGCAAACAGTCAGTCAGGGGAAATAGGTGGTAAAAAATCATGGTTATGGTACGTGGGATATCATGCATTGGAAAGAATAAGTAGACCAGGTTGGCAGAAATAGAGAGTTTGTAAGGGAGAGCAATGTCAAATTAATCTGAAAAGAAAAAATTGAGCGAGATGGTGAAGGGTTCTAAACACCAAAGAAATGCATTTGTATTTTATCCTAGAAGCATTAGAAAGACAATGAAGAAGTTGCTTTAGTGAGGAGTGACATGGGCAGACTTGTACTTAAGGAAAAATGAATTTGGCAGCAGTTTAGATGGCAAACTAAAGAGGGGAGTACCTAAAGGCAGAGAGGAGAATTAAAAGGTAAGAGCAATAGTTCAGGCAAAAGATGAGGGCCTGAAATAAAGTGAAGGCCATGTGAATAGAGAGAAAAGGATGAGTACAAGAAATGCTGAGGAATCCTTTCTACAACAATTTTGACAGGTAGTGATTCAGCCTTGGCTTGGGCTTTCTCTGTAATGGGGAAACCCTTTGATTTGTAAAGCCTATCTTATTGTTAAACATCTCCAGTATCTTAATGTGTCTTTCTGCCTGATTGCAGAAGCACTTTTGATATCAAGGGAATCTGTCACATTGGTGAGACGGGGCAAGGGTTCTATTTTGTGCAAGATTGTAAAATCTGTAGTAGGACTACAAATGCTATTTAAATATTGTAGGCAAGATAGGGGTATAAATTAGCAAAGGTTGCCCATAGTTTCGGACTACAGACTATATAGTGTATTCAATTTTACAAGAGATTATATTTATATTTCATTATGACATGTATTTGGCAAAACCTATGTATTGTGTAAATTGTTGTGCCTTTGGTAATAGACCTTTTTATTTCTTTGGTTTCTTGTTATGCAGGGACAAGTGTCATATTCACAGAGAAATAAGTCACATTTCTCTTTCCAATTGGAATACAGTATATATCCAACCTGACAGCTTCAAAGACAGTACACCAAGAAGTGCTATATTTGAAAGACTGGACTGGGACATGCAAAATGATATTTCAAGACTGAAAATGGCATGAAAAGATTTCTATGGAATGTGGTTTTTAATCTAATCTATTTTCATTGGATTTCTGCTTTCTTAAGAGAAGAAAAAGGACACAATATAAGCTACTACTATGCTTAAGGCTACATAGATTTAGAATGGCAGAAAAAATTAGTGGTGTTCACACCAACATCTTTAGATGCTTCACTCTATTATTTGTTAATGGGTAAAGTTTCAATACACAGTCTCAAAAACCTTGACTTGATCATGGAGAGTTAGGATATTATGCAAATATTTCATTTATTTTCTCATTCCCCCAATCTCTCTTGTTAGATTTTTTACTAGAGTATTTTATGTGGATCTTTCCTTTGACCTCATCATTCTTTACTTTACACAATTACTATTTGTATACATATATGTTGTTCTGTCATCTTCTTTCCCTAATAGAATGTAAACTTTTTAAGGGAAAGGACTAAAAGATTATATGAATTAGGAAAAATTATACCCAACTGAAGAAGTATGTTATTCTAACTTTAATACAATTCCAAAGACAGTAAGGTTCAAGTGCTTCCCCCCAACCCATATCCCTCATCTTCCCCTCCAATATTATAGTTCTTTTGCACATTTTTTATGTCAGTAAATTACCTCATTCTATCTCTCCCTTTACTATTCTCCCAGTGCATTCTTCTTTCTTACCTCTTAATTTTATTTATTTTTTAGATGTTATCCCATCATGTTCAACTCACACCCACGCCCTCTGTCTATGTATACTTTGTCTAACTGCCCTAATAACAATAAAATTCTTAGGAGTGACAAGTATCATCTTCCCATGTAGGAATGTAAAAGTTTAACCTTACTGATTCCCTTGTGGGTTCTCTTTCCTTGAATCTTCTATTTGAAAGTAAAATTTTGTACTCAGCTTTGGTCTTTTCAATAGGAATTCTTGAAAGTCCTTTAATTCATCAAATATCCACTTTTTTTCCCTTAAAGGTTTATCCTCAGTTTTGCTGGGTAGGTGATTCTTGGTTGTAATCCTAGCTCCTTTGCCCTCTGCACTATCATATTCCAAGCTCTCCAATTCTTTAATGTAGAAGCTGCTAAATTTTGTGCTATCCTAACTGTTGCTCCATGATATTTGAATTGTTTCTTTCTATCTACTTGCAATATTTTCTACTTGACCTGGGAGCTGTGGAATGTAGCTATAATATTCCTGGGAGTTTACATTTTGGGATCTTTTTCAGATGGGAGTAAATGGATTCTTTAAATTTCTATTTCACCCTTGGGATAGAAGATTTCAGGTCAGTTTTCCATGATAGTTTCTTGAAAGATGATGTCTAGGCCCCCTTTTTATGAACATGGCTTTCGGGTAGTCCAGTAATCCTTAAATTATTTCTCCTAGATCTATTTTCAAGGTCAGTTGATTTTGCCAATGAAATAATTTACATTTTCTTCTATTTTTTCATTATTTTGATTTTGTTTTATTGTTTCTTGATGTGTTGTGGGATCATCAGTTTCCACTTGCTCAAATCTAATTTTTTCATTGAGGTTTTGAAGCTCTTTTTCCATTTGGCCAATTCTACTTTTTTTTTTAAGTTTTTTTTTTAATTAATTAATTTATTTTTAGTTTTCATCATTCACTTCCAGAAGATTTTGAGTTCCAAATTTTCTCCCCATGTTGTCCCTCCTCCCACCCCAAGATGTCATGCATTCTGAATATCCCTTCTTCTAATCTGCCCTCCCTTCTATCTCCCTCCCCCTTCTCTTATCCCCTTCTCCTTAAATTATCCTGTAGGGCAGGAGAGATTTCTATACCCCATTCCCTGTATATCTTATTTCCCAGTTGCATGTGAAAACAAGTTTTTTTAACTTTTGGTTTTAAAACTTTGGGTTCCTAATTTTCTCCCTTCCTCCCTCCCCATCCACCTCATTGAGAAGGCAAATAATTCAATATAGGTTATACATGTGTAGTCATGTAAAACACTTCCATAGTAGTCATGTTGTGAAAAACTAAGTATATTTCCCTTCATTCTATCCTGCTCCCCATTTATTCTATTCTTTCTTTTTGACTCTGTCCGTCCTTAGAAGTGTTTGCTTCTGATTACCCCCTCCCCCAATCTGTCCTCCCCTATCATCCTCCTACTCTCTTGTCACCTCCCCACTGCTCCCCCCATTTTCCTGTAGGGTAAGATAGATTTCCATACCCAATTGAGTATGTATGTTATTCTCTCCTTAAGCCAAATCCTATGAAAATAAGATTCACTCATTCCCTCTCACCTTCCCCTGTTTCCCCTCCACTGTAAAAGCCTTTTCTTATTTGTTTTATGTGAGATAATTTATTCCATTCTATCTCTCCCTTTCTCCTTCTCTTAGTATAATCCTCTCTCACCCCTTAATTTTATTCTCCAGATATCACCCCTTCATCTTCAACTCACCCTGTGCCATCTATCTATCTATCTATCTATCTATCTATACATATATACATACATGTAATTTTTTCCCCTCCAACTACTCTAATACTGACAAAAGACTCATGAGTTACAAAAATCATCTTTCAATGCAGAATGTAAACAGTTCATACTTAATAAGTCTCATGATTTTTCTTTCCTGTTTACCTCTTCATGTTTCTCTTGAGTCCTGTATCTGAAAGTCAAATTTTCTGTTCAGTTCTGGTCTTTTCATCAAGAATGCTTGAAAGTCCTCTATTTCACTGAATGTCCATGTCCATTTTTTCCCCTGAAGGATTATGCTTAGTTTTGCTGGGTAGGTGATTCTTGGTTGTAATCCTATCTCCTTTGCCCTCTGGAATATTATATTCCAAGCCCTGCGGTCCCTTAATATAGAAGCTGCTAAATCTTGTGTTATCCTGATTGTGTTTCCACAATATTTGAATTGTTTCTTTCTGGCCGCTTGCAATATTTTCTCCTTGACCTGGCAACTCTGGAATTTGGCTACAATATTCCTAGGAGTTTTCTTTTGGGGATCTCTTTCAGGAGGTGATCTGTGGATTCTTTCCATTTCTATTTTGCCCTCTGGTTCTAAAATTTTAGGGAGGTTTCCCTTGATAATTTCTTGAAAGATGATGTCTAGGCTCTTTTTTTTGATCATGACTTTCAGATAGTCCAATAATTTTTAAACTCTCTCTCCTGGATCTATTTTCCATGTCAGTTGTTTTTTTTTTTTTTTTTCAATGAGATATTTCACATTGTTTTCTATTTTTTTGTTCTTTTGAATTTGTTTTGCAATGTCTTGATTTCTCATAAAGTCACTAGATTCCAATCGCTCCATTCTAATTTTTAAGGAAGTATTTTCTTCTGTAAGCTTTTGGACTTCCTTTTCCATTTGGCCCATTTTGCTTTTTAAGGCATTCTTCTCCTCATTGGCTTTTTGGACCTCTTTTGCCATTTGGGTTAGGCTATTTTTTAAGGTGTTCTTTTCTTCAGTATTTTTTTGTGTCTCTTTTAGCAAGCTGTTGACTTGTTTTTCATGATTTTCTTGCATCACTCTCAGTTTTTTCTCTACTTTTCTTACTTGCTTCTCAAAATCCTTTTCGAGCTCTTCCATGACCTGGGACCAATTCATATTTTTCTTGGAGGCTTTGGATGTAGGAGCTTTGACTTTATTGTCTACTTCTGATTGTATGTTTTGATCTTCTTTGTCACCAAAATAGGATTCTATGGTCTGACCATTTTTGTGCTGCTTGCTCACGATCCCAGCCAATTACTTGAGTTATAAACTCTTTGTTAAGGTAGGGGTCTTCTTCCAGTGTGGAGAATGTACTGTCCCAAGCTTTGGGGGTTTTGTGCAGCTGTTTTCAGAGATACTTCTAGGGATCTGTAAATTTTCAGTTCTTCCAAGGTGCTATGATCAAAGGCGAGGTGTTTACTCCTTTCCTGACCTGTGCTCTGGTCTATGAGTGACCACAAGCACTCTTTTCTGTCTTGGTACTGTGAGGAGGATTTCCTCTCCACCATCACTACAAGCTCCACCATGCCAGCAGTCCTCCTTGCCCCAGGACTGCCACCCAGAACTGTGACCCAGATCCAAGTACAGACAAAGCAAGAGAATCTTGCACGAGCAAAGAGATCCCTGCAATCCCTCTCTGATTAGCCATTCTATTCCCCCTCAGTCTATCGGCTTGAAATTCTGGAAGCAGCTGCCACCCTGGAGTCAAGCTTGGGGACTACGGCTGAGACCAAGCTTCTTTCTCACCACAGATACAAACTTTTCCTCCTGACCTTCGAAGTTGACTTTGGCGTTCATGGGTTGAGAAGTCTGTGATTCAGTCTTCTAAAGCCTGCTCCAGGTTCACTGAGGCCTGTGCGCCCACGCCATGCTGTGTTCCTCAACCAGTCTGGCATGATATACCTTTTTGATCAACCATCTAGGCTGTCTTTGGCTGTAAATTTTTTCATTCTGTTTTTTTGTGGGTTCTGCTGCTTTAGAGTTTTTAAGACCCATTTATAGGTATTTGGAAGGGTTTGGGGGAGAGCTCAAGCAAGTCACTGCTTTTACTCCACCATCTTGACTCTGCCCCTCTGCCAATTCTACTTTTTAAAGAGTTCTTTTCCTCTGTGAATTTTTGTACATCTTTATCACGTGGCCAATTTTGTTTTTTAAGAAGTTTTTCTCTTCAGCAGATTTTTGTGCCTCTTTTACCTTTTGGTTTATTCTGTTTTTTAAACTGTTAAATTCTTCAGTATTTTTAATGTCCTCTTTACTAAACTCTTTTTTCATAGTTTTTAAAAAATTTTTTCTCATAATTTTCTTGCATTATTTTATTTTTTCCCAATTTTTCCTCTACCACTCTTACTTGATTTTTGAATTCCTTTTTTGAGTTCTTCCAGGAATGTTTTTGGAGTCTGGGACAATTCATTTTTCTTTGAGGTTTTGAATGTAACAGTTTTGACTTTGTTGTCTTCTGAAATTGTGTTTTGATCTTCCCTCTTACCATAATAATTTTCTATGGTTAGCTTCTTTGTTGTTGTTGTTGTTGTTGTTGTTGTCGTTTCCTCATTTCCCCACCCTATCTCTTGACTTTTAACTTTATGTTGTATTGGACTCTGCTCAGAAGGTGGAGGGGGTACTGTCCTAAGCTTCAGGTTTTTTGTGCAACTGTTTTCAGAGCTATTTTTGGGAGGTCTTAAAGTTTTCAGTTCTTTCAAGGTAGTATGACCTAAGGAAAAGAGTATTTCCTACTCTCCTGGTCTGTGTTCTGCTCTGTGATTGACCTTAAGCACTCTTTTCCACCCTAGAACTATGCACAGGGTCTCCACTTCCCTGTAGTTGAAAACTCTAGTGCAATAGTGCTCCTCATCACCCTGGAAATGTGATCTAGGGCGGTGACCTAGATCCAAGTATGGGCAGTGCACTGGTGTTCTTCATCCAATGCCAGCAAAGAGTGTAATGTAATCTCATTCTGACCAGTTGCTTGACCCCCTTACATTCTGTGGACTGAGAGCTCTTAAAGCCACTGTTGCTGATTCACTTGCCTCCGTAGCCTGCTGCTGGCTTGCCTGTGCTGAGCTGTGCTTCACTCTCACCTTGGTGCAACAGACCTTTCCTGCAGACCTTCTGAGCTGTCTTGGGCTGAACAGTTGTTTCACCTCATCCTTTTGTGGGTTCTGCCACTCTAGCATTATTTAAAGTTATTTGGAGGGGAATTTGAGAGAGCTTACATTTGAGTGAAGGAAAACTAAATATACAGGCGAATGTGAGCCAGGGAGGGGTATTTTAGACAGATAAGTAACAGGAATATGAGTGGAGCCATGAGACGACTGATTAGCATGTCAATTTCCAGGACTAATAGCATTGATCTGATTGATATGTCCAGTTAGTCAGTCAATAATTGCTTTATTCCAGACATTTTGCTAAATGCTGGAGATTGGAAAAACAACAAAAGAAAACCAATAAAAAAATCTCTGTCCTCGAGGATCTTATATTCTTCTGAAGAAGCTAATATTTAAAAAAAAATACATACAAAACATATACAGTGTAAATGGAAAATAATCCCAGAGAGAAGTTACTTGGGTGGTGGCAGTGGTAGAGTATAAAGGGGAATAAAATACAATAAGATTGAGAAGGAATGAAGGGATCAGTATGGGAATGGATTTAAGAGCCAAACAGAAGCATGTGTACATAAAAGAATAAATGCTGTAAAATTAGAAATGACAAGATTTGACAATGTATTGAACGCATGGAGTAAATGCTAGTGAGGAGTCACACTCATGGAAGCCTGAGTGATTGGTAGGATAATCATTCCACCGATAGTAGTAAAGAAGTTTTTAAGAAGGAAGAATTTGGGGAGGAAGGTTATAAGGTCTGTTTTGGACATATTGAGATCAATATGTCTAAGGGAAATCCAGTTTGAGATATTTGAGAGGAGGTAGGTGGTACAAGCCTAGAACTCAAGTTAGTAATTAGAGTTAAATATATTTATATCTATATCTGTATCCGATCTATATCTATATCTATATCAATATCATCTATCTGGGGATCATCTGCATAAAACCATAATTAAATCTGTAGGAGCTGATAATATTACCAAGTAAAATAGTATAGAGGGAGAAGAGAAGAGAGTCCAAGACAGAGTCATGGGTACCTGGATGAAGATCCACCCAAAGAGACTGAGAAGGAACAGTTATATAAGTAGGAGAAGAACCAGAAAAGAGTATTGTCTCAAAAAACTAGAGAGGAGACAGTATGCAGGAGAAAAGAGTGATCAACAGGGTCAAAGGCTGTAAACAAGTCAAGAAGGATAATGACTAAGAAAAGATCGTTAGATTGGTAATTAAGGGTTCATAGTGAACTTTGGAGAGAATAGCTTCTGTTGAATGATAAGGGCAGAAGCAAGAATGCAGATTGCAGAGGATTTAGAACACAGAGAGGTAAGAGGAAGTAGATGATCCTAGTGTAGATAACTTTTTAAAAGAGTTTAGCTGAGACATGTATGAGAGATCTAGTATTATCACCAGTGGAGTAGTGGATAGACCACCAGATCTGGAGTCAGGAAGACCTTAGTTCAAATCTGGTCTCAGACACTTCTTAGCTGTGTGACCCTGGGCAGGTCACTTAACGCTGTTTGCCTCAGTTTCCTCATCTGTAAAATGAGCTGGAGAAGGAAATGGTGAACCACTCCAGTATCTTTGCCAAGAAAACCCCAAAAGGAGTCTTGAAGAGTGAGACACAACTGAAAATTATTAAAACAACAATAACAACAACAACAAAACAACTGGTAAGATCAAGTTTTTTTTTGTTTGTTTTGTTTTGTTTTTGTTCTTGTTTTTGCTTTTGTTTTTGTTTTTGTTTTGTTTTGTTTTTTTCAGGACAAGGAGACATGAGTGTGTTTTTAGGCATCAAGGAAGTCAGTAGATAGTGAGAGACAGATTAGTAAGCCAGTAGGTATAATAAAGACGGCAATATGCTAGAGAAGTCAGGATGGATTGTGATAATTTGTGCATATAGAAAGGCTTGTCCTGGCAAGAAGGACCCCCTCTTCATGTGAGACAAGGATGAAGGAGGAGATATAGGGGAAGATATCTTAATTATGTGAGCTGAGGAGTAGAAAAGAGGGAGCTTTTGGTGAATGGCTTAAATTTTTTTCAGTAAAGTGTGAAGTGAGAGGCACAATCTCTGCCCACCTTCTTAGGTAAGAGGGTATGCCATGGAAAGCTTGAGGATGGATGTAAGGGTTAGGAATGATCTCAGTGGTGAATGGGATAATGAATCAATTAGGGAGACTTAAAAGATCTTGCTTCACTGAGGTCCTAGTTGAGATTCTGTGCAATAAATTCGTAGTAGACCCATTTGGCATGGTTTTATGATTTTCTCCAACTTTATTAGTAGCACATAAAGGAGAGAACATGGCAGATTGTGTGGGTAATCTAAGGCTAGGGCTTAGCAAGGCATGATCCACAATAAGATCAAGGGCAAGGGATTTGAGTGTAATGGATAGAGTTGAATTGATTCATCAAGGGGTTAAGATGCAGAAGAAAGGAGAGTGTAGCCAGTGCAGGGAAGATGGTCTGGGAAAGAGGGGAGGGAACATTAGAAGGGTTGCAGGGCAGAGCACTCTGTGGTATCATAGCATTGAAATGCCCACAGAACAGCAGTGACTAGCTATGAAGAACTCTCACCAGCCAGAGCACAGGGCTCCAGCAGCTGGACAGTTGGATGGAAGCTAGGAAGCAAGTTCTGTATACCTAGTACTTAGTACACTGCCCTGCACCTATCTACCTGTTTATTAAACACTTGTTAAATGAATGAATGAATTCCGTTTTGGAAAATGTATTTTCCTTATACACGTAATATATACTGTTCTACAAATATTCTACTAATTTACTGTAGACTGAATGTCTTTCTATTGAACAATAACAACTTAAAAAAAAATTTGTACTCCTTAGAACCTGAATCATCTCATTCACCCCTCTTCATTATCCACAGACTGATTTGTTGCTTTGGGAAGTTCTCAGGATCATTTTAATTTTCTTTGATTTCTTGGCCCTTTTCCTGGAGCCCATCTACTTTCAACAGTCATACTCATTGACTGCTATATTTTTAAACTTAGAAAATATTGGGCAAGCATAGGAATTAGCAGGTTATTTGGAGTTAGCTAGACCTTTGACTACACAAGGAAGATAAAGAAATTTAATAGTAGAAGCACAGTGTGCAATACATGGAGTGTGTGTGATACATAGAGGGAAAATTGCTGCACTAGACATCACAAGAAATAGAGTCTAGTCCTTGATTTCAAACTGATTTGCTGGGTGACTTTGGACAAGCTGAATTTTTTTTTTCTCAATATCTCATCACAAAGAGAATTGTTGTGACAATCCACAAAAATGCTATTCAAAAGTGCTTTTCAAATTATAAAGCCCTTTGAAAACTGTAAAGTTAAACAGAAATATGTTTTAATAATATTACAAGTTATCTGTGACCTCATCATTATGTTTTCTCTGACATGCAGATCATAACTCTTCCATCCCTTCCCATCCGGCACAATTTTGTCCTTGTTCTCCCTTGAGGTTACCATAAAAGGCCCCCCCAATGTCATGGGGGTTTTTATGTTTTCTTGATATCTTTGGGATATCTAAAAAGTACAACTTTCCTTTAAGGGAAAGTGCTTGCATTTTTTTTTTCCTTCTCTCCAACCTGAATTATTCAAGTTGGCCATTTTATATTAATTCATTTTTTTCAATAGCTTTCCAACTTTGCCAGGATAGAAACACAAGAAAGATCCTGTGGTGCAGCTGAGGGACAGTTAGATTTGAAACCATCCAGCTTGGGTTTGCAACTCGGCTCTGCCAGCATTTGACTTTTCTGAGACATAGTTCCTTTAGTTGTAAAATACAGGTTGGACTAGATGATCCTTAAAAAAACTCCCTTCTGTTTCTAAATCTATGAGCCTATATGATAATGTAATCATTCCTAGCACCAGATAAACAATGCTTTTTTCATATTTTGTTTTCTCTTCCATGTTGTTATTCATTTAGCTTCTTTGGGAAATCTGACTGGCTTCTGAGGGCAGAAGCTGCTTATTATCCTGCACTCATCTTCTTATGTCCAGTAGGAACACAAACCTCCAAATGCATTAGTCATTTTCAATGCCCTTCCTATTCACTGTGCTTAACTTCTGTTGCTTATATCCCATCCCCCAAGATGAAGCAGTTACAGACTCTACTAGAGTTGTTAAGGCAAAACTTCATCTCCCCAGCATTTAGAGAGAAAATCCATTCAAAACAGATAGCAAGTAATTCAGCCAGGCCCTATTTACCCTAGTCATTTATTTTAAAACTGTAACACTAAAACCAGTCCATTTTAAATGGTAGATAAAAGGCAGTGAAATTGATGAATGCCTTTTGGCAAGTACAGTTGAGTTTTCATGGGGTTTTATACATTATTGACACTGTCAGTGATTTCCATGATTGGGGCTACAGCTGGGATATTATTATTACCATGTTGCAGTACTTCTGTTGGGAGGCTATTCCATAGTCACAGCTGGAAGTGTTAGTGGCATTTGATGTTCATGACCTGTGGTGATTGTACCATTTTATAACAGGAGTTCAGAAAATCCACGGTCAAGAATTACGCTGTATCGGACCAAGTGACTTAAGCAAGTAGGAGACAGAAAGAGAATAAATAGGAGTGGCCCCAGTCAGAATTCAATTGTTGCCATGAGAAATTGAATAGGATGGCATGAGGGTAATGTCAAGGCACAATTATACTCATCAATACAAAAATCTGGGGAGGATGTGCTGGCATTGATGCACATCCTTCAGGGTGGGGACATTGTATGTCTTCAGAGCCAAGTACAATTCGTAACACAAACTTGTATGACAGAAGGATTGTGGTGAATAATGAGTGATTCTCTGGATTCCTCATAAGGTACCAGCAGGCATAAAATCAAGAGATGAGATTTAATTTCAGAAAGAAAGGTGAGACTTTACCCTAAAGCAAATTATTCAGGCTGTTGCATCACTTGTGACCCTGTGCAAGTGCCTTGGCTTCTCTAGAATTTCAGTTTCTTTATCTATAAAATGGAGGGAAATAATACTTGCACAGAGGTTGGAAAACTTAAAGCTCAATGTGCCTGTGGGTTAAGTAAGTTATTTCTTTGCTGTTACACATGCTGATTTTAAATATGAATGGAGCAGATAGCTGCCTACAAAGTATTATTAGAGAGTAAGAGAAAGACACTCTTCCCTTCTGCTCCTGCAGCCCAGTAACATCTCTGCAACTATCCTGGCAAAGCACCTGAAATCCCAACATTATTAACCTATTCTTTGACGTTAAGGCATTATAGATACAGGAGTTTCCTGATGGAGCCATTATTACCCTTTCATTCTTTATCATTGACTAGAAAGAAAAACTCTGAGCAAATAGGATACAAGACAAAAGTGTAGGGACATGAAGAGTGGTGGGTCTGGGGCATTGGGTACCATGTGATAGTCCATAGATTTCTAGACCTTAAATCAGAAACACATGGCTTGTTACACTTGGGAGCTCTTTGACCTTGGCAAATATCATTTAGGTTCTCTCATCTTCCTTTTCCTCAGTCACAAATTAGGGATATTGATACCTTTAGTACCTACTTCCCAATTTTCTTTTGAGATTCAAATGAGATAAAGTATGTACAGAATTTTGCAAACCTCAAGGCACTGAACTAGTGAGTTATTATTAGTGTTTGCCTAAGAAGGTAAAGTATGTTGAGGCATTGAAAATCAGGAACAATATATAAGCACCAGCCCCTAGGAATAGATATTTCTAAGGAGGCAAAAGGTAATTCAAGGCGAGTTTTGCCCATTTCATAACTCTGCTTAGTACTGGCCATCTTTATGTGACAAAGAAGAGAACTGATGCCATGAGACATGCAACATTTTCCCTCTGGCCTTTTCTCTCTCTCAGAGCCATGGCTGCTTTATATCTCTCTCAGGGTTCTAAGGTACCCTGAAGAGTCTGCAGGTGTCCCTTCTTTATCACCATCAGCTCATGCCCCATACCTGTTATGTCATTCTTATTCTTAGAGGCTTGTGACTAGCACTTCAGTTCCATTTAACCACTTGTGAACAATTAGTTTTTATAAAAAGGCATTAACTCCAAAGCCTTAGCCTGAACTATTATGCAAACATTTTTCCTGCCCTTCCAGAAACACATGCCACATGGGTGACAAATTTCCCTGACACCACCTTAGCCTCTGGAGTAGTATACTCACAACTTAGTTCAGTTTTTACATAGTATTAGTCTCACCAAGTTAATAATGTCCAGATGTGACAGGATGGCTAGATGAACCTAAGTCTCACTACTGGGCATCAATGCTGTCCTGGTTGCAAAACCCACCAAAATTTCTTTGGCTTTGCTCTGCCAAACTTAAAACTCCCAGTGTCAGTATAGTCTTTCATCAGCTGCTGTGAGCTAAGGAGTCACAAATGAAGTCTAAAGAAAATGAGACAAAAGAGGAAGTAGCTAGAGTTGACTTTTTCAATGCCTCCACAGTTAGTCAAAAAGCCTCCTCTTTAAGATGCAGTTACCTGAATGAAACCAGTTACAGAATGTCTACACATGCTGCACAGCCTCTCCAAGGTCCTTCCCTTGCATGTCAGCACTATTTTCCCAAAAACAGGTTTCCCAGGTTCTCAACTTTGGAGAGATTTCATCCTAGGTACTTTGTGGATTCATCAGACCTCAATTACAGATGGATCATAAGTTATAGAGGCAGAAGACCTCTTAGAGATATTCTAGGACAACTTTTTCATTTTAGTAAGAGAAAAATGAGTCCTGGAGAAATCATAGGATAATATGTTGAAAGTTAGCCAGTCTAATCCCCTCATTTGACAGATGGGAAAATTGAGCCCCAAGGGAGGTTGATTGACTTACCCTGAGGTCCTGAAAGTAGTGAATGTCAGAAGTGAAAGGACTTTCTTAAAGTCCTGTATCTAGCAAAAGATATAACCCTACCCAGAATCCATATCTCCTTAAGCTCTAGTCCTTTGTACTATACTATTTAAGATACTGATATGTTTTTTTTTCTCTAAGTATTTGGATAATTACATCATAGAGAAGCAAATATTGAGTTGAAAGCTCTGGCTTTGTATCTCTTAAATTTATAGTTAGCTCCCAAATTTTTTTAATTTTTTTGTCACTGTAACTTGCTGAGCAACATTTGAAAGAATGATGTTTAACAACAACTGTGTTTAACAAAACATGTTCTCAGTTCCCTAGGATTTAGATTTAAAGAATTTTGCAGTACCTTTTTTTTTCCAATCAAAATGGCAAAAATGACTATTATTTGTAAAGAGCATTTGGGGTATGTCAAGTAGTCCAAGTTTGTAGTACGCTTCAGGAGGAAAATTCACTAGAAGATTTTTAGCAAATGCTAGCTTTCTCAGTCAATATTCCACTTAAAGAACCATTAGGTGTGGTGCAAATTTACCCACAGTTTGTGCTGGGTCTCTGCCCTTCTGTAGAGGGAGACCCTTCTATAGACTCTTTAGCTGTGCTTTTGTGTTTCTTAGCCCACCTACGTTTTACAAACCTGAACAACTCCCACTCTTGTAAGAGGAGGATTGCCTATTATATAGATGGAGTAAGCATCTGCCAGGTTTCAATGTGCCCATTTAATATTGTTAAAAACAAAAATATATACAACTACATATATGTGTGTGTGTGTGTGTATACATACTTTATATATGTGTGTGTACGTATATGTATATGATTTGTTGCCAAATCACAATCTTTTTTCAGGTATACACCTCCTCATCCCCACTCACTACCACTCAATGAATCTTTTCCTGTAACAACAAGACAAAAGTCAGGTAAAAGACACCTACGAGTATACCTATTTTCTACTCTTGGGTTCCCACTTAGAAGAGTAGGGGGTACGTTCCCTAATTTTTTCCTTAGATTTAAAATTGGTCATTATATTTATACAGTTTTTGGTGCCTATGTAATCTCAAAAAACTCTCTTTTACTCTTGATTTATTCCTGGAAAAACTGATTATATTTTAAGTAAAACCAAACCTTTATACTGCAGATGGAATAAACACAAAAGAATGCTAATACTTCCAGAAGTAAAGACACACTTTCATAGGATAAGAGATCCAGAGGTGGAAGAAACCATCCAAACTATTCACCTTTACAAATGTGGAAACTGAGGCCAAGTGTGGTTACGTGACATGTTCAAAGTTACATAAATAGTATCAAGGCGTAAGATCTGGACCCAAATCCTCTGATTCCAAATTCAGTGCTCTTCATACTATGTGACATGACCCTTCTAAGTGAAATCAAATTCTTCAGGGAATGAATTTTAATGTGTCAGTTCAGTCAGATTTTCTCTTTTATTTGTTATCTTTCCCCTTCAGAATGTAAACCCATTGAGAATGGGGATTTTCTTTTTTGCTTGCATTTGTATCACAATTTAGCACAGTGCCTAATAGAAAGTGCTTACTTAGTAAATGCTCTGTCTCCTGGTCTCTGTCTCTCTCTGTTTCTGTCTCAGTCTCTCCTCCATCCTCTCTTTCTCTCTCTCTCTTTGTCTCTCATCTGTCTATGTATCCATTTATATATCCATTTGTCTACCTAATCTATCATCTACCTATCTGTCTGTCTATCATTTATCTATCTGTCTATCATCTGTCTATCTATCTGTCTATCTATCTATCTGTCTATCTGTCTATTTCAAAGCTGTCTGTCCCCCTCTGATTTAGCGCATACCTCTCTTTCAGTAGAAAAGGCTAACAAGGGAGTTCCTTGCTTAGTGTCAGTTGGGGTTGTGCTGCTTATTATTCACCATCAGATGACGTCAGCTTGTTGGTATATTAGTCACATTTGCATACCTGCATTTGTTTTTCCTATGTATTCATAAATTATCAGGTCTTTGGCTCTCATAGATCTTCTCTCACTTGTTCCTTTGCTGCCTCCTTTAAATTTCCCATGTATGCCAGCTATTTGTCAAGCATTCTTATGCAGCAAGACACATATTTTGATGGACATCAATAACCTTTTTAGGTTAGGAGAGCTTTATTAAGTCATCCTTTAAAATACAGAAATAAGAAATTCCCTATATAAACTCCAGGAAGAAATTTGGGGGGAATAGAGCTGCAGAAAATGGAGGGGCAAAGCAGTGTAGTGGATAGGGTTCTGTACTTAGAGTAAGGAAGAACTAGATTCAAATTCTGATTGTGACACAGTATTGACTGTGTAACCGCAGGCAAATCACTTACTGTATCTGCACCTGAGGTTTTCATCTGTAAAATGAGAATAAAGATAGCTGTGGTACCTATCTCAGAAGGTTGTTTCGAGGCTCAAGTGAGATGATAATGATAATAATAATAACATACAATAATAATAACTTTAAGAATTGCAAAGTACTTTACAAATATTTTATCCTCACAACAACCCTGAGAGATAGGTACCCCTTGTTATACATGAGGAAACTGAGGTAAATAGTCCCATAGCTATGAAATATCTGATGCTGGATTTGACCTCAAGTCTTCCTGACGACATCAAGCACTCTATCCACTGAGCCACCTAGTAGCACATAATAGATCTAAAGATAATGTATATAAAGTGCTTAGCAAACTTTAAAGTACCATTCAATTGCCAATTAATGTGAAATAATTTGTAACAAATATAATAAGTTAAATAATATACCTTTTATTATTTGGACAGGTAACTTCCAAGGCCAAAGATTATATATATCACCAATATATCATACCATGCAATATTGATCCCATACCTCCAGCTAGTCAGACGTAGTTAGTAGAGACTTATTTTTCATCCTATCTTACCTGCTACTCAGGGCTTTTCTGAATCCATGCTCAATATATGTTTGATATGAATGATCGCTCTGTGACAAACAAGCCAAGTAACAATAAAAATGCAACCTAAGGGACTTCTAAAAATATGTTTTAAAAAAAAAACCA
Organism: Vombatus ursinus; assembly: GCF_900497805.2. Classification (NCBI taxonomy): domain Eukaryota; kingdom Metazoa; phylum Chordata; class Mammalia; order Diprotodontia; family Vombatidae; genus Vombatus; species Vombatus ursinus. Next base: position 4,871,828 of record NW_020954557.1, read on the forward strand.
CAACACCACTTTCTGAACTGATACTAATCCTCATCACATCTTGGTAAAGTACATAGAGATTCATTTTGTGGTTCACTTAGATCCTACTCAGCTCTCTCAATCAACCCATTCTCAAGGAGTTTACATTCTAAAGGAGAAAGATAGCAAATAAAAGGGAGAATCTGAGTGAGCTGACAGATGAAAATTCCTTCCCTGAAGCATTTGATTTCACTTAGAAGGGCCAAAGAGCACTGGATTTGGAATCAGAGGATTTGAGTCCAGATCCTACCCTTGTCACTTACTATTTATGTAACCTTGAACATGTCACTCAACCACTCTTGGCCTCAGTTTCCACATTTATAAAGATGAATGGCTAGGATGGTTTTTTTCCACCTCTGGATCTATTATCCTATGAAAGTGTCTCTTTACTTTTGGAAATATTAGCATTCTTTTGTGTTTATTCCATATACAGTATAAAGGTTTAGTTTTACTTAAAATATCAACAACTACCAACCCATATGACTTATTCTTTTCTCATCTATTTTATGCTAACGGTAAAGTATCACTGAGGGAGGAAGGGAAGAAGGAGAGGGAGGGAATGAGCATTTGCATAATGCTTACTCTGTTCTAGGCAGTGTGCTAAGTGCTTTTCATAAATACTATCTCATTTGATACAACAACCATGCAAGGAAGGTACTTTTATTATACCCATTTCTCAGTTGAGAAAACTGAGGCAAGCAGATGTTAAATAAATTGCCCAGGGTAACACAGCAAGTAAATGTCTGAGGCTGGATTTAAATTCAAGTCTTTTTGACTCCAGGCCCAGCACTCTATCCATTGTGAGCTAGCTGCCTCTATACAAATTGATGGTAAACTTGACAAAAAATATGAGAAAGTAACAGGTAAGTTTTGTAGGCAATTTTCTCTGTCTATGAGCAACTTTATAGTTACACAAGTAACGAAAGGCTTTGAAAAAAATAGGCATTTCTATAGTGCTTTATGGTTTCAGAGCAATTTATGTCTATTATAATATTTGGTTTTCACAACAAACCAGTGAGATAGACAGTATTCCCATTCTACAGGGAAAGTATGAATCAAAGAGGAGAAAAGACAGTGTCAGGGTGCAAATGTTAATCCCAATCTAAAATACAAGGTATTCCAAAACTCATTTAAGGTTTAATAGTTTAAAACTGCACTAAGACTTTTAGAGCACTCTGTGTAAGAATTTGCTATATTTATTTTAAAATAGACTTGGTAGAAGAAGCTTTAGTCTTATAAGATCATCTTGAGCACTATCTTTCAAACACGTATTAAAACCTATTTTGTGATAATTGAGATTATTTTGCACAAAAATCCTTGGAGTCTTTACATAACTAAGCTGTGAAATGGGAAAACATATCTTCACTTCAACTGTTTATGAATATCATGGAAGATGTCCTGCAGCTAAAAGGATTTACTTTTGTGACAAGATTCTCACATTATTCTTAGATGATTCTGCATTTATTATTTCAAGCCTCAGGTCTCTACAAAGACTGCAGCAAAATATATCAGTCTAGGCAACCGTATGGAAAAACAAAATGGAAGAAAAAATGCTTGATTCCTAAACTATGACAATCACCTGTCCATGTAGGCTCCTAAGGTAGTCCATCAATAAATATCATCACCTGGCCTTACAAACTGGCATTGCAGATGGACAAGGAGCTGAGTTCAAATTTGATTAATATTTGACTGAACTACTTTGAGAAATTATGCTTATTTTTAATAATCCCAAACTATTTGCTTCTCCAGAAGGCAACCATTTTAATGCCTTTTTAACCAAGTGATTCTAAATAGCTACAAATCATTTAAAAAAGGGTCTTGGAAGAATACAAAAAATAACACATTTACATCAAGGAACAAAAGGTCAAAAATCACAAGGGAAATAATGAAAAATAAAAAGGAGTGAAAGGGGTCTAAAATGATCAGATATTAAGCCACAATCTGTAAGTATCAAAACTGTTCTAGAAAATCTAAAGCTACCTGCAATCTGGCTATTCTCCTTAACTCCCTCCCACTGTAACTCTGACTCTGTCTTGGTCTTCAGGGCTCTGATAGGTGAACTTAAACTTATTTTGGCTGAAACAAAGCCAAGTCATTTCTTGGTCTTTTTATTTATTTATTTATTTATTTATTTTTTGGCCCATAGGCAGTGGGTTTAAGTGACTTGCCCACAGTCACACAGCTAGCGCATGTTATGTGTCTGAGGGCGCATTTGAACTCAGGTGCTCCTGACTCAGGGTCCAGTGCTCTATCCACTGTGCCACTTAGCTGCCCCCCGGTCATTTTGAAACATTCTTTCCTGAACGTTAGCTGTTCTTCTCATCCCCTCCTACCAGAACTTGGACTCTGCCCTCCTCCCCCAAACCTTGGGATTCTACGCTCTCATATGTAAAGTTTTACCTTATGTTTCTTAGAGCATGGTGCCCATGGCATTTCCTGGCCATTTCCAAACTTTGCTTCCGTGAGCATATCGTTTCTACCTCATCTCCTTCTAGCTCCCTTTCCATGTGCTATTTTCTGCCATTAGAACAAGCTCCTAGTCACGTGTGCAACAATGTTAGAAACGGGGTTCAGACACTGCTTGGTAGAGTTAGGGAGATACCGCAGCTGTCAGCTGCCACTGCTTTCCTACGTGCAAACCGTCGGACTTCTGTTCTTCTTTAGAAACGAAAATCAACCGAAGTGAGCGAAGGGAGCGTTTATTTATGATTCTTCACACACTCACACACACACACTCACACACTCACACACACACACACACACAGGCACACACACCACACCCACGCCCACCCTCCAGGAGCGACAGCAAGCCTTATATCCCCGTGCCCTGCCACAAGTCCTTACTACCTGACTTTCATTGGTAGAAGTCAGCATAGGTCATGGACTTCCCCAAACACCTATGACAGGTTTCCCTTTGTATGTTCTCCCTCCCTTCGTCATACCACGCATGTTAAAAAAAAAATGGCCTCTTAATCCCACCTGGAAGTGGAGAAGCTAGTATTCATGAGCCCATTACACATGCACACTCTAAGTAAAGCTTAACCTTCGTCCTACTTCCAGTGTCTTTAACCCAACAACCAGTTTCATTCCCTTTTAGCCGGTTCTAGAACCTCTGACCTGGAGTTACCTTTTCTCTCAATTTCCTTATATGGAAATATAATAGTTTCTTACTTCTCACAACAAGATGTAGGACTAAATATTTCCTGGGAACCCTATGACCTTTTAAACATTTGCAAAAATGAAATGTGCCTAAGTTAAAGAAACTTCATTTGTCTTTATGGTCTAGGACAGAGGTGGGGAACCTGCAGCCTTGAGGCCACATGTGGCCTTCTAGGTCCTTGGCTGTGGTCTTTTGACTGATTACAAGTTTTACAGAAAAAAATCATTTTATTAAGAGGATTTGTTCTGTGAAGTTTGGATTCAGTCAAAGGGCCACACTTGAGGACCCAGAGGGCCACATGTGACCTTGAGGCCACAGGTTCCTCACCCCTGGTGAAAAATATCCAGAATCCAAAAGAATATTAAAAACAAACAAAAACAAAACCCATATACCATGAACTGATGCTCACTGACCCTGAGTTCATTCAGCACCCTTCCTCACCCTTCCACTCTACAAGTAGTGAGACCACACTAGCAAACACAAGGACCCACAAGCAGGCTTACAACAAAACCTATTGCCATACCTTGGTCTCCCCTCCCTTTTTCTAGTGCCGTGAAGAACCTGGTTCCAGACTGCAAAGCTCTGAGTTACTGATTCCAGGGCAGACAAGTTGTAGTACTAGCCTGGCAACTCTCTGAATTGCCAATGTTTGCATAGACAATCCTGAGGCACCAGTGTGACAAAGCTCTAAACTGCCAGTGCAGTCAGAGAACTAGGAACAGAGGGAACAGGACAGGACACTACACCAGGACGCTTAGAGCACAGAGTGTGCTGCAGCATTCTACTAAAGCCAAGGAAAAAACACATCATCAAGTAGGGGCCAGTCTGACCACCCAAAAGTCACTTGAGGCAGGGATCTAGGCTGGCAAACTGTGAGTGTGGGAGGAAGCTGAGATGCTTTTAGATTCAGTGCGGGGAAATCATCATTAGAGGAGATAGAGTCAAAAAGTGAATAGGGGAAAATCAGGAAAAGTAAAAGGAATGAAATTACCAAAAATCTCAGGAGGGAAAAACAAAACAAAACAAAACAAATTCATATAAGCCGTTAAGTCAACAGGGATAACACCAGAAGGATTTTGGTCTCTAGATCTAGTGAATGCTGTCAGGCATCTATGAACAAATATATACTACAGAACAAAGGTAAATGATCGAATATTTGATGAAACAGAAGACCCTGTAAACGTGAGGAGAACATGGAACTACAACATACTGTTCCCAAGTGGTTCAAAAGAGAAATGAGAATTATGAGAGAAGAATTTATGGCCTGAACAGCAAAAATAATGGCAGAATAGAAAAACTGTAATCTGCAGTGGTAAGTCTCACCAAAGAAACAAAACAGAAAGAAATGGATTGGGAATGCAAATATACAAAAGCAAAGGACAATCTAGAAGAAAAGCAAAAGTCTTCAATAATACTAAAAGAAAATATGCTCATTTTCCAAACAAAATATGCTGATCTCAAAGACAGGATGTGTGCAGACAACCTAAGATCGTTGGTCTCTCAAAAGATCACTACAGAACAAAAAACCCTAAAACCCTAATGAAGGAAATAATAGAAAATGAACATAGAAAATTAAATGTCAATTGAAAGAATTAAAATATCACCTCTCAGAAAAAAAAGGCTGCAAACTCCAAGACACAGTGGCTAAATTTAATAATTTGATTCAGAAACAAGTTCTTCAAGTGGTCAGGAGAAAGACTTTCAAATACAAAGGCAAAGAGGGTCAGAGCCAAGAGGGTAAATTAGAGGCAGCAAGCCAGGCAAAATCTCCCAACATTCCCTTCAAACAACTTTAAAATGATGGCTCAAATTGATTTTTGGAGTGGCAGAACCAACAAAAGGTGTAGGTGAGATATTTTCTCCCAGACTAAGACAACTTAAGAGGTTGGCAGGAAAGGTCTGTAATACTGGTGTAGGGGCTGGCCCAGAGCCCCTGAGTTAGTAGCACAAGCAATAAGCTTTTGGAAGAGGCCGTGGTAGCAGCAGCAGGACCTTCAAGAACTTTCAGCCCTAGAGGTGGTAAAGAGGTCAGATAATTATTCAGAAAGAGATTACAGGGGACCCTTTGCACTGGGTACTGCTGACACTTATTGGTAATTTTATCACCCAGCTGTAGTTCTGGGTCATGGTTCCAGGGAGAAGAGGCATGCTTATAGTTGGTCACAAGGAAGGAGGGGCCCTGATCACAGTTCCAAGGTAGAGAGGAACACCAGCATTTGCACCTGCAAAGAGACTTTTCTGGGGTAAAGGCCAGAATGCAGACCAGGAGAGCAGTGATTACACCTCTCCCTGGTTGACACCACATTGGAAGCACCAAAATTTTGCTGATTCACAGAACTATCTCTGAAAACAGCAGCATGAACAAGCCTGAAGCTTGGGACAATGCCTCCCCAAACCTAGGAAAGAAGAGTTCAACTTCAACACAAAGTTAAAAATAAAGAAATAGACTGAAAAACAGGCAAATAACAACAACAAATAATTTGACCATACAAAGCTACTATGGTGGCAGAGAAGACCAAGGCAAAAACTGAGAAGACAATGTATGAAAACAACTACAAGCAAAGCCTCAAGGAAAAATGCTAACTAGACCCAACCCCAGCAAGATTTTTGAAAGTGTTAAAGACAGAGATAAGAGTGGTAGAGAAAATATTGGGAAGAGAAATGAGAGTGATTCAAAAATATAATGAAAAGAGAATTAATGGCTTGGTAAAAGAACAGAAAAAATAAAGAAGAAAATAGCACCTTAAAATAGAATTGGTTTATGAACAAAAATTCATTGAAGAAAAAAACTCCTTAAAAAGTAGAATTGTCCAAATTGGGAAAAAAAAACCTCAAAAGCTTAATAAAGAAAATTATTCCTTAAAAATTAGAATTGGAGGGCAGCTGGGTGGTGCAGTGGATAGAGCACTGGCCCTGGAGTCAGGAGGACCTGAGTTCAAATCCGGCCTCAGACACATAACACTCACTAGCTGTGTGACTCTGGGCAAGTCACTGAACCCCAATTAACTCCCCCCAAAAAAGAAAAATAGAATTGGGCAAGCGGAAGTTAATGAGTACACAATACATTAGGAAATATTAAAACAAAGTCAAAAAGAATGAAAAATAGAAGAAAATGTGAAATACCTCATTGGAAAAGCAAGTGACCTGGAAAATAGATTCAGGAGAGATAATTTACCAATCATTGGAATATCTGAAAGCCATGATTAAAAAAAAAAAAGCAAGAAGTCTAGACACCACCGTATTTTAAGAAAAAGAAAGGAAAACTGACCTGATATCTTATATCATTAAGGATAAAATAGAAATGGAATCACCTCCTGAAAGAAATTCCAAAATGAAGACTTCCAGTATTATCACAGTCAAATTCCAGAGATTCCAGGTCAAGGAGAAAATTCCCACTTCAAACAACCAGAAAGAAACAATTCAAATATCCTGCAACCACAGACAAGATCACGCAAGATTTAGCAGCTACCACATTGAAGAAGTGGAGGGTTTGAAATATCCAGGAAGGCAAAGGAACTGGTATTATAACCAAGAATACCCTACCCAGCAAAGGTGAATATAATACTTCAGGGGAAAAACAGAATATTTCATAAAATAGAGGACATTCACAGATTCCTATGGAAAAGAACAGAGCTGAATAAAAAATTTTGCATTCATACTCAAGACTTAAGAGAAGCATTAACAGATAAATACGAAAAAGAAATCATGAGACTCAAATAAAGTTAAGCTGTTTACATTCCTGTATGTGAAGATGATACATTTAATTCTTAAGGACTTTGTCATTATTAAGGCAGTTGGAAGCAGCCTACATAGTCAGAGGGCACTGGTATGAGTCAATGAGGTTGGGAAGATCTCAAAAAGTATGTAGGGCTGAGAAAGAGCAAGGTACTGGGAGAAAGGGGAAGAGAGAGGCAGAATGAGGCAAATGATCTCACATGAAAGAGATGTGCAAAGAAGACCTTTGACAGTAGAGGGGACAATGGGGAGAGTGACAGGCAATGCTTTCATTGGAATTGGTTCAGAGAGGGAAGGGATGAGGGAAAACAGGTATACTCATGAATTGTCAGTAGAGTTTTGAACTGGTTCAACCATTTTGGTGAACAATTTTGTACTCTATCTAAAGGGTTAAAGAACTGTGCACGCTCTTTGACCCAATAATACCACCATTAGATCTGTATTCCAACAAGATCAAAGAAAAAGGTAAAGGACCTATATGTACAAAAATATTTATAACAACTTTTTGTGGTGGCAAAGAACTGGAAATTAAGGGGATGCCCATTAATTGGGGAATGGCTGAACAAGTTGTGGTATATGGTTGTGATGGAATACTATTGTGCTGTAAGAATGATGAGAGAGGTGACTTCAGAAGAAAAAATAGTAAGATCTTTATGAACTGATGCAAAGTGAAGTGAGAAAAACTGGGAGATTATTGGGCACAGTAACAGCAATGTTGTAATGATGGTCAACTGTGAAAGACTTGGCTACTCTGATCAATACAATGATCGAAGACAATTCCAAAGCACTCATGATGAAAAAATGCTAAGTCCAGAGAGAGAACTGATGCTCTCAGTGAAAAATGAAATGATTTCTTTCTTTTTCTTTTTCTTTCTTCCTTCCTTTCTTTTTTCTTTCTTTCCTCCCTCCCTCCCTTTTCTTTCTTTCTTTCTTTCTTTCTTTCTTTCTTTCTTTCTTTCTTTCTATCTTTCTTTCTTTCTTTCCTCCCTTCTTTCTTCCTTCCTTTCTTTCTTTGATTTTTTTTTGCAATATGGCTAATATGGAAATAATTTTGCATGACTTCACATGCATAATTGATATCACGCTATTTACCTTCTCAGTGGGAGATGGATGAGTGGGAAGTGGGAAGAGAATTTGAAACTCAAAATTGAAAAAGAAAATAATGTTACATTTTTTTAAAAAGACTCTTAAAATACAGACACTGAACTTCCTTGGTATCATAAACACTTTATTGTATGAACCTATTGCATCCAATATATGCCATTCTTATTAACTTCCTTTATGTTCTATTTCATAGAACATAGATTTCACTTCATTATTACAAGATTTTGCAGAATTCTAACCCAAATTTAAGGATATATCATGCAAATACAACTTCAGAACCTGCTTGTTCCATAGCAAACAAGGTTCAAACTCTGCGTATATTAAAATGAGTGATGAGTCATTGCTAAAGATAAATTATTAGTTTTTCAAAGTAGATACTACACATAGCTGGTCAAATAGCCTACAAAACAACTGTTTGATGTTGCATAGACCAGAAAATGTGTTTATTGATTGAATTGCTCACATTTCAGCTGATTGGGGGTTGAATTAATGTAAGCACAGTCTTAGAGGTAGGTTCTCTGAAGGTTCTCTTGCTTAATCCTTTTATCAATGTGGCTTGCCATCTCCCTTATGCAGGAAAAAAAAATAGCCCTCCAGATCAAACCTCCAGAGATCTTTAGGATCACATCCCAAGGTAGAGTTAGCTAATTCACCTTGCTTTTGGACTCTGCAATGGGAGTAAGATGTAGATTTGTATGTGAATTAGTGGAAACTTACTTCCACACAGGGAGGGCACAAACTGTCCTATTGAGTCATCCACCAGAGAAGCAGGGCTTGTTCAATACGTCTATATTTTTATATTGCTTGCTATCTTGCCCTCATATCCTGTTGCATCTTCCTTGCCATTCTTACTTCTGGCTCTTGCTCTTGCTCTTGGGACAACAATGAAATGAATACTACCACTGTTTCTAGAAAGAGGATGACAATCTATTGTCCTATGCCTCCACTCACAATCCTTATAGTTGCCTAGGCTAAAACTCTCTTCCCTAGCTAATATCTCTTATATATGTCATACTTCTCCTTTACAATGTAAGCTGCTGGAGGAAAAGAATTGCCTCACTTTTGTGTTTGTATGTGATATATGGTAGACATTTAATAAGAGTTTGTTTTATTGATTAATAAAATTTTTTGTATAAGACTCATTAGGAATCTTATAAATATTTTAAAATTGACCCTAGGACTATTTAAATTGATTTTAATTTTAACTAGAAAACTTGAGCTTAGAGGTTGAAAATGGAGAAAAATCTTAAACAAATGATGTCTATTTGTGCATTTCCAAATGAACAATTTTGAAGAAAAAGCTCATAGTCATGATTGAATAGCTGTAGAGTTGGAAGTGAACTCAGAGTCTAGAAACTAAACATTGTAATTATGGTTTATCTTTACGAAAAGAAAATCTCATCATATTATGCTTTTATATTTTCAGATTTTTTTCCAATAACATATAAAAACAAATTTTAACATTAATTTAAAAAAAATCTCTCACTCTTTCCTTTCCCTCACTTTTCCATGAGATGGCAAGCTATTTGATGTAGGTTGTACACGTGCAGTCATGCAAAACCTATATTAGTCTGTTATTAGTCATGTTATGAAAGAAAATATGGACCAAAAAAAACCCAAGAAAAATAAAGTTAAAAAATAGTATGCTTCTATCTGCATTCAAATTCCATCAGTTCTTTCTCTGGAGATGGATAGCATTTTTCACCATAAGTCCTTTGGAATTGTCTTGGATCATTGCATTGTTGAGAATTGTTAAGTCATTCATAGTTGATCATCTTACAATATTGCTGTTATTGTGTATGTGGTTCTCCTGGTTTTTCCTGGCTCACTTAACTTTGCATCAGTTTTTCCAGGTTTTTCTGAAACCATCTTACTCATCATTTCTTATAGTACAATAGTATTCCATTACAATCGTATAGATTAAAATAAGGAAAAGTATCTATTTGTATACAAATATTTATAGCAGTTCTTTTTAGAATTAGAAATTGAGGGGATGCCCATCAATTAGAGGATGGCTGAACAAGTTGTGGAACATGATTGTGATAAAATATTATTGTGCTATAAGAAATGAGTTCCTGTCCCAAAAGCTTGGACCTTTGTATTTATCAAATACTAGATTACTATGGTCATTTACTATTGTGTAATATGTACCTAATCTATTTTGCTGATCCATGACTCTATTTCTTAGCTAATACCAGATTGTTTTGAGGATTACCACTAAAACAGTTGGAGATCTGGTACAGTTAGACCACCTTTCTTCACATTTTAAAAATTTATTTCCTTGCTATTCATGACCTTTTGTTCCAGATAAATTTTGTTATTATTTTTTTCTAGCTCTGTAAATAATTTTTGGCAGCTTGATTGGTAGTTGGATTCCTGAATAGATTAATTTAGTTAGAATTGTCATCTTCATTATATGGGCTCTGCCTACCCATGAGCAATTGCTATTTTTCCAATTATTTAGATCTGACTTTATTTGTGTGAAAAGTATTTTGTAATTGTGTTCATATAGTTCCTGGGTTTGTCTTGTACACTTCCAAGTATTTTATATTGTTGATAATTTTTAAAAAAGGAGTTTCTCTTTCTATCTCTTGCTGCTGGACTTTGCCGGTAATATATAGAAATGATGATTTTTGTTGGTTTATTTTATATCTTGCAACTTTGCTAAAGATGTTAATTATTTCAACTAGTTTTTTAGTTGATTCTTTAGGATTCTCCAATGATATCAAATCATCTGCAAAGAGTGATAGTTTTGTCCCATCATTGCCTATTCTAATTGATTCAATTTCTTTTTCTTCTTATTTCTAAGGTTAACAATTCTAATACAATATTGAATGACAGTGGTGATAATGGAATCCTTGCTTCATCCCTGATCATAATGGGAAGGCTTCTAGCTTACACAGATATTACTTATCATTTTCAACAAAGCTCCATTTATTCTTATGCTTTCTAGTGTTTTAATAGATTTTTTTTTAGTTTTTAATTTTTTGGTTTTTAATAGTTTCTTTTAATAATAATTGCATTTGGTCAAAAGCATTTTCTGCATCTGTTGAGATAATCATATGATTTTTGTTGGTTTTGTTATTGATATGGTCAATTATCCTGGTAATGTTACTAATATTAAGCCTGTTCAGCATTCTTAGTATTAATCCCATTTGGTCATAGTGTATGTTTGGTCTTTGTAATATATTGCTGTAATCTCCTTGCTAGTCATTCTAGGCCTTTTTTTTTTTTACTATAATAATAACATGCATCAAAGAAAATTTAAATCAACAGCAAAATAATTTGTTGATACATAATTTTAACGTGAATCTTTACGTGTATCTATCAAGAAAGCAAAGATTTTTAGAATTATTTGAGTGGATTTGAATGCACTGTTCATTATTGCCATTTTGCCAGTGATGTAGGTTCCTAACTTGAGAACCACATTTAGCTCTTCCCTTTGCTGACTCCACATATTTACTCGGTTGCCAATTCTTACCAATTGAATCTCAACCTCTCTCACATTTATGCCCTTTCTTTCTCCTCATATAATTTCTGCATTAATTATCACACTAAGAAATTCTTGATGCTGATGATATTGTGATGGCTTGTGAATTACTTTCCCAGGGTCTACAATGTCCTCTCTTCAAAGCATCCTCTACATTACTGCCAAGTTGATAATTTCTAAAACATATTTCTGACCACATAACTTCCCTACTCAGAATTTTTAATGGCTTCCTATTTCTTCTAGGATGTAATATAAAATGCTAAGCCTGACATGCAAAAATCCTCTGTAATTTGGTTTCCATCTACTTCTCCTTTCATGTTGCATATTCTTTACCTTCATACTTTCTCTATTCTAGCCAAAATATCCTAGTTGTTTTTCCCTGTCCACAATATTCAGTCTCCTGCTTCTGTGCTTTTGTATGTCTAGAATGAATCCCTGTTTCACCTATATTTCTTAGAATCCCTAGATTCCTTCAAAGAACAGATCAAATGTTGCTTCCTACAAGTGGCTTTTACTGATCTCTGCAAGTGTCCATTTTTTTCCTCTTCCTTAAAATTGTTTTGTATGTTTCTATCTGAATAAATGTTGTACCCCTACAACCTCAATCTCACTAGAATCTACACTTCCTTGAGGACAAAGATGCTTTTAACAATTATTTTTATAACCCTACTGCCTACCCCAGTGACTTGCACATGGTAAACCCTAATGAATGTTTGTTGAAATGGAAATAGATGATTTTAGAGAAACCTGGGAAGACTTGTATGAACTGATTTATAATGAAGTGAAGAGAACAAGAAGAAACATTTATAAAATAACAACATTGTAAAGACAAGCGATTTTGGAACATTTAATAACTCTAATCAATGAAATGAACCAACAGTAATTAGAGAATTCCTAATAAAGCATACAACCTGTCCTGAGGAAAAGAAGCTATGCACTCAAGAGGCAGAATGGTATATATATTTTTGGACTTGAATAATTTGGGAATTTATGTTGTTTGAATATGCTTACTTATTAGAAAGATTTTGTTTTTCTTCTTTATTTAAGGAGTAAAGTGTGGGGAGAAGAAAAAAAATTCCTGTTAAATGGAAACAAAATAAGATAAAATAGCAATGAAAATAGAAAAAATGGAAAGGGAAGTTACTAATTGCTGAGAATGTACAAAGTACATTAAATTTTGTATTCATCAATTGGAGAATTATATATTTAAAATTAGAAAGCAGAATATATTTGTATATATGTTATATATTATATAAACATATAATATCTAATATTTGTACCTTGGGTGTATACTTAGAAAGTCTGTAAAACAAATTGCTAATATAATACTCATCATTGTTACATATTCTGTTGGTTAAATTGTGTTCCTCCAAATAATGACATTTAGTAAATGCCTGATAAACAAGGCTCACCTATAAAGTGACATTCATCCTGTTAATCACACGCTATCAGCTTTAATATGACTTTTTACTTATATAGATCCATTTGTACATTAATTTTTTTAATCTAACTACATCTACCTTGGTGTAGTAAAATATCTTATTCAATAAGATATTTCTTCTGGATGCATCTTTGTGCTCTTTCTTTAATGCCTGGCCTTCCCTGATGATAGTGAAGGAAAAGCAATGGAAGAAGGAGATTTAGAGGTGCAGCTTGGTGTGTGGGAGAGAGAGAGAGAGAGAGAGAGAGAGAGAGAGAGAGAGAGAGAGAGCTAAATTTAGAATCAGGAGGACTTGGATTTCAGTTCTGTCTCTGACTCATACTTGACTGGGTGACTCAGGCAAATCACTCAGTTTAACAGGCATATATATTTCTAAGACTGTTAAGTTTCAGAACAAATGTCTACGTACATTAGTAGAGGGAATTCCCTCAGTGAAAATTCCTTGACAGTGAAAAAAAAGTCCAGTCTTCTCTCCCTCCAAAAAGGTCATTTTGGATAACTATAAATTTTGCTCTTGATGAACACATGCCATATGATAAAATGTTTTTCTTCTAACCCTTCATTATACCTTTTACATGACTACTTCTAGGAATACAAATATGTAATTGCTAACCCTAATATTGTGCCTTAAGTTCTCAAAGTACTTTACATATATAACCTCATTTGATCCTCACAACAACCCCGAGAAGTAGGCTCTAATATTTTCCAGATTTTATAGGTGAAGAAACTGAGGCTGAGAGAAGTTAAGTAACTTGTCCAGGGTAGATTACATACCTAGAAAGTATTTGAGGTAGGATTCAAATTCGAGTCTTCCAGATGATTTGAACTCTCTATTCACTAAACCTTTAAGCTTCCTCAACCAACATTCCATTTTCTCTCACTTTCACTCTTATTTTATACTCTGAGATTTGCCAACTTGAAACCTGGACTCTCTGGATGATGAAATTTTGCCAGATAGGGCAAAATGATAAAGTTTGGTATTGTTGTTGTTGTTGTTGTTGTTTTTTGAGGATACTCCATCATTCCAGGTATGAAGAGCAGCCACTCTCTCTACCTTCTATTTCCATGTTGAAACTAGGATAACTCTCTTTCTCTTTCTCTCTCTCTTTCTCTCTCTCTCTCTCTCCATATACATATATATATATATATATGTATTTGAGTTTTGTTTGTGTTTATAAACTATATAATCCTATTTGAGGATTTATTTTGAGTTTATAAACGATATAACATCTATTCTTTGACTATTTCTGTGAGAGAGGTGAATGTTGCCAATGACTTGTTTCTACCTGCAGGACCAAGACCAAGTCCACTGAAATTGAATTAGGTTTTACAACAACCATAGAAAAGCCCAGAAGCAGGAGCAGGAATCTCTTCAGTGATCAAGTCTCCTTGACATTGGTATGCATTCCTCCTGGCTATTGCCATGGTTATTTAACTCCAGCAGATTCCACAGACTCTGACTTACTTGCATTTGACTATGGATTGTTCCCATGTTTACCTCTCTCTTGTTACAATATCTTTCAGGGTCACTGACATCCTGTTTCTTCCTTGTCTACACCACTGCTGGTTACCTCTGATTCTGTCTCTTTGGGCATGATTGACTAGTTTTCTACCACTAACCTACAATACAATTGATCTATCATGCACTGACTAATATCCATGTTTTGTCTATTGTCTGTTCCATTGATAGCTCCTTGCATATGCCAACCTCTCCTAGTTCTAGCTTTGCTCCTGACCAGAAATCCTCACTACACGTACTCCTGCAATGACTATAGCGAATTGTGAATCTAAAATTACATTCTGAAATATGTGTTAACCTATTAAATGCCTATGTAGTACATATATTCCTAAGAAAGTTCCAATATGACTTCTATGACTGCTAAATGCTTATGAGAGGAAGGAAGGAAGGAATGAATGAATGAAGAAGGAAGGAAGGAAGGAAAGAAGGAAGAAAAGAAAAAGAGAAAGAAAGAAAAGGAAAAATTAAAATCCCATCAGAGTACCACTGGATTTTAAAGGATCACTAGATGTTCCAAATATTTTTCTTCTCTTGTCCTGGAATGACTATTGCTTTAATGAAGAATAATGAGTGTATCTTATTTTACACTCAAAATGTTTCCTATTGTCAGAAATTGGGGGCAATGGGAATGTGGAATAACTTAAGCATGTGCCCAGACCAATGAAAACTCAGACTGCAGCTAAACCATTGTGTTCAAGATTTGTACAGAGCACTTACATAAAACAACAATAACAACAACACCTTTTTCTTACCCCTTGAGAAATGGAGGCCAAGATCAAGATAATGAAAAGGACAGTAAATAACGAAATACTGGATTAAGCTAAGCAGGCAGCCCAGAATCAGGGAGCACTCAGAAGTCAGTACTTGAAGAGTGGAAAGTCAAGGCCTGCTGAATAATGAGAAGTAGGGGAGTATGAAAAAGCTACAACAATAGTATGTGAAAATTAAACAAAAACTTCAGAGAGCCAGACAAAAGAGATCTTTAAAAAACAAGCAAAATTGACCAAAAAGTTACTAAGCCATACATACTCTTTGATTCATTCTCAATCCTACTCAACGAGATCAAAGGAAAACCAAAAGAACTCCTATGTACAAAAATATTTATAGCAGCTCAGATTTTTTAAGAGTATAGCCAAGGGCTTAGATTCTCATAATCTATCCAATAGCTCACAAATGTTCAGATTCCTTAACAGTCTGGCCAATATGGTGGATCTTTAATAACCTTGTCTAATATATATATATACATATATATATATATATATATATATATATATCTCAACTCTTTTTGTGGTGGCAAAGGATGGGAAACTAAAAAAGGTGTACCCATCAGTAGGAGAATGACTGAACAAATTATGATATATGAATATAATTGTATGATATTGTGCTGTAAGAAATTATAAAAGAAAAGCCTGGAAAGACTTGAATGATTTGATACAGAATCAAGTGAGCAGAACCTAGAACAGTTTATACAATAACAACAATTCTGAAGGACTTCAGAACTCTGATCAATGCGATGATCAGTCACAATTCCAGTAGACATATGATCAAATGTAAAGATTGAACCTATATTTTTTTGACATGGGCAAGGCAAGAATTTGATTTATTTGACCATGCTTATGTTGTAAAGGGGCTTTTTCTTTAATCCAATGGAGAGGGGGATAAGGAAGTAAGAAAAAAAATCTATGTTTATTGAAAAAAATGAAATGAAATTTAATTATGTTATAAATAGAATGTCTCATATTTTAGGGATAATAATGATACTGTTTTTAATTGCTCTGTGTCCCTAACCTAGCATAATGTCTGGCACAAAGTACATACTTAATAAATGCTTGTAGTATGATTAGTTGAGTGACTCAACAAATAACTGAAGTTGATCATTACTCAAAGAAAATAGGCACATGGAAGATATGAGTAAGCTGTAACATGTTACAAACAAGACATTTTGAAGAATTGTTATAAAAAGGTCATTAAAATGTATAAGTAAAAAAAGAAGATGGCCTAGTCATAAATCAATAGGCAGGAAAAACCAATGGATAACCCATTGTCACTCTCACAATATCAGGAGAAAAAAAGGGAAACCTGAAACGTTTTGGGTGGGGCTCTGTCATTAAATTATGTAAGGTCATGGACATCTTTATTACTGTATGTAAAGGAATGGATTGGTTATCATCTGCATCACTGGAAGGAACACCTACAATGAAAAAATAGGCATATTAGTGCACTGTTGGTGGAGCTGTGAGATACTCTTGATATCCTAGAAAACAGTTTAGAGAAAAAGTTATGAAATTGCACATACTTGTGACCCAGTGATACTACAATCAAACCTATACCCCAAAGAAATAAAAGAAAAGGGGAAAGGCTCTATGTGTAGAAAAATATTGTAGCAGCTGTTTTTGTATTAGGCAAGAATTGGAAACTAAAGGAATAAATTATTGGAGAATAGCTCAATAAATTGTGGTATATGAATATAATGTAATATTATTGAATGATAAGAAATAACAAAATAGACAATTTCAGAGGAAACTCGAAAGACCTGATGAAAATGGAAATGAACAAAACAGTATGAGAACAATCTACACAATGATGACATTTTAAGGAAAAAAAAATAACACATCTTCAAAAGACCTTGGAACTCTAATAAATGCCATGATAAATCATGAGTCCAAAAGAATGAAAATGAAACACCTCACTCACCTCCTGACAGAGGGGTGAGGAAAGTAAAATGCAGAAAGAGATAAAAGTTTTTCAGACATGGCTAACATGAGAATTTGTTTGCCAAATGAGCTAACAAACTATGTAGATATGTATTGATGGATATTGTAAAAAAAAAAATGTTTACTTGGAGGGGAACAATAGTGGTAAGAGCAGATTAATTAAAAAATTCAAAAATACTTTTTACTTGAAAAATAAACACAGAAGAAAAAAAAGTTAAAAAGAAAAAGATTGGGTTCCAAAAACATCTGCTCAGTGGTGAGATTACAAATTTATTGGCTTTTTAAGGAAAGTTGACATTTACATAAATCTTTATCATATAAGACATGCCACTCTCATTCTCATAGTCAACCTATGAGATAAGTAGTACTAGTATTATTACAGTCTTATACTTGCATTATGGTAAGATGTTGTGAATGGGAATTTGGAGAAAGAAGGACTATAGGTATTTATTGACACTATTTCTGAGTGAAGAGATATTTGCCACACTTCACAAGTATCAGGGATTTGTTACTTTGCCTGTCTGTATAGATTGTGTCCACACACTATAATTTTGACTCTGCCCCCATCCTAAGACACACAAACCATGGCAGATCTTTGAATGACATGAGATGACAATAGAATTTGACTCAAAACCAATGGGCACTCATTTCTATTAGTAGCATTGTGAGAATCACAGAACTGACTGATTCCACAGGTGTGGAAGAGACAAATGTTCACATTTCTACCTAGTTTCATCTTCGTTCCATTGCAAGGTATATGAGTAAGTGGAATCAAGGAAAGGAATATAAATGTAGCAATAGTGGTCAAATTTGGATCCCCCAAATTTGTCTTCATTCTAACACCTTTCTGTGGCATGCCATAACTAGAAGAAGTATACAGAAAGATGGCTTGGATACATTCTCTCTTTCAGGTGTGAATCTCCATAGGCAAATTACTTAGTGTTTAGGTACCTGTATAGCAGCAGAAGATTGGCTGATGATAAGCTTAATGACTGCAGACCAAATTAATTGCTGCCTTCCTCACACTTCATCTGAACCAATTTTCCCTTTCATTAAAGGGATCCCCACTGAAGAAGGCATAGATAAGGACAATTCTCATTTTTGGTATATTCACTTCAATAAATAAATACATAATGGACGATACATAATTATTTAAAACATATTCAATAATATGTATATGTATGTATATATACATACGTACATACATACACACATATGTATATGAGTTTCTAGGCTCTAGTCTTAGCTTGTCCTATAGATAGAGACATATTTCTGTCTATAGATAGAGACAGAGATAGAAGCAGAGATAACAAGGGAAATAATATATAGGCAAAGTGCTTTGCAAATCTTATAGTGATTCTATTGGTATAGATATAGAAGTATACATTTATAATTAACTATTATCATCATTGTTACATAAATTGTATTATTGATATTTCTTTAAAAATAAATTATTTTATGTGTAAGAAAATGCATGTTCAGAAATGAAAGCATACATAGAGATCCCTATACCATTACACATAAATTCATTTGAGCAGATAAATAATGTCACTCACACCAGAAACGTTGAGTAAAATTATTGAGATGTGGCTATTTTACATTAATATTTTCCACTGAAAGTTCCTTGGATAACATTTACTGTACTGACATCGTATTTCTGAGTTTTGCAGAAAAGGCCCAATTCACCAGGTATAGGAAAGTCATACTACAACCATTAAAACTACACAGGGAATACAACCAACTCTCAATTATCTACACATTGGTTATTTGTATTGTGGATTATCCATGGTCATTTTTTATAATCCCAGGCTGACTTTATTCTGCTTCTCAACATGCTGCTGGGCTGCCCTCACAGCCTCTCCATGGCCCAATCCATCTGTTCTCAGGGAATATGAACACATTGTAATATTAGCCTAAGCAAAACATGATTAGGAAGGTAAATATGCTGCAAAAAGAAATCACATAATGTATTCCCAAATCAAATAGGAACTGACATCCAATAGTTTGTTATCCACACTACTGTCCCCCTCTTTTAGCACAAATAATTAAGAACTAGCTATATCAAAACCCAAGTATGTCCTGGATTTTGATTTCATTCATGTAATTTGAAGGAGTTGGAGCTGTTTAGCCTGGAGAAGTAAAGGTTCAGAGGGCCAGCAACTTCAGTCTTTATGTATCTGAAAGGGTTTGATATGAAGAAGAGACTAGATTTACTTTGTTTGACCCCAGAGGGCAGCAGACTCATTAGCAATGGTTGAAGCTACAAAGAGGCAAATTCAGACTTGAGGTCAAGGTAAAACTTCCTAACAATTGTTGTCATTGGTAAGTTGTTTTTAGTTTTGTCCTACTCTTTGTGACCCTATTTGGGGTTTTCTTGGCAAAGATACTGGAGTGGTTTGCCATTTTCTGGTCCAGCTCATTATACAGATGAGGGAATTGAGGCAAACAGGGTTAAATGACTTGCCCAGGGTCATGCAGTTACTAAATGTCTAAGGTCAAATCTCAACTCAAATCTTTCTATCTCCAAACTCAGCAGTCTGTACTATGGCACCACCTAGCTACTTCTGAGGCAGTGTAATGTAGGGGAGAGGCCAAGGGACTTGGAATCCAGAAGAGGTTTATATCCCATTTCTTACTAGCTGTGTGGCCATGAGCAAGTCCCTTATCTGCCTTGTGCTTCTATTTCTTCGTGTATAAAATTCTGTGCTTGGATTTGATGATCTCGAAGGTACATTCCAACTTTAAAGCTATGTTTCCATGATCCTAGGAGTATTACAAATTCAGCCTGACAGGAGACTGAGCCCAATGCCTTGACCCTAGAGAAGGACGCTGCTGGCAGGGATGGGGAAATGACATTTGTGATTCCATTGTTTCCTTACCCAAATGTTAATATCATTAAAGTTAGGGACATTCTTTCTTCAGTACGCAGCATGACTTATATAGCTATTTGGAAATGTTATAAATATGAAATTATTACTATTTGGCAAATGAGTTAAATCAGTTGCACAATCTAAATTTAAAAGAATAATGATAACAATGAACCTGTTTTTAACACTTTCACATAAACATTCAAGAAGCTCTTTGGAGGGGTCTGTAGCACATCATCTTTGGATGTGAGACCTGGAGAGCTGAGCTCCCTAGAAATTAATCAACATCTATTAAGTACCTACTTTGTACTAAGAACTGAGTATACTGTACTGAGTATATCAAGAAAAAGAAAATGAAATATTCCCTACCATTAAGGAGCTTACATTCTATTGCTAACAGCATCAGTATTGTTCTTTAAGGTCTACAAAGTGTTTTATATATATGGTATTTCATTTAAGCCTCACAGCAAAACTGCAATGGAGGGATAACCCCATTTTCCACACCAACTTTCCTAGATCTGTGGCATGGTACAGTAGATTTCTAGCAGTCAGGAACCTTAGAGGCAATCTAGTTAAATATCTGAGGCAGCACTAGAACTCAGATCTTTCCAGCTGCAAGTTCAACACTGTCTCCCCTGTGCCACCTGGCTGCAACATCATCAGCAAACAATTCCATGGCCAATTGTCTTAGAAAGTGATTTGAACATCATTATGCTACCTAATTAAATAGTCACAAGGGACTCTTCCTCTTTTTTTTTCCTAGAGAGAATCATATTTAATGCTCCATTTAATTTCTTAAAATGTCAAAGAACATCAAAAGGGAAAATTTATTGTATTAGGAACTAAAGGATATAGAGAAGAAAAGTCATACTATGTGAAGATGATTAATAAAAATAGCTATTGATCATGGATTATGTTCAGTCAATAAATCCAACTTCTTAAGTGTTAGTGCTTACGAGTTAGGGGCTGGTGTAAGTATTTTATTAGTATTCTTTGAATATAAAGACTTCCAATGTAGGCATTACTTGTAGAAATGAACAGATCTTGAAGGGTCACTGAAGAAGTGACTGTTCTTCCTAGGTGACATGATAAGACCAATGCAACCAATCTATCTGGACCCTTTGGTTAAATACACGATTGATTCAGTCGGTTAAAGTCAGGGGTATGCGGATAAATGTTTAACAACTGGGTCTTCAAAAAAATGTATGTACAATATACTTTTTAAGTTTAATATGCCTTAAGATTTTTTCTCCACTTTCTTAAGTCTAGACAATGAAGACAACAATAAATCAAGCCCTGATTATTAGTTTTTGCCAATTTTCAAGGTGTAAATGCCAACAGTGAAAATTTACCTATTGATTCCTGTGAGCTGGTACCAGTTGGTTATAGCACACTCCTGGTTCAAAGCCACCTCTATTATTGATTACTTATGTTACCTTGGTCAAGTCATTTAACTCCTCTTGGCCTCAACTTTATCATCTATAAAATGAAAGTTTTGGACTATCTGGATGCTAAGGTTCCTCTTCAAATCTACTGTATCATGCCAGTAGGCTAAGAAAGCCAGTCAAAGCAGTGATTTAACTGAATTCATTAGTTGCCTTAATTGGCCCTCAAACCTTTCTTGCCAGATTTGTGGGGACAGACTTTATTTTGGTGAGACTGCAACTTAATTTGTTTAAAAATAAAGCATATAATTATTGGATTATAGATTTAGACTCTTTAAGACTCTTAGATGTCATATTGTCCAAACTCCTCATTTTATAGATGAGGAAACAGGCCTACAGAAGGTTAAGTGGCTTGTTCAAAGTCACACAGGCCTTTGGCTCAGACCGGAACCCTCTGACTCCACATCCAGGACACTTTCCAATGCAAGTTTAAGAAGCATAAGCTTAAACTTGTAAAGTAGTTTACAATTTTCCTATTCCTTTCACATTTGATCCTTGCAGTAACTCTGTGAGGAGGGAAGGTGGAAAAGACTTCCATTTTACAAAGGAGGAAATTGAGCATCAAGGTGGTATGGGACTTGCCCAAGGTGGTGCAGCTAGTAAAAGGTAGAATTGAAACAAGAATCCAGGTTTTTATACTCTTTTTTGAAGGAAATATAAAAATTACATGTATGATCATTAATATTTCCTCTAGCATCTTTAAGATCTAGGTATTAGCAAAGTGAGCAAATTGAAGTTCAGATAAGGTAACTATTTCTGGACTGTCTTATAGAGCATCTGTAATGGGAATGAGAACTTGTGAATGATGTTTTCTATCTCCAATGCTGACCATGTCATCTCACCCTTGTAAACTAATATATGTAGCATTTTCACTCTGCCACAGATTGCTGCTAAATCATACATTCCCCAAGATTAGCCTTTTCAGAATAAGTAGGCAAATAAAATTTTGCTTTATCACTGAATTTCACAGATTTCTCTTCTCACCTTTAAATTCTTCTAACACAGCTATGCCTTCAATAGGGATTCCATGGGGTGGGGAATGGAGGGAAACACACACACTTCTCAGCCCATTTTCTGTGCAGAAGGGGAGGTTCTTCATTTAGTGCAGGAAAAATAAAAGTGTTAAATCCAGGTCTGTGCTTTTATTTCCTTTGTAGTTCTCTTAGCCATAAGAAGGATTTTGGGTGATTAAAATATTATCATCATGTTAACGTTGCCTCAGTCAATAACCACAGTCTTAGAATGAATAAGTGAAAAAGAATTTGTTCAGTACCTACTGTATACCAAACATCGTACTCCCTGTGCATACAAATACAAAAGTAAACAGTCCACTGTCTTTATGGAGTTTATATTCCAATGGAGGAGGGGATGGAACTTTATTTCAAGGGAAGATGTATTAAGCTTTATTAAATTTATAAGCATTTATTAAACACCTACTATGCGTCAGATATGGTACAAAGTATTTTACACATACTATCTGACTTTATCCTTATAACACCCCTGTGATGTAGGTGCTGTTATTATCCCAAATTTTACATTTGTGGGAACTGAGGCAGAGGATAAGTAACTTGTCCAGGGTCACACAGCTAATTAGTGTCTGTGGCTGGATTTTAACTCAGGTCTTCCTGAGTCTAGGTCCAGCACTCTATCCACTGACCATCTAGCTGCCAAAACATAGAGAGGGACTCATAGACAAAGAGATCCATTTTGACCTGGAAAGTTAAAGGGATAGTGAGTAGGCCATAGGGAAGTAGATCGAATAAACCAGTAAAAGAATTAATTAATGGAAAAAATACTCATCAAGTACATATTACGTGCCAAACCTTGTGTTAAATGCTAGGGATACAAATACAAAAGAGTAGGCAGATTCTGCCTTCAAGAAATTTGTATCCTAATAAGGGAGATAATCCTCATAGTCAGTGGTGGCAGAAGAGGTTTATTTTGTTTTGGAAAGTTAAAAGGATGGTGAGTTGGACTGTAACCCTTTCCTGCAGCAATGGCAGAATTGCTTTGATTATGGTTCCAGAACTGGAATGGGGAGGTCAGGACTACCAATCTGGACAGTAGGGCCTCTGGGCAGTGGTTGCACACTTGAAGGGATTAATACTTCTTGGTAATAATCTCTGATTTAGCAGGTGAAATGGCAATAGAATTCAAAGGATTAGCAAGGTCTTGAAAGTCTATATAATCTATCTGTCTTCATATGGCCAATAGGATCTCTGAATAAACCTAATACAGTGTGATAGAATTTTTTAATATTTAACTCCTGGTCTCCCAGTTCCTTATCCCCTTTTCATGAACTCCCTCCCCCACCAAGAAGAGATTCCGATGCTAACATGCCAATGTTACAGAATCACAGAGTTGGAAGAACCTCAAAGGCAGTCTGTCCAACAAGTGGACATTAAGCCTTTGTTTGAACATCTACAGTGAGAGGGAATCCATGACCCTGAAAGCAGCATATTTCCCTTTGAAAAGCTTTAATTATTGGGAAGTTTTTCCTTACATCAAGTCTAAATTTATCTCTTTGTAACTTCTCAACATTATTCACAATTCTTCCCTCTCAGCCCAAGCAGAACAAGTATAAACTGTCTTCCACATGAGATCCCTTCAGAAACTTGAAGACATGTCCCCACTGTCTTTTCTTCTCTAAGCTAAATATCCCCAGTAGCTTCAACTAATTCTCATGTGACATGAAGTAAAAGCCCCTTCTTGCTGATCCTGGTTGCTCTCAAGATACCCTCTGTCTTATTAATGTCCATTAATCTTCAGAGTGGGTTCTGACCAGAGCACAATGCAGTGGAACTATCAGTTCCTCAGTTTTAGATACTTTTTTTTTTTAGGTTCTTGTTATACCTTCATATTAAACATATTTTTACATTAGAATAATTAGAACTAATGGGAGGAACTGGGAGAAAGAAGAAACAAAACAAAACAACAAAAGAAAAGGAGAGCAAATAGTATGCTTCCATCTGCATTCAGATTCCATAGTTCCTTCTCTTGATGTGGATAGAATTTTCCATCGTGAGTTTTTTGGAGTTGTCTAAGATTGAATACTTTTTTTTTTTTTAACGAGGCAATTGGGGTTAAGTAACTTGCCCAGAGTCACATAGCTAGTTACTGTTGTGTGTTGTAGGCCAGATTTGAACTCAGGTTCTCCTGACTCTAGGACTGGTGTTCTATCCACTGCACCACCTTGCTGCCCCGAGATCTGACGCTTCTTAATGCAACCTTAGATCTCATTGACTTTCCTGCTGGCAAACTATACTGTTGACTTCTATTGAGCTTATAATTGTGGAGGAAATGCATAAAACCTGTATGCTGTGAATTTGGGACTAACATCTCTGCCCCTTCCAAAACTTAGTCCCACCTAGACATTCTGATGAGATTAATTAGAGATCTGCTGCCCCATTAAGATGGTCTGATGTGATTAACTACAGAGAAAAACAGTATAAAACTGATCTTCAACAACTAATAAGACAAGGTTAAGTTACAACCCAAGGTTAAGACATTATCTCCCAAATTACCTGACATCTTTTCCCTATTACTTCACCTAGCAAATAAGTAAAGTGTTTGAGGAGTTCCACCTGATGGGATCCTTTTGCTACTTGCCCTAAGGCTGTGTAAAACCTTATGTATTTGTGGAGTTGTTAGCCACCTGGCCACTACCCATTAGCTGATGCTAATTAAACCTTTAATCCTCTAGTCTTGCCCCTTGATTTATTGACCTCCAGTAAAATGGATGTAGGTGGGAGGGATTACTCTACTGGAGGATCCGGGATTCTCTGGGTTGAGGGATACCCCAACACAATGCAATAAAAATCTCCAGATGTATTTCAAATAAACTGCTTTTAAATCATGCCTTCTCCATCTTACACATGTGAAATTGATCTCCGAAATAAAGTAGGACCATAGATTATCTTTATTACATTTTACATTATTCAGGTTGAAGAAAGGTTCTAGCCCGTACTGATCTTTCTAGACACTAATTCTTTCATCAAACAGGTTATACTTCCCAGTTTCACACATTTTTTTAAACATGCATCTATCCTTTAATCCAAGTCATTGATTTTAAGAAATATTAAAAGAAAACTTGGACAAACATAGATTTGTTGAACACTACACTGGAGACTTCCAAGTTGATGGTGACACTTTAATAGCTTTTGTTTGGGCCTATTCATTCAAACATTTCTGAAGCTACCTAACTTAATATATTCTAGCCTGTATCTTAACATTTTTTTTTTCTTCACAAAAATAGCAACAGATACTTTATCAGGTTCTTTGCTCAAAGCTAGACAAACTATGCAACATTGACTTAATTTTACAGCTTAGTTTTTGAGAAGGAAAAAAAATACAATTAGTTATCCTTTCTAAATCACTGGTGTTAGGGGTGTGGTGCCTGCGATCTGGAAAATCCATGTACATTTTTTTAGCTTTCCCTTTGTAGCAGAGAAGTCTAAAATTTTGTGTGTTGTCTGCTGGCTTTCCCAATCTTTTTGCAAACTTTAACTATTTTTTTTTACTTATTTTAACTTTGAAAAAGAAATTGTGTATATTTATGGTATTAAAAGATAAAATATGTTATCATACAATACTATACATATATTTTATACATTTCTGAGTTTCTAAACATTTTTCTGTGTTACCTGCTGGCCTTCATGTGTTGTCTGCAGCTTCCACAAAACTCCCCCAACATTTCCATTTAATTTCTTATGCTGGCTTTTGATAGATAAGAACCGAGATGGGAAAAATCTAGATGTGGAAGGGATTACTGTAGTGAGACAACTTGTTCTTGATAAAGCAGTCCAAGGTTTTTGTTTGTGTAATCACTCCTTGCTTTGCAAATGCTTGCTAACAATCCCTTTAATAATACATTCTAGATTCTTCCAGGAATGGAAGTCTGACTCCCCATTGATTGGAGACTCCATTTTCTTTTCTTTTGTGAAAATTTGAAAAAAAAAACTATTTCTATTCTGAGGTATCTCTCCAATTTTCCATGATATTGCAGAGATCACTGACAGTGGCTTAGCAATTACATATAACAATAATTTTAAAAGCTATTTGGGTCACCTTATTTAAGCAAACCCAGCAATTTACAATGCTTCCTTCTCATATATTTAGTTTGTGTTATTTCTTCTCTTTTTCTTGAGATATTTTAAGTCTGAAATCCTTTTGGTTAAAGGGTTTTCTGTTATATAATTAGATTGAGAGGTGTTTAGCTGATATAGGGGGCAGCTAGGTAGAGCAGTGGATAGAGTACTGACCCTGTAGTCAGGAGGACCTAAGTACAAATCCAGTCTCAGACACTTACTAGATGTGTGTCTTCTGGGTAAGTCACTTAACCCTGTTTGCTTCAGTTTCCTCCTTTGTCAAAAGATCTGGACAAGGAAATAGCAAACCATTCCAGTATCTTTGCCAAGAAAACCCCAAAATGAGGTCATGAAGAGTTGAACATGATTTATTGACTGAAGAAAAGTCAATAAATATGTTTTCCCCAGCTTTCTTCCAAGTAGAGAATAGATACTTTCTTGATACTTCCCATTCGTCTTTCTAACCAAACTAAACCTACTGGCTGACTTCTTTTAAAAAATCTGTTGTCAGCATCAAGAGGAAAAATATACAACAGAGCATCTATATTCAATACTGATTCTTTTAATTCATATATTGCAATAATTTGGATATAGGCTAAATTAAATTTTATCTGTATATTATCTATGAAAAAAAAGCTTCCTAAATTAAAAACAAACAAACAAACCACAGTTACAACTATTTAAGAGAACAAGTTTCAGTACCATATATGGATGGATCACTGACATATAAATAATACACATAGGCACACTAGAAGGAGCTGAGATTCCCTCTCTTCTCTACCATTCAATGACTTGGGAGGATGACTTCTACATGTGGGCATACCTGAGGCACTGCAGTTAACTTGCAGAAATTGTCAATTACAGCTGCCACCTACCCATCTAGTCTTAGTCCATATTTATCCCTTTTATGTAGCCTGTTTTCATCAAAGTGCTTGGCTGAACTTCTCACCTCCATGGGTTTATATAGGTGCTCTCTCATGTCTGGAATGTACTTTCTTCTTACATCTGCTTCCTAGCATCTCCAGTTTCATTCAAAGCATAGCATAGATGTCACCTCCTATATGAAGTGAAGTTTCTCAGATCTCTTATGTTACCACTTTCATCTCCCATAAGAATGGAAACTCCTTGAGGGCAGAGATTATTTCTCTTGTGGCCTTTGTATATCCAGTGTAGCACAATGCTTCTATTTCATAGAATAGGAGGTGGAATGATAATTTCTTTAGAATAGGGAACTGCTGGGGGACGAAACTCCTTCTACCATTCAGCTTCTCTGCACTTGCTCTGCAAGTTGTATTCTTAGTTGCCTATATCTCTGAAGGTTACATGACTTGCCTAAGGCACATAACCAGTATGTATCAGAGGTGAGACTCAAATCCAGGTTTTCTTAGCTTTGAGGTCAGCTCTCACAATAATGCAGTCTCTCAAAGGAACTCTGGAACAGCTGGGAGCTGTCCTGTTTTACTGACAGACACCAACTCTCAAAGAAGGAAAGTTCACTATCATTTGTGATAATCACATCTGAACTTAGGGTTCTCTTGAAGCTGGAGAACAAATGAAGACTCTGATAGTTTTATATGGCGGGATGACTGGAGCAGGTCTGAAAGTTTTAGTGACAGGAATTCCTTGATCTCATGTGCATTACTAGAAATGAGCTGTGAGGCAGGGAGTATTGTAATTTCTGACATACTGGGAAGATTCTTGAGATTTTTGGTTTTTGTTTATCCATCCTCTTGGAAGAAAATTTCACGCCAACAGTAAAGTTTTGTTTCAGTGGAGAGGGTTATTTGACTGTTTGGTCAAAAGACAACTTAGCCCTGAAGCTTATCCATAGAAAACCATGCTTTTATTTTGTTGGGGAGGCAGGACCCTATTGGGGTGACAAGGAACCCCAAAAGCAACCCTAATAGAATGAGACTAATATCTGGTGATACCTGCTGGAAGCAACAGGAAACTACCTCATTGGAACCATTCCACTAAGCAGGAGGCTGAGGGCAGATACTAGAGAGTAGCTGAGAATAGTGCAGAAAATCATTTTGAGAGAATTATAGGTGAGAATCTTCTGTGTATTCAGGAACATAAGTCACTTTGAATTTCCACAGATATTTTGGGAGGGCATTATACATTGGAGTTTTCCTGTTTATTTTCCTAGGTTTCAAGTCTGTTTTTTTTGTTCTTATTTTCTCATTTAAACACATTTATTTTCAAAAAAAAATATTATGGACTGCAAGCTTTCAAATGAAAATTGATGTCATTTTAATGAGTGATGTCAGGAAGCGATCTCAGATTTACTAGGTGTGAAGCCAAAGACAAAAAAAAAAACAAAAAAACAAAACAAAACAAAGAAATGCTAAATTCCTCCAAAGTATATGATCTTTGTTCTGCTTGAGTCTCTCATTGGTAAGTTTACGATCTTTCACATATTTTCTTCTTTGATCCTCATCACTACTCCAGATGATAAATAAACTAAGTTTTGTCATCCTTGTTTTACAGATGGGAAAACTGAGTTTCAGAGAACTTAAGTGACTTACATAGGAGTACACATATGAGTGGCAGGAGACAGGACTAGGAATTGGAAGTTTTAATGTTTATTCCACTGCCCTTTCCCAGATACCACACTGTCTCAGTGCTCCTTTCCTTTTCTTCCAAGCTTGTCTTTCAAAGATATCCACTACCAAACATTTATTTTTATTCAAGTTACTATTTGTCCTTGAAAGCTGTATTTTAGAATTAAGGCTTTTCCCCAGTTTGGTTGCATCTCACTCCAATAATTATGATTACGAAGATTTAGGGAACCCCTTTTCAGGAAACAGTTCATATCTTCAAAATCACAAATACCTTGTATTTTATTTTGTGTATAATGTTTTATTTAACGTCAGATAATCCAGGAACATCCTCAGGCATTACTTCCTTGCTTTGATTAATGACCTCATTTCTCCTAAGATCCACTGAATTATGTTGAACTATGTCAGTCTTGAAAAGAAGAAATTACTGTGGAAATATGCGAAGTCAATCATATTTGCAATACTGAAAATTAGTCAACATTGCACTACTGATAAGTTTTGAGAGTGTTAACTTCCTCTGAGGCATAGGCCAGTCTTTTGGGCAGTGTGGACTTTGTATAGTATAGATGCTAAAGTTTTCTTTAATAATAAAGACTGCAAAATGGGTTCTTTTATTCAATAGTGATTTTGTCAAATGATAATTTTTTTTTCAGTACCTGAAAACTTCAGTTTGAGCTATTACAAGGATTCAAGTAGTTCACTTTTTTTTTAAATGAGTTAAATGGTGTTAAGTGACTTGCCCAGAGTCACACAGCTAGTGAGTTTTTATGTGTCTGAGGCTGGATTTGAACTCAGGTCCTCCTGACTCCAGAGCAGTTGCTCTATCCACTGCGCCATCTAGCTCCTCCCCCCCCCCCACCCTCATAGTTCATTCTTAGGAAAAAGCAAGAAAGTAGATGATCTCAGTGAAAACATGATACTTAAGAATTCATCCATGGAAATGAGCAAATATATCCTTCAAGTTGTATTATATTGAAGGTTTTGCTATAAAATCACTGCTCTAATACTTGGGTTCTTTGATGGATCTCACTGGTACAGGTACAGCTTCCACTGGGGAATATTGGAACCCTTTCACCTCTCCTCATTCTTTGCCATTCTTAGATATGTCCTTCCATAAATCTTTTGTATAAGAGCCACCCAATGTCCTGCTGGCCTTCCACTAGTTCTTTCATTTCAGAGACATCAGTTCAGCGAAATAAGCACTCAAAATGTTGGCATTCCTATGGGTATTATTTATTATCCATGTAGTGCTGGCCTTTCTTAGCACTCTAACAAATAAAGAGTAAGATATTGTACCACCCAGTAAGTTTATTATCTGAATTTCTATTCTATGAATAGCTCTTGCTTTATTTTATAAGTGTGTATCAGGAAATTTGCAAGTAAATAAAAATGCAAACTGTACCTGGGTTCCAATCTTGGTTCTGCCATTAGATTTCATTTTATTTTATATTTGTATACCAGGAAATTTGCAAACAAATAACAGTGTAAACTGGACCTGGGTTCAAATTCTTTTTTTTTAGGCAATTGGGGTTAAGTGACTTGCCCAGGGTCACACAGCTAGTAAGTGTCAAGTGTTTGGTCTGAGGTTGGATTTGAACTCAGGTCCTCCTGACTTCAGGGCCGGTGCTCTATCCACTGCACCACCTAGCTGCCCCCTGGGTTTGAATTCTATCTCTACTGTTACTACCTTTATAGCCTCTCCAATCATAGATCATAGGATTTAGAGCTTGGAGGAACCTTATTCATCAGCTAGTTCAATTCCCAAATTTCATAGATGAGGAAAATTAAGTCTAGAGAGGTTAAGTGGTTTGATCTCACTTGGGTAATTGCCCAGTTGGCAAGTGACAGAGAGCCCAGAATTGAAGTAAGATCTATTGACTCAAAATTTATTTTCCTTTCCACTACACTGTGGTAACTTCTCTATAATTCACTTCTCTGGATCTCAGTTTCCTCATATGTAAAATGAAGGGCTGAATCAGTTGACTTTTAAAGTCTCTTTCAGCTTTAACATTCTCTGATTCTAAATTAAAATGCTTTTTCCCATTGAATTTAACTCCTGAGATGCCTTACCTTCAACTCTGATTGTTCTTCAACTCTCAGTGATTCCTATTTTAGCTTATTATCTTTCTGTTCCTTCCCCTCTACTATCCTCACAGGAAAATAACTGATTGTCTTTAAATAAACATTCAAATGTACTAGGGAACTTTCATTCATATGCTGAAACTTTTTTTTAACATGAATAATCAGCATCTAATTAACCTTTCTTTAAAAAAAAATTTCTGGCAATTGTTTATCAAGTTTTCTTAAAGTAAGGCACAACTCAATTCCAAACTTTATGATGATGATGATAATAATACAAATTAGCATTTATCACACTTTCTTCTGTAGTTACAGTGGCAGAAATAAGGGAAGTGGCAAATAATCATATGGTATTTAGATTGTCTCTAAATATTAACTTGGTGATACTCTAAGTGGGAGCATGTTATTCAGTAAACAATGAGTCTGAAAGAAATGAAATATATCAATATTGACATTTACAATTAAAGGAACCAGAAGATAGAAGGAAGTTGTAGTAAATGGAAAGATCCGAGTTTCTCTGCAGAGAGACAATTAAAGGAGCTGGTGGAATTGGTTTTATAACATTTCCAAGGCAATTGAGGTTGATTTCATGGGACACTTGGTCATCTCATATTGCAGAGTCCATGATTAGGATTTATAAAAAGACTACTGTGTAGACAATTAGGTTGGTGGGTAGTAAGGGACAGTGAGAGGGCTAGCAGTACCCTATGATCTCAATGAGAAACTCCTGTGTGAAGAAACTCCTTTTATCATTCCAGCCAGGTACATATACTGCAAATTATAGTCTTCAATAAGTGCCTAGAACAGAAGGAGATTAAGCGGCTTGTCCAGGGTCACAGGCAGTATGTGTCAGAAGAAGGACTTGAACCCACATGTTCCTGGCTCTTTATTTATAACAGCAGACTGTTTCTAAGAATGATTGACATGTCAAAAAAAGCAAAAGAGAATGAGACAGATGCCTCCTCACCCTGGAATTTTACTTTTCATATGTCTCCATTCCTCATGCTCCAGGATCTTTCTGCCATGCCATAGAAGTCTCACATTGGAAGTACATGCTGCCCTTGTAGCCCCTTCTATTGGCTGATTCTATTCATGGCCACCATTTTAAAGAAAATGTCCAAGCCACCCATGTCTTCATTGCTCTCTAGGTTCCATGCCTATTTTTTAGAATTTCATTACCATGACCCCACTTGAATACCTGTTCTGCCTGCTGCTTCTTCCTCCTTACCTCTCCCTCAGTTTTCTTTTATGTATTATTTCTACCCATTAGAATGTAAGCTCCTTGAGGGCAGAGGCTGTCTTTATTTTTTGCTGCTTGTACTTTTATTTTCAGTGTTTAGCATAGTGCCTGGCACATAGCTTAATAAATGTTGACCTGACAACATTTTTAAAATATAGAGAAGAAAACAAAAAATGTAAAAGGTGGACACAAATGGAGCAATTTTATTACCATGTTAAATTATAATTTTAAACATTGAGACTAACACAAATTCACAGTTTCATATACAAATCTCCATGTTATTTCTATTTTGAAATATTGGTTTTTTTTTTATTCCTAGGTTTGCAGTTGAAAAATACAAACTTTAAAAAGATAATAGTCACTTATATGTAAGCATCTCTTGCAAAGATTAGGAAGTAGAGAAATTCAACAAACTAGAGACCTTACAAATGAAAATAATGCAACTTTAATATTCAATGATTTTAATGCAAAAGTGGACATAGGGAAAAGTGGTCAAATATCTGATGGAAAATATGACTCAGGAAAAGAAATGGCAAAAGTCAAAGGCTTGTAAGCTACTTCTAATGCTCACACACCAATATCATGAGATTTTAAGAAGGCAGTCAAGAGCTCCTAGGCAGGGAGAAAGCATATCACATTACATAAAATGAAACTTATGTTCACTTAAAAGACTGAAAATAAGTGTTTACTACTGTGGGAGTTATTTCTGATTCAACTGTATGTGTAAATTTAGAACACCTACTTGTTACAGAAAAGAAAAAGGTAACATCAAATTAGAATTAAAAAAAAGAGATGAGAAGGTATGGTATGTAATTGAGGCAATTCTAACTTCATTTAAGTAAGTTGTGTATTATTATAATCATTAATATGAATTGTTATTTAATATAGGCATTTATATGGCACTTTGAGTTTGTAAAGTGCTTTGCAAATATTATCTCGTTTTATGTTAACAACAACCCTGGGAGATGGGTGGGTGCTATTATTATCTCTGTTTTAAAAATGAGGTTAATTGACTTGTTAATTGACTAGCTAGTAAATGTCTGAAGCCAAATATATTCATATTAACAGGTTTTCCTGGCTATAGGTCCAGCATTCAATATGCTTACTGTACCACCTAGTTGCCTTTTTGTGATTTTTTTTAAATAAGGGATTTTTTTTTAAATAAGGATAAAGAACAGCAGTAAATACAGAAGACTATTTTTGCTAAGGAAGTTTAACTGATAGAAATCGATGATCACAATAAAGAGACTAACAGACTCTAGAAATAGTCTCAATAAGACAAACATTTGGTATCTGCCTCATAACTGATCTGTCTTTCTATCTATCTATCTATCTATCTATCTACCTATCTATGCATATATACATATACACTTATATGTATTTATCTATATGTTTTAAAGTTAAACAGAGCAAAA
This sequence comes from Vombatus ursinus, assembly GCF_900497805.2. Taxonomy (NCBI): domain Eukaryota; kingdom Metazoa; phylum Chordata; class Mammalia; order Diprotodontia; family Vombatidae; genus Vombatus; species Vombatus ursinus. The sequence goes on from NW_020954557.1 coordinate 4,905,703, forward strand.
TGACACTTTCTTAACTTTGCTAGTTCTAGAATGCCTATTATCCTCACTCTTATATACTGTTAGACAATCCATAACTATGGACTGTTAGGTGGATATGGTTGATGGGCATGCCTGTAGAGTATGTATGTGTGCGCACACACACACACACACACACACACACACACACACACATTTCTTGGTTAGATAGAACTGGGACCAAGATTGAACAGTAGAAGAAGAGGAGCAGGTTACATTGCATTTTTGAAAATCTGCAGTGTTTCTACTGACCCTGAGCTGCTCCCTCAAATAAAGCCCCATTTGTTTTTCAACATCAGATGATGTTACATGGCAGCTTTGAAATACCACAGTCTCTGAAGAATTTAAGTTTTAGGTGAACCGAAGGGCAATGGAGAAATGCTTGAAGGTACATATGAGTAGGCTGAAACATATTTCCAGTGAGGAAGTCCTTAAGAGAATCTGTTCAAAAGCTATTATCAAGGCAAGAAGAGAGGGCTTTGTTAAGTATTGAGAATATTTGATAATCAATGAACAGTCCTTATGGTCCACTAGTACTTATGCAATGTCAAGAGATGTATTGGTAGGGCACCAGAATGTTGAGTGGAACTTCATAAAGGATGGATAGGAGGAAAATAGACAACAGTCCCATGAGAGAAAATGTGAATGGACTGCAATATGCATTATTAGGGGCAGCACTTCAGTCTTTGAGGTTGCAGATTCACTGATGCTTGAAATAATAATAGTAATAATAGCAACAAACACCACTGCTGCTACTACATTTTAACTATACTTTGAAATTTACAATGTGTTTTCTTCACAACAATCTTGTTCATCAAAGAGTATTTAAGCAGATTATTTACAAGGCTATTTCATTTACATTTTTGGTCCCCAAAGGAATAAAAATAGAAGAGAATCCATATCCTGTTGGTAGGATTTATAAGCAAGAACAGAAAGTGTTGTTCTATTTCACTCAAACTGAGACTCAGAGGAGATTTACTTAAGCAAAGCAAATCAGTGGCAATATTGGAGTTAGAGAACAGATTTCTTTGAGTCATTGCATTCAGATATGGAAGTGACCTTGGTCACTTCGTCTAACTCTCTCATTTAATTGGTAGGGAAATTGAGACCCAGAGAGGGAAGAGAGTGGCCCAAAATAAGTGTTGGCCTAGAGATAAGCAAAGCAAAGTTAGGAGTATAATGGACTTTTTTGTCTCTGAAACACAAACAAAATTCAAGCTTGCTCTTTTCTTCAAAGACACCACTTCCCTTTCAAATTTGTATCCCCTACTCTTCTTATTCCTTAGATAAAGGTCCAGGTGTAGGGGTGTGCTGAAACCAATTCATATAGACTCAGGTCCAATTGTTAAAATTTCTGAATGAGCATTTGCATCTCAGAAACTGGATAACACTGCAAACTTACCTCCACAGGCTCCAGAAAGCAGACTGAGGAATCAAAGTCCTCAGGTCTACTGTTTGGACCTGGGGTCATTTGATAGATGGGTCAGCAGCCTTCCTCAGTTAGGAAAATTCCTAACATTTATGCAGAGGTTTGACTTTCTGTCCTAATTTAAACTTCCACAGTTATCCCTTCCACGTTGTGCCTACCCCATGATGGTTTTGATATATCATGGGTCAGCGTAAGATATTAAATGGGAATTTGGGGGGAGTTTTGTGGAAGACACAGATGATATGTGAAGGCCAGCAGACAACATAAAAAAGTTTAGAAATTCAGAAATGCATAAAATATATGTTAGTGTTGTATAATATCAATATATTTTATCTTTTACTGCCTATTATAATAATTCAAATTTTTCTGGTACAAAGGGAGGACCAAAAATTTTTATGCAGATTTTCCAGATTGAGGGGGCACCTTGCCCCTCACCTCCATGATGTGGAAGGATATCTGTATTTCTCTTCATATGACTAGATAGGCACAGATAGGGGAAGCTGGGGAAGCACAGACCTTTTGGTTGGAACTTTTCCTCAGTATTTAAAGAAGTATCTAGGTTCCTCCTGAGTCTTCTACTCTGAAATGCCTGTAAGAGGCACTGATAGGCTTCCATTCACCTTTTTCTTTCACCTATAGTCTTTATGCCACTGATTCTTTCAAGCTAACCTTTTAATTTTGAGCTACTCAGCTTCCAGAGGCAAAACTGTATGTATCCTTTTAAGAAGTCTAGAGAATGACTCAATTCCAGCTCTCTTCTCCAAAATCACAATAGTCCTAAATCACAGTAGTCTCAAATGGACCCTCGGAATTGAGAGAGGAATGCTTAATTATGAAATTCAAATGCTTGTATCTGAATCAGTTCTTAAATCCTGATTATGTATCTAAGTTTTTATTTTCATCATAGAGAAGATAAGACTTTATTTCAATTGTATTGAAGTAAAAAAACATTCATTAGATATGTTGATTCAGTGATTATTGAACTAAAAATATTACTTGAAATTAACACTTTAAATAGAAACTTCAATTAAATATAATTATAATAATAAATATAATTATTTCACAAATCTATATTTAAAGCATAAGATATGCCAAAAATATTTGTGTTTGGATGTTTTAAAGGTATTATAAATGTTTCAAATCTGCAAGATTTTATATTTCTTCAGAGAAAGGCATTTGATAGAGTAGAATGAGTCTATCCGGGCAAAGTTTAAAAAAAATAAATTTATCTTCAAATTGATATAAAGTATAGAATAATTTGTCATACAAACTGATAGCTAAATATTAGATTAATTTCTAGGACTTCTGTTTCCATGATATCTTTTCTATCATTTACCTTATATCATTTTGGAGCCACTAACTGATGATTTCAAGCATGTAATCAGAGTAGCATTAGATGCATGCTGCTGTTTATAGACCAAAGACACTGAATCACTTTTGTGGCACACATACCAAAATACCCAACCCACTCCAAAGAAGTAAAATTACTGTTGTACAGTTTTCAGTGAAAGAAAACTTAATTATGTGAATGAAGTTTTATTTGAATGAGGAATGAAATGCCAAATAATGAATGAAAGGATTTTACTGAATGGTACTGAGAAGGAAAGAGATGCAATAAAAGGTGGGTAAGTCAATCCTCAAGACCTTGGGAAACAGAGCTCATGAAAGAACTTATTATGGACCTGCAAATCAGCTTATTGAAAACATTTCAGATACAAGAAACAGCTAGAAGAAATACATACCCACCCACTCTTGCATAGCTACAATTTTACTATTGTTTTTCTCCAAACAGAATTCTGGGCAAGTCATTTAACTTCTTTGTGCTTCAGGTGCCCCATCTATAAAATGAGGTTAATAACAGGGCCTGTCTCACAGGGTTGTTGTGTAGACTAAGTAAGTCAATGTATATAAAGGACTTTGCAAACCCCAAAAGAGTATTATTATTAGTAGTAGTAGTATATGTAGAAGAGATTGAGGAAGTACTCAACATACGAGAGAGACAGAGACAGAGACAGAGACAGAGAAAGGAAGAAGGAAAGAGCTTGCTGAAGTTGAATGTTAAGAACAATTATACTTGGAATTTTATTTGGTTTGATCTAGTAGCATCAATGCCATATGTTGCATGTCTGCTTCCCTACTGCCTTGTCCTCAACACAGAAAAATACTTTGAAGGGTATGTAATGTCATCTTCAAGAGTACAGATTACAAACTAATCATACATAACTCTGTGCATCCTTAATGGATGGAATAAATCACTCCAAATGATTAGTGTAGAGAAAGGAAAAAAAAAAGATCATTAGGTTTGTAGTTACTGATATGTTTTTGGTTATTTTTAAAAAAATAAATGTGCTAATTTTTCCACCTTAAAATATGAGTTAGAAAAATATCTAATTTATTAAGATTCTGAACTTAACTTTGACCCACTCATAGACAATATTACCAAGGTTTCAGAAATGAATTATGAAGAACAAAAACAACAAAATAGAAAATCTCTATAAATGATTTAAGTTCAGTTTTTCTTTCTCTCTCCTCTCCTTTTCCACCAAAAGAAAAGAAAAAGACAACCTGAGAAAATGAAATCTCCAATTCCTACCTCTTTGGACTTTTTCTCTACATTTAATCCCAATTTTTGGTGAACACCCAAAAATCTCTACCCAAAACCTTCTGGTGGCTAATTTGTATTCCTGATCTACAATGCCATTGGCAACAGTGGCAATGGAAGCCACAAGACCCCCAGCATTGTTCTATAATATTACTCTTAAAGGAGTAGGCAGGAATGAGAGCAATGTTTTTTGGAGGCTTGAATTTATACAAGATAGGCTTGGATATTGGTAGGAGTTTGAGATTGATCAAATTATTTGTTCATTTAACAAGTATTTATTTAACCCCTATTATGTACAAGATCAAGTGCTTGGTGCTAAGGGTGATAAAAAATTCTGAAAAAAAATTCTCTATCATCTAAGATTTATAATGTAATAGATTACATTAGCAAGGTTCACTTTTTTCAAAGGACATCTGAATAGATACTTTTGAAAAGCAAATGATAAATTCTACATGAATAATAGGGGTAGCTAGGTGGCATATTGGATAGAATGTTGGGCTTGGAATCAGGGGGACTTGTTTTCTGGAGTTCAAATCTGATCTCAGACACTTACTGTATGACCCTGGGCAAGTCATTTAAACTTGTTTGCCTCAGTTTGTCATCTGCAAAAATGAGCTGGAGAAGGAAATGGCAAACCACTCCAATATCTTTGCCAAAAAAAACCCCAAATGGGGTCACAAAGAATTGGATATGACTAAAACAACTCACCACCACCATCACCAACGACAATGACAGTGACAATGACAAGAATGATGCATAAGTTCTAGTTTCACTCCTTGATGCACACTGACTATGTAATCCTGGACAAGTCACTTAATTCCTTAGTTTACCAGTCGGCTCTCCAAGATTAATCATTAAATAACTGGTGCCAATCAACGTTGGCAAAGAAAGTTCCTCATTGGGAGTTTTATATACCAAATGAAATCACTATTTCAGCTATACAAATAAACAAATAAACTCATATTTTGTTGTGAAGACTAAATGAAATAATATTTCCAAAGAACTTTGAAAACCTAAAAGGATTATGTAAATGTTTTTATTATATAATTTCCCTTACTTAAAAGAAGGCAAGGCCATGTCTTTTATATCTTTGCATATATCCCTTATACCACCATAAATGTAATGGTACAAAATACTACACTGTAAGCAGTGGCATTATACTGGTAAATGTTTCACAACCGGTTCTCCGGGAAAAAAATGTATTCATGACACACTTTCAAGTTTAATCTCTGTTATTAAAATTTTTCCATCACTTGCTTAAGTCTAGACAATCAACAAAACAGCAAATCAAGCCCTAATCTGTAGCCTTTGCAGATTTCTAAGCTGCAAATGCTCATGAAGAAAATGTAATAATCAGCACTGAAGATCTGATGTAGGCCCACTCCTGACTGTAAGTTCCAGAAGGGCAGAGATCATACCTTAATTTTGTATTTCCAAAGACAAACACAGTAGTTTGTGTAGTATAAAAGCTTAATAAAAATGTATTGAATGAATAAATGCAAAAGAAAACTCCATTGCAGCTACAATATTCATTGAATTTACATTTTAGGTCTGTGTTTAAGTATTTTTTTTTTGTCCTTTGGTTTATCAGTATACAAATGTCCAGTGTAGAAACTCCCTCCACTGATGACTATTCAAATCTCTTAACTTTGGAAAATTGCCTGGATCTGTGAGAGATTAAATGCCTTGAGCATGGTCACACAACTAACATATGTCAAAGGTAGTACTTGAACCCAAGTTCTCCTGACTCCAAGACTAGTCCTTTATCCTATGTGCCATTCTCATTTTCTTTCTAGAATCTAGTTACAAAGATAATTTATGCCATGTAAACCTTAGGAGAGAATGTATATCATCAAGGCCAAATTTGCAGATTGCAAATTCAATAAATTTTTCATAAAGGACCATTTCAAAGTCACTTTAATAATTTTTCCTCATCTTTGTAACTTCTACAAAAAAAATCCAGGAACATTATGAATTAGTCAAGTTTGACTTGGATATAGAGAAAACCTGAAGAACAGCTTGACTTGAATACCTTACTCTATAGGTGTGATTATGATACTTTGCTGAAACATTCTAAAATCTTAGCAGGATTAATTTAAATTTATATTCACTTACAATTTGTGCTCCTTTCCTTATTCATTATGCTGCTTTCCACTGATTAGGTAATTACAGTATAATCAGAAAAATGTAAGGAAAAATTACTAATCTGACATGCCTTCTTTTACCTTATACTCATGATCCTATTACAAAGTGCCATGAATTAGATGGACAAGTACTATGGAACAAATACAAAAAAATAAAGCCATGAAATTAGCAGATGAATTGTATTTACTAAGTAGGTGATTTAGCACAATATGGATTTGTCTTGTATCTGGAATAGTGTCTTTAACACAGTAGGATTGATAGCTAGCTAACTAGATAAGTAGGTAGATTGATATAGACAGATATAGATCGATAAAGATAGAAAGATGGATAGATATATCTGTATATGTTGAATATTAGATATTTGTAAAGTAAATGAATGTAGTTTTTTTCTTTCTTTATTGGCATTCTTTGCCTATTTCTACAATAGAAAATAACCCCTAAAATGAAAATATGTTTAAATTAGATTAGAGGATTTACACTTAGAAGAGAGCTGAGGGATCATATAATTCAAGCTTGTCATATTGCAGATGAAAAAACTGAGTCTCAGAGATGCTAAATGAATTGCCTAAGGTCACACAACTAGTAAGGGTCAGAGTTGAGATGTCATAAGAATTTCCAGCCTCTATTAAGTACAATAATTTCTCCAAGATGTCATGATGGAATCCTAGTCTCCAAAAGGATTCAAATATATCAATTATTTCATCTTTGGAAGCATCAACTAATTTGGACCTTTTTTCAACCAGCACTGACTGATTTCTAGACTTCTTTAAACATCTACCTTCTTTTGATTTAGTTTTTCATTAAGATTTGCTGTGAGGTACTTCATTCACCCTGTTCATTAATGGACTGCAGCTTCTTTCTGTTTAAGTAATTCAGCCTAGTCTCAGCACTACTCAGAGTGCTCAAACTAATCTCATTCCCATTCTATCTAAATCACTGAATTTTGGGGGATCAACCAAAGGGATTTTATTTCAGATATTTTCTCCACACCACTGTCATCATTCAGAATATTTTTATTTTGATCTTTAAAAAAAGAGTATACTTATTTTGATTAGTTTTCCATCTTTATCTTTCTACATTTCCTTGTGTTTTGGCAATTTCTTATGTTATATTATATCTAGGCAGTGGAAAGAACATTGAATTAGTAATTGGAAGAAACAGTTTTTAGTCCTTTCTTGGCTACAGACATACTTGGCAAGTTCTCCTTTACTTTTACTGATGTTAATTTCTTTATCTGCAAAATGAGATGAGATTGGACTAAATGATGTGTAAAGTACCTTCCAGTTCTAATTGTATGAGCTTTTCATTGACTTTATTTACCATGGATGCTTCCATTTTCCTTTTAGCTTTTTTGAGAAATGGGATAAATCTGAGTTGTAACTTTCTCAACACTCTTCTCATAAGCTGCTTAGGGCACTTACTGTTCCTTTGTTTTTGATTCTCCGTTCAGTAAGCAGCATGATGAAGAAATTAAAATCCATTGTTGTATTTCTTGGTTAAATTAAAAAAAATAGTATTAGATTCCAGTGTCAGATTTTATAGACTATATGTTATAGCAGTTATTTGTTTATTTTGATGACAATTGTAAAATGACATATGATGCCCATATAACTGCAATTTAGAGGGTCTCGTTGGCTGACTAGCTGTCTATCTTTTTCCTTATATTCAGTTTTAAAGGGAATTCTTTGTCAGGGAATAAAATTTCAATTAGAGCTAATCTGAAAAGGAATTTAGTAAGCAGGGACAGTCATATTAAAGATGTAGAATGAAGAATGATATTTCATAAAATACTTCTTAGCACAATGCCTGGCAAATAGTAGGTGCTTAATAAATACTTGATTTATTCAAGATAATGTGGAAAAGTTTGCCATTTTTCTCCTATTCCTTTTCTTTAACATGCCACTCATCCTCTTGCTGAGAAGACACTTTGTAAACCTTACAACACTATATAAATATGAATGTTGAGATGGAAACTTTTCAGCATTTTTATAATTTGGAGTCTCTAAGGTTTATGGAACTAGCTATGAAACATGACATTTCCACTGAGATGTTCATGGTTTTGAAGTGAATTATTTTGTTAAAAATGGGTCTATTTTATATATATTAGAGATGCCACATATATCTTCTATATGATCATATACAAACATGTAGATTAATATATATGCTTTTTGATGGAAAATACTTGAAGTTATTCAGAGATTGGTAGTATATGAATATTGGTTGTTCTTTTGCATATGTGCATTTATTTGTGTAAGTCTGAAAGTTTTTAGTCTATAAATACTAGAATCTTAGAATCAGGACAAGGTTCAATAATTCTATGGTCAATTTTTTTTAATATTTTATTTTGGGTCATTTTTTTTTCTTGTGCCCTAGAACTTTGCTCAAATAATTTCCCCTAGTATAATGCTGACCAGCCAAACAACCATTTTGGGAGATGAACTCGGTTTTCTTATGGCCTACACTCAGTTAAATAACTAGAATTTCTGCTTTTCAACTACTTTAGGTATTGTGTAGACAAAAGGCTATAGTTAATTTGCTAGATATCTTTCTAATAACTTTGCTAATGAGAGCTCATAGTCTCTTGGGCCAGTGAGAAAAATATGGATATAAAGTAAAGGTTGAGTTGTCTGCCTGTGGATGTATATGTATATATTGGGGGCAGGCAGGGCAAGCAGAAAGGATAGCACAGAAATCTTTTCTTCTATCCCATAAAGCAGATAAGCCTGTCTTCTGAATCAGAATGAGCCTCAGTGGGTGCTGAACCATAGAAGCTTCTGCAGAAGGCACCCAAGGAGACCTAATTTTGTGGTGAATAGAGTGAGCATGTTTCTTTATGGAGGTCCTCTTATCACAGACCTTGCATATGTACTGTGCAATTCGGCAATCCCCGTGATAAGTAGTGTCCCTTGTTTTATTGAAAAGCAGAGTAAATAGTCACATAAAACCCATATAATTTGCTGGCTTGTAAGTTAAGGCCCGAGGCATTCTACTCTTATCCTTTCTTTTGTTGAGTCCCCTGTACTTCTAGGGCAATTCTATTGTTAAATTGCTCTATACTGAATGGACATTTTATACCCTGTACCAATAAAAATGGTAACCTTCAAAGCCTTAAAAATGCTTTACATTTGATTTTTAACTCAACTTATTATTTTCCTTATTGTTTATTAAACTTTGAGCTAATTTGTATTAGGGGCATGTAGTTAGCAAGAAATGCCATCAAAAGATATTTATTCTGAAAACGGAGAATGGAAAAATACTGTTTGACTAACTTTAAAACTGAAAGTGAAAGTGTTAATTATTCAGTGTTGGAACTGGGCTTACCTTAATACTGATGTTGAGGCAGATACCATATTTATCTTAAAGTACCCCAGAGCAAAGAACCTGTGAAGAAGACAGTTACCTTTGGAACCATATTTATCATGTAAATAGCTCAGAAAAGGATACTGCCAGTTACATCTTTAAAATACAAAAATGCATGCATTTCACTATTTTGTAAATGCCAGAGAGATGCAGCATCCGTTAGAGTTAACGGTGCGGCACTTTTGTGTTCAGTAGCATGAATCATTAATCATGAGACAGGCCATATTCTTGTACTGCTTCTGCTTTCATTACTTGGCCTAATTAAACAGTTCTCTGAACTGGAATCTCAGATTTCTCTGTTAGAGATTATCATTAATTATGGTGAAAGTGCTCAGAGATGTTGGACTCAATTATATTCTGCTCAACCCTGGCACTGTGTGATTCATTGCACAGCCTGCTCTGCAGATGTACTCTTTTCTTATCTTGCACTCCCACTTTTGTAAATTGGGCTCTGCCAGCCAACAAACTAAGAGTTATGTGCTGCGTTTTCATTAAAAACATGTTGGAGAAGCACAGACCAATTAAGGATTCGGTATTTTATAAGGAGTGATGAGATGAACAGTGGATTCTGGGAGAATTAGCTTAGTGAAGAAGCGATCCCAATTCCAATGCATTACAAAATTTTGGTACCTATTTCTTGTTGAGGCCTCAGCTGGTTAGATCTCAGACTGGAAAAGTTTTATTTTCATTAAACCAAGTTGAGAATTGTGATTTGTTGTAAGTGAATAAGAAAGGATGCATTTGGGGGAGGGGGCAGAATTTGTGTGGGCTACTGGTAAACATCTTAGAGACAGATGCCAAGCACCTTGAATGTCATAAAACACCAAATTAATCAATATTGACACATTTTTGGTCCCTAATAACAGTAGTCTTTTCAAGACTAGTGATAAGAATGACAGTATTATGACCTATTAATCAGCATTTTGTTTTATGCAGTAGTTATGATCTCTCCCTCCTTATATTTAAAAAAAAACAAACAAGACTTTGTCTGAACCACTCCTATGCCCCTCTCATATTTTCTCTTTTTTTCATACTTGCTTCTTGTACAAATCATACTCCCTCATTTTATGATAAGCTCCTTGAGGGAAGCTACTGTTTTTTTTTTTTTCATCTTCATATTCCCTGAAGCCAATGAAGTGCCCTCTCAATGTGCTAGGTACTAATAAATGGTGAACTGAATTGCCTGTCCTTGCCTTGCCTTGTCTTGTCTTGCCTTGGACTTGACTTGAATGGAATGGAATCAAATACAATTAAACTGTATTTAAGGACTGTGATTAACCTGTCATAGCTATATCTTTTTAAAGGTTGCCTACTTTTTCAAGTTTATTTTTAATGCAAAAATATTTTTTTTAAAAAATATTATTATTGGAAATTATTTTGGTTTAGCTAAAAATTGTGTAAAAATCAAATTACTCTAAATGAAATTAACAAAGGAATTTTCTCCAATGCCTGCTTTGCCTACAAAGCTGAAATTCACATTGTTTTAAAGAAAGAGTGACATGCTGATGAAATATTATAATGGTAATTTTCTTAGTAATGCATTACTTTTGAAAGTGAAAATGAGGTGATATGATTTATAGATAAAAATATAAATAGAATTATATGCATTTGATTTACACAATATCCACTGAGAGGGCAGAATGGTTTTTATACCTTACAGGACCCCAAATTGTCATTTATATAAAAGTTAAAGCTGTGATATACACAGTGATCATATATGTAAATTCATTTTGGACCTGCCTCCAACTTTTCTTTCATTGACTTGATTTGCTTTTTCAACCCCAGGTTCCTTAAGTCAAATCAGTTACCTGCCAAATTTCTTCTAGTTTTGTATCTATTACCTGGTTATTTTTAGATTTTAGGACACTGGAGCTTTTGTGAATGGTTGTAGCAAGGGAGAAGGGAGCATGCAAATCAAAGAATTAAGTTGGATTTTGATCATTGTGTAAAACATGTTTGTCAGCAGCTCATTGTGATCGATATATTTACATAGACACAGATGATTACTTTGTTCACTTGAAATATCTAGATCTGCTTTTTTTCCCATGGCAATATACAGATTCAGAGTTTTATCTCCAGTTAAAGATAATGATGTATACCATGTTATTAACATGAGCAGATCACTTGTTTTATTTGAGTACTGTATACTGAAATTAATAATCCCTGTTTAGATGGCCATGAAAGTGGCTTAATTTATTTCTGATCTATGAGAGAAATGTCCTTATTACATCTGAAGTCTTGCCTTGTCCCTTTCAAGTTTTTTAAGTTGGAGTAATCTATTTTGGGGTAACATAATGCACATAGTTCTGAATATTCTCTTAGCCAGAAGAGAGAGGGGTCTATTACTAAGAGATTTGGTATTAATAAATAGTCATATGACCTTGAACAAGTCACTTCATTTCTCTACAACACTATATTCCATGAAGATACTGGATTAGATGATTTTCTTTTTTGAATCTAAAATTATATGAATCACTCTATGAATATTTCTTTAAATTCAAATTTGTTTCATGGTAAAATTGAGTTTTTTCTTCCTATCTTTTCCTCTTTTTAAGAGTCCTCTAATTCAAATCCTAGTCACAAGATTAGTATGATCTATTGTCCCTCTTTGGTTCCCATTTTTGCAAGCCAAAATCATCCTATGGATGGCAAACATTAGGCAATTGTCCTCAGAGGCAGAATACCAGAATTGTTCCTATATATGGTAGAAGTGCACTAGCAGGGCATCTAGTCATCATTGTATGTCCCTCACTCTTATAACTGCCAACATCATTTACCTGACATCAAAAAAATGCCACCATCACCATATAAAGCTTTTTTTTAATTAAAAGAAAAAAAAACACCATTTAGTGCATGATCTTTGTGTATTAAATATCAGCTTTAAATGTTATATTCTTTCCCCATTTTTAGATTGAAATATATTATTTGGAATTCTAAGTACATGTGCTTGTTTTCATTTCTATTAACTAAATACTCCTTTTTCAAAAACCAACAGTCAGGAGTATGACAGAATTAAAACAATGTGGAAAAAAGTTCTGGATGGAAGCCTTTTGGCTTAACAGTTTGTAGGTTTTCATATCCTGCACTAGTTGCAGGTTTTAATATATATGAAAATCAGTGGTCTTGTATCTATGCATATGTGCCATCTATAATATCATTTTGACAGATGGTGAGCTGGATGAATCTAGCTTCTGACTATAGAAAACCTTGGCTTGACTTGCACTCTACCAAAACTTGTTTAAAACGGCATTCACATTTATTTATTTTTAAAATACAGATTCATTTTTTGGGGGGTCTGCCCTTATTTCCATTCATGATGCCTAGCTTCCCCCATCACTGATAGAATTCTGCGTATACATTTTACCCGAGCTGCTCTGATTTTTATAGGCTTATTCCATGCATATTGCCAATCACTAAATCAGTTTACATCCTCCCCCCTTTATTAAAAATAAATATGTTCCCTTGCCCCTGTTTACACCATCTAAAATTCTTACAACAATATCTGACTCCAAAAAAAAAAAAATCAAAACAAAACCCCTGCAAACCAGGAAGCAGTTTCTTCATATTGCAGCTCCAGACAGACTGCTCATTGAAAATGTAATACACTGCTGCCATGTCACAGGTCAGCTGGCAAATGGCAATCTGAATTTTAAAAGGAATATGAATAAAATTCTGTTTTATTTTGAAAATGAACTTTCTGCCCTCCATCATGAATCCAATATATGTCTTAATCTTCTATGCTCTTGAAGCCTGCGGCTCCTGGCTGAGTCCTTTGACTCCTGAACCTAATAAGGAAATAGGTTGTTTTCTCATCCTCGTCTCATTTTTAGAAGGGCTGAAACAAACAGTCCCCTATTTCAAATGTAATTGACAAAGCATAAAAACATGTATGTTATATAATTTTAGGTTTACAACCAAGCTCAGCATGAGGATGTTTTATTTTAAAATTTGATTAAGATGTTATACCTTTGGAAATGTGCTGTCAAGATTGCAAATCAAAATTTGCCAAGTGTGCTATTGCATGTTTACCTTAGAACTATACTCGTGACACTGATAAAGGAGGGAATAGATAATAGGACACATCAATTGGGAACATTTTCATTTAACCTGGACATTATTTATAGCTTGATATCTATAGGTTTGTATTTATGGGAATTCGTGTTGTTTAAAAACATCTGGCTATTTTTGTCTATGTTTGTATTTGTGGTTCTCCCTCACACTCATAAATACACAATACACACACACACACACAATTTGATCCAAGACACTTACTCCTTTCCAAACATTGTTTTGTCTAAATTATTTTCTATCATTATTTGAAATATATAGCTTATTAAAAAGGCTTAGAAAATAAAAAAATACTCTTCCATTGGAAAAAAATATAAATGGTTATTTCTAAAATATTTCTGTTTTTCATAAAATATACAAAGAAGATGCTCTGTCACTTTCCTTAATTTGCTTATGTGTGTTTATGTAAAATAATTATGAGGAGCACTTTTTAATGTGAAAGCCAGATGATTTGCACACTTTAAAATAAGTATAACCAGGCATCTCTATGCTTTTCTACTATATCTTCCTTCATAATCACATCTGCATAACATCAGCCAGACTGCTCATTTGTAAGAAATCAATACCTGCATTTGCTTATACAAGGAAATATAAGATTTGTGAACATATATGTTATGTGTGTATGGGAGTGAATACATGTGTATGTTAGGAACTATTTTAGTTAGTATGTATGTTGAACTAAAAATAGGCAGTCTCTATAGACTATTATTCTAGTTTTTTTCTGTTAAATATTTTCTTCTATGATAAAAATATTATTGGAAAGCTACTCTAATTATAAGTGATAAAAATATAAGCTTTTGTAGGGTTTTATTAAAATTAATACTATTAGGTCCCTGGTTTTTTTTTTAAATCATTGTAAACCTAAACTTAATTTAAGAGTAAAATTCCCTAAAGCTCCACATGAAAATAAGTATACTCCCACAAGTTCTGACATAACTTCTTTTGTTTCATATCTGGGTGCTCGGTGCACATGAAGCTATTAATGTAATATTTTTGAGACTTTAAATGTTACATGGAGGAGATATGTTCTTTACAAACAAGGAGTAGAGCTTGAAGTTAATCCTTTGTCTTAGATTCAAGGGAATAATTTCAGAGACTAGAGAAGTGATCAGTTTCTCCTGCTAAGTTCCCAACATTTAGCAGCGAATGCTCTCTAAATGGATGCTTATGCAGTTAAATGTGATGACCACACCACTAAAAAATAAGCATAGATCCCAACATCTATAACTGATAGGAGATAATGCAGCAGACAAGCAGACAAGGTTCCCATATGATGTAAAAGGGGATAGGAAAGCTATTACTTCTAATGTTCCTTCTAGGACTATGATTTGGGTAGCACTCATATCTGTGGATGGAAAGTAGCATACAATCTTTGAAGGCACTGGTCTTTGACAGCTGGGGATTTTTGGGAGTAGGACATCTTTGGCTGAAAGTGATTTGAAGTTAATTTGCTCTTATTTATTGAGAAGAGGTAGAAGGTGAAGAAGTACTGAGAAGGAGCATAAGCACTCAAAGGACCTTGAGTCAGGCTGTTTATTACTCACTGGCATGCCAGTTTATGGCCTCATCCTTCAGTCTTCATGAGCACACGTTGATTGTAACTTAAGCATACACAGGCTATGTACCTTGATGGAGAGCCAAGATCTCCTAGGACTCTGCTATTATATCTGATTATCTTTACTGGGCAGATTCACAGAGACTGAATGGGAGGGAGATATTAGGAGCATCAATCAGCATGAAGTCTAGGCTATAAATCTCTTTATAAATCACAAGGACATGATGATTAGTAAAGTTTACTAACCACATTTGGATTAGATGAAGTTTGTTAATCTGATGGTTTGCTAACCTTGCATTCCTAACCCTAAATGTAGCTGACAAATGTAGTTGTTCTGCATATGGGAACTTCCTGGTATATAGGTGGGCCAATCAGTGGGCAAAAATGGAGTTGCTTGTATTGCTAGGGTCAAACAATAGATCAATCCTCATATTTATACAAAGAAAATATCTTGCTTCTGACAGCTTATCATCATATTCTTTCCTTCCAATTCCATTTTTTAAGTTTAAAGAGTAGTTCTTGGAGAAAGTCTAAATGACTGAACTCATGAACAGTGTTTTCTGAACTCATGATTCATTGTTTGGACAATTTGCCCTGGGCATATATTCCATACTCTTACCAGTATTGGACACAGGTGCTGTTTCTAATAATCAAACCAAGTATTGTCCCAATACAAGCACCTAAGTGATGCAGTGAATAGAATGGTAGGCCTGAGGTAAGAAAATTTGAGTTCAAATCATGCGTCAGACACTTACTAGCTGTGCAATGCTAGGCAAGCCACTTAACCTCTGTATGTTTGGTTTCCTTAACTGTAAAATGATAGTAATAATGGAACTTAAGTAATAATAACATGAAAGTAATAATGACACTAAAAGTTGTTGTGAGGATTATATAATTGTAAAGCACTTAGTGCAATGCCAGGTATATTGAAGGTGCTAAATAAATGCTTGTCTTCCTTCCTTCCCTCCTTTGGAGGAAGCTGTTATATTGGGATGAGTGGCCTGACAAGGGCTGATACTAATAAAATAATTTTCCAACTAATGACCTTGGAAGATGATATTATCATCTGAGTAATGGATAGCAGTAAAGGAGCTTGGGACATGGCAAAACTCTGTAACATTTCATGCAAAAGTTGATTTTTGTTTAGAGGGGAGGAAAAGACAAAATGTTGAAATTTTTATAGGTTAGCTAAGAGGTTACAAGGGGTTATGATATCAACTCAACATGCAAGCAAGAAGAATTATGAGGGTATTTTCTACTCAGGAAGGAATTTTTACAAAATGGGGTAGGGGGAGAGAAGGTCACACTGGTGATTTTACTAAGTAAAAAGCTATAAATGTGTACAATTCAATGAAATGGCTTGGGGCATCAGTTAGCCTTACTTCTACAGGTAGATACTCATCCATTAGTAGCAGCTTGAAAATATACATGGGGAAAAAGGGGTTGTAGAGATCACATGAGGCACTGGTAAATTAAAAAACAAAATAAAACTATTAAAACCTCTTTCCAAAACTATCTGGAAACTAATGGGTTCTAGAAAAAAAGGATGTGTCTATAAAGCCAAAGTAATTTGATTTTTTAAACAACATCTGTGGAAAATTAAATAACTCTATCCCTTAGAGATGTCAGGACCAGGCATTATACTAAAGAGAATAATAACCAGATGTGAGAAATAGACTATCGATCAATTTTCCAGCTAGTCAAGACAAAACTCATGGAATTTTTTTTGGATCAAGGTTGAAGAATATTCCAAAGGTCAAGGAGCCAAGTAATCCAGAAGAGCATTTAAGACTAAGTAGTTATCAGAGTCAAGCCAAGTACAAAGTCCAAAACAGGGAAAGAAAGACAGGTTAGGACCATATGTCGGCAAAACTCAATTTATTGTGATGTACTTACCGAGTCCAAGGAAAACTATGTTTTAAGCAGGTGTTCCTTTTGCATTCCTTGTCAGCCCATACACTAACCCTAGGACAGGGGGGTGGCAGAGCATTTTTGGGTGAATAAGTAAGTAGTCATCCCCAAGAAAGCAATTGCAGTTCTCAAGAAGATCAATGAAAGAAATAGAATATTCAAAAAAGGAAAATCTTTTTTTAAAAATTGTGTGATTTCTAGTGATCTTTGAGGAATTGTAACACATAGGAGAAGGGTGATGGAGCTGAGCAAAGGGAATATTTTTTTAAAGAGTAAGAGAATAGAATAGTGATCCTGATGTCTCCAAGTGGTCAAATTGCAGAATGGAGTACCAAAGAGACTTTGAACACTTATAAAGGGAGTTAGTCATAACTGAGAGTCAACATAAAATCAATATAAAAGTCATGTCAATTGATATGGTAGAAAAATGCCTTAGCTCTGGAATCAGAGGGCCTATGTTCAAAATGACTCTTTGATGATTACTTTATGACTTTGTGTTAATGATTTAATCTCTCTGGACCTCAGTTTCCTTATATGCAAAATGATAGGGTTATATTAAGTGACCTTTGTGGTCCCTTCCAGGTTTATGATTCTAACTTATCGTTTCATTTTTTTAAAAATAAGATTTCCAGAATAATAGGCCAGCATAAGGACATGAACACAGCATCCCTGAATTTTACTGGAAATTAAAAAAAAATAGTCATAATACCTTAGTGGACAAGAAATCTGAAAGATGTGGGCTAGATGATAGTAGTCAAGGAATTTGAGAACTATTTAACTAAAGAAATCCAAAAAGAGTTAGCTGATGTACTGGTATCTTTATTGTCTTTAAAATCTTTATTGTAGTGCCTCAGGGCATAGCCTTAGCCTGATTCAGTCAACATTTTTATCAGTGACTAGGATGATGGCATAGGGGTTATGATCTTCAAATTTATAAATGAAAAGAAGCTTAGAATATAGAGCAACTAAACTTAAAATCAGATTCATTTAATTATTTGTTTCTACATCAATCTTGAACTTCAGTTGACTTCACAATAACTGCTAAAGTCACAGCATTAGAAAATTTTTCTTCATGAGAGATTCAAGAACTAGGTTGATCAAGTTCATGGAGGACTAGACATTTTCTCTGACAAATGTAGTCTCTCAAACCTGTTCAAAACAGGAGTGATATGCAAGAAATAAAGTATCGTAGTTTCAGCTGTCTCCGTAAGCTAGGACATCACGGATGCAAATAAGGTTTAAAAAAAAAACAAACAAATTAATGAACTAACATCTTGCTCTTCCTCTGTCTGCCCACCACCCTGAAGCAGCAGGATTACACAAGCCAACTCAAAAGATTTCAACCAAACTCAGTTCTATATCTCACTCTCCCTCTTCCAAGTGTCAAGGAAATCCAAAAGGTAGAAACTAGCTCATGCTGCAACACCAGAGCTCAGCCAGATAACTGAGGAAGAGAAGGAACTGGGGAAGGACCTGTGTGTAGATATGTGACACTCTATTAAGCCTAGGAAGGGGAAGAAAAATGTTTATCATTCACCTGGACAGATCTGTCCCTTGAGAAGTCACTTTGATCAGAGATTGAGCCTGGTAAACTGAATTGTTCAATGTCAAAAGAAGCTGAAATAGTTTTGAGGTCTAGTCCTAAGAGAAACCATACTCAAAGTGAAAAGAGTCAGAAAGTGAAAGATAGAAGAATATGAGAAAAAAAGAGCTTGAAACTATTAAAGATCTTAGGAGGAACAAAATTCAATTTAATACTTTGAGCATAAACTGATAAATCAACAGGGAAGATATTAATGACAGAAGAGACTATGGCTTCTAGATCAGGTAAAAGAGTTCAATAATTACTGAATAAATATCATAAGACAGAGGAAAATGAATATCTGATAAGTCAGATGACCAAGTAGATTAACAAGAGAGCATGAAAGTGGGGCAGGATGATGTTCATGCATGGATTAAATATACACATATATTCATACATATGTATGCACATATATACATATATGAATATACATATTATATATATACACACATAATATATGTGTGTATGTAGTAAAAACAAAATTTACGACCTGAACAGCAAAAGTAATTGGCAAAACAGAAACATGTGAATTCATGATGGAGATTCTCACTATAAAAACAAAAGAGAAAATAAATGATTGAGAATGCTAGTACATAGAAGTGAATGACAATCTGGAAGAAGAGAAACAAAAAGGAATAATATTAGAATAAAATGTGATCTTGATATAAATGAAACATAGATCTTGAAGACAAGGTGAGTAGAAATAACAGGGAGTATAGGTCTCCCAGAAGAAAACAAGTTAAAAAAAAAAAACTTGAACACTATGTTGCAAAAAGATGTATATACATACATACATACATACATACATACATACATATACATATATATGTGTATATGTTTGTGTGTGTTTATGTGTGTGTGTGTGTGTGTGTGTATAAACACCCCAAACTTCTCAACACAGGAAATAAAGTGACAATTGAAGAAATTGACATGTTGCATCTAGGAAAAAAAAACAATCTTTGCTGCAAGCTCCAAGACACACAGTGGCTGAATTTAACAGTTTCCCTGACCAATGACAAATTTTGCAAGTGACCAGAAGAAAAACTTTCAAATATAATGGAAAAGAAACTAGAATAGTGTAAGTTATTCTCCACCTACTAGAAATCACAGGAGGGAATGGAATGTATTCTGAAGATGAATAGAATTCACAATGCAAGTGAAGGTGACATACCCTGAACATCCGAAACAGTAATGGAAAAAGTGGTTGTTCAATAAAAAAGGTGTTCAAAATATTTCAAAAAAGGAAATGAGACCTGAAGAAATGATTTGTTTTTCAAACATACAGATGAAAGAAATGCAAGCAGAGTAAACCAATACAGAAGCCAAGGACAACAATAATAATAAAATAACAACAGACTATTAAGAATCTTTATTTTCTAAAAATACACAAGGAGACGATGGTGAAAGCAGAAGTAAAATAGAAGTACTGATGGAGAAATAAGCTTAAAATATTATAAATTAAATCTCACAACACCCCATCTACAGTTGAATTAATTTTTTGTTGGACTAAAATATAGACTAGGAGGATGCATAAAAGAGAAACAAGAACATAGAGGAGAACAAATGAGCTACCCATATCAAGTCAAAGGCTAACAATGAAAGTAAAATATCTCCTGTAATCATCATGATGAAGAGAGCCTCCATGAAGTGGGTGAGAAGGCAAAGAGAGGGAATGAAAAAGAGGTAAAGAAATGGAGAACTATTGATTCCATGATGGGAAGGGGGTATCAGTGATGAATCCTCCAATGGAAGAAGACTGATATTTTTTAAAGAGAGATCAGGACCTTACAGAGGGTATAATATGCAGGGATTTTGTAGAGACCACTTATGGTAACCCCAGTGGAAAGGGAACAGAGCTCCTGTGGACAGCTGACATATAGAAGAGTAGGAATGTATGGGGCCAAGAAGGAGATTTCAAGGCAAATGGGGAAAAATGACCATGGGGAGGGCAAAGATCAGTAACAAATTACACTATTAAGAACATAAGAAAGTAGTTACCCTGGAACAAGATTCACTCTCTTATTTGCAGGAATTTATATTTCTAGGAATGAGGCAAAGAAGGAGTGAGGGAGCAAGATTACAAAGTAATAATGTACAATCTGTTTTGGAGAGGGCACTAAGGTGCCATAGACATTTTCATTCCATGAGAAATAGAGACTGAAGAAAAACTAAATAAGTATAAAGATTGTAAATAAAAAAAATGCAATCTTGGAATAGACAGCAGTGGAAGATAAGTAAGGAAGATAATGAGGGAAGGAAAATCATTTTTAGAAAAAAAGATTTAGAAAATTAAATTAAAAAAAAAACCTAGTAGACAAAAGTTGATGGAGAGGAGAGAAAGGGGATTTTATTTGATTACTTAGCTGGAAGGTGGAGGGAGAGGAAGAATGAAATAACTAGGTAAAAGCAAGAAATAAAAAAGGACCAAGTAAGCAAAACTTCAAAGGGATTAGGGAAAGGTGTAACAAACTAAAAGAGAGAAGTTTTAGAGGAAGGGGAAGAGAGCTGGTAGGAAAAGAATTGCCTAAAAGTACATTAAGTTGAAATAATTGAAAAAAAACATATTACAGTATTTATAGAGGAAAAGGGAAACAATCCTAATTTAGAAAATAAAGCAAACTTAGAGATAAATAAAATAAAACATCAACCTATCTCTCATACCTTTAAATATGAATGGATTAAGCAATCCAATAAAATGAAAAAGAGTGACAGATTGGATGAGAAAGAAAACAAACCCGCATCCCCTTTTCCCCAAGATGGCACTGAAGAACAAGAAAGAAGCAGTTGCTCCCTCCTCCCCAAGACAGAAGCCAAGTCCAAGGCCTTGAAGGCCAAGAAGGCTGTGTTGAAGGATGTTCATAGCCAGAAAAATAAGATCTGAATGACTCCCACCTTCTGGCGACCCAAGACTCTAAGACTTTGACTGCAGCTTAAAAACTCATGGACAAGTGCCCCTAAGAGAAACAAACTTGATCACTATGCCATCGTTAAGTTTCCTTTTGACCACTGAGTCTGCACTGAAGAAAACTGAGGACAACACCCTTGTCTTCATTGTGGATGTCAAGGCCAACAAGCATCAGATCAAGTTGGTGGTAAAGAAGTTCTATGACATTGATGTGGCCAAGGTCAACACGCTGATCCAGCCTGATGGAGAGAAGAAGGCCTATGTCTGACTTGCTCCAGACTGTAATGCTTTAGATGTTGCCAACAAAATTGTAATCATATAAACTGTGTCCAGCCATCCCACTCCACCTACAATAAAAGGTTTTCCAGTATTAAAAAAAAAGAAAACAAACACACCCAAGCAGTTGCTTACAAAAAACACACTTAAAAAACAATGCAAAGTAAAAATGAGGGGGTAGAAAAAACTTATTATTCATCAAGTAAACTAAAAAAATAGGAGTTGCAATCATAATGTCAGATAAAGCAAAAACAAACATTCAAAATATAAAACATGATAACCAAGGAAAGTCCCATATGCTGAAAGGAATGAAAGACAACATTCTAATATCACCATTAAACTTGTATGCTTCAAATGCCTTAGTATCTAAATTCATAAAGGAATAATTAACTGAATTATGAGAAGACATAGACAGTAACACAATAGAGGCAGAAGTTTCAATGTTCCTCTCTCAGGTTTGGATAAGTCTAACAGAAAGATAAAAAGAAAAACAATGTAGAATTGAAGAAATGGCTGCAGAAACTAGACCTAGATGATTTATAGTATCTTCTAAATGTGACAATTAAAGCATATACCTCTTTCTCGGCACAAGATGGAATGTTTACAAAACTAATGATATATTAGAGTACAGATATTGCAAATGAATCTAAAAATGTGGAAATATTAAATATATACTTTACAAAGTGTAATGCAATAAAAATAGTAATAATGCATCCATGTCTACCTATCCTATGTGACTCATCCATTATCTCCCATGAATTCACCACATGGAGTTCTCCCAATGTACTGAGGGCCTCCATCTCTTTCTCCTAGCATCATGAGGGTACCATGGCACACTAAAGCTGACCATACCTCATCCTCACCACATGACCAGCCCATCTTTCTTTATTAGCATACATTTTCTTGATGACATATTTTACTCCTGTTCTCAAAAGTAGAAGCCATAAGCAAAAATCTAATGTTGAAGAAACATGTCAACTCATTATTCTTAGGCCAGTTTACACTGAGAAAATTCTGAGAAACTTAGTGTTACAGAATACATTTACATTTAAGTATATAGATTTCAGTTTAAGAACTCAAAGGAAAATAATTTAGTCATAAATTTAAATCTACCTGATAAAAGAAAGTTTTTTCTTTTAGATTTGTATATATGTATATATGTATACATACATATATGCGCCTATAATTTTAGTGGTAATCATAAGACTGCAGTTAGAATATTGGCCTTGGAATCAGGAACAACTGGGCTCAAGTTTCATTTCACACAAGATGGCTATGTGACCCTTGTAAATGTGCTTGACCTCTCAGTGTCCTGGGTAACTCTCTAAGAATATAGAATACTTCTGACCTTCATTGGTAGAGGGAATTTTCCTGTATGAAAATTTCCTCTACCAATCAAATAACACATATATGTATATATTAATCTTAGACAGGGATGAAAGATGAAAGGTGACATAGCAGAAGAAGATATCTACCCTGTTGCCTGTATATCTTATTTCCCAGTTGCATGTAAAAACAAATTTTAACATTTGTTTTTAAAACTTTGGGTTCCAAATTCTCTCCCTTCCTCCCTGTCCACCCACCCTCATTGAGAAGGCAAGTAACTTGATACAGGTTATACATGTGTAGTCATGCAAAACACTTCCATAATAGCCATGTTGTGAAAAACTAACTGTATTTCCCTTCATCCTATCCCACTCCCCATTTATTCCATTCTTTCCTTTGACCCTGTTCCTCCTCAAAAGTGTTTGCTTCTGATTACCTGCTCCCCCAATCTGCCATCCCTTCTATCATCACTCTTCTCTTATGCCCTTCCTCCCTGTTTTCCTGTAGGGTAAGATAGATTTCCATACCCAATTGAATGTGTATGTTATTCCCTTCTTAAGCCAAATCCAAAGAGAGTAAGATTCATTCATTCCCTCTCACCCCCCTCCCCTTCCCCTTCATGGTAAAAGCTTTTTCTTCCCTCTTTTATGTGGGATAATTTACCCATGGAACTACCTTTCCCTTTCTCCTTCTCCCTGTATAATCCTTCATATTCAACTCACCTGTGCTTTCTCTCTCTCTCTCTCTCTCTCTCTCTCTCTTCCTCTCTATATTCCCTCCTACTGCCCTAATACTGAGAAAGATCTCATGAGTTACAAATATCTTCTTTCTATGTAGGAATGTAAACAGTTCAACTTTAATAAGTCCCTTATGATTTCTCTTTCTTGTTTACCTTTTCTTGCTTCTCTTGAGTCTTATATTTGAAAGTTGAATTTTCTATTCAGCTCTGGTCTTTTCATCAAGAATGCTTGAAAGTCCTCTATTTCACTGAATGTCTATTTTTTTCTCCTGAAGGATTATACTCAGTTTTGCTGGGTGGGTGATTCTTGGTTGTAATTTTAATGTTTTTGACCTCCATAATATCATATTCCAATCCCTCCTGTCCTTTAATGTAGAAGTTGCTAAATCTTGTGTTATCCTTATTGTATTTCCAAAATATTTGCATTGTTTCTTTTTGGTTGCTTGCAATATTTTCTCCTTGACCTGGGAACTCTAGAATTTGGCTATATATTCCTAGAAGTTTTATTTTGGGTATCTCTTTCAGGAGGTGATTAGCAGATTCTTTCAATTTCTATTTTACCCTCTGGTTCCAGAATATTAGGGCAGTTTTCCTTTATAATTTCTTGAAAAATGATGTCTAGGCTCTTTTTTTTGATCATGGCTTTCAGGTAGTCCAATAATTTTCAAGTTATCTCTCCTGGATCTATTTTCCAGGTCAGTTGTTTTTTTCCAATGAGATATTTCACATTGTCTTCTATTTTTTTCATTCTTTTGGTTTTGTTATATAATGTCTTGATTTCTCATAAAGTCATTAGCTTCCATTTGCTCCATTCTAATTTTTAAGGAAGTATTTTCTTCAGTGAGCTTTTGGACTTACCTTTCCATTTGGCCAATTCTGCTTTTTAAGGCATTTTTCTCCTCAGTCTTTTGGACCTCTTTTGCCATTTGGGTTAGGCTATTTTTTAAGGTGTTATTTTCTTCAGTATTTTTGGGGGCCTCCTTTAGCAAGCTATTCACTTGTTTTTCATGATTTTCTTTTCTCACTCATTTCTCTTCCCAGTTTTTCCTCTACTTCTCTTATTTTCTTCTCCAAATCCTTTTTGAGCTCTTCCATGGCCTGGGACTGATTCATATTTTTCTTGGAGGCTTTGGATGCAGGAGATTTTACTTTGTTGTTGTTGACTTTCTTCTGGTTGTATGTTTTGATCTTTTTTGGCACCAAAGTAAGATTCTATGGTCTGATTTTTTTGTTCTGTTTGCTCATGTTCCCAGCCAATTACTTGACCATTAAACTCTTTTTTAAGGTAGGGGTCTGCTTCCAGTGTGGAGAATATACTGTCTAAGCTTCAGGGGTTTTGTGCAGCTGTTTTCAGAGATACTTCTAGGGACCTATAAATTTTCAGTTCTTCCAAGGTGGTATGATCAAAGGCAAGATGTTTACTCCTCTCCTGGCCTGTGCTCTGGTCTATGAGTGACCACAAGTACTCTTTTCTACCTTGGAACTGTGAGGAGGATTCCCTCTCCAGTGCCACCACAAGCTCCACCATGCCAGTGGTCCTCCTTTCCCTGGGACCACCACCCAAGAAAGCAACTCAGATCCAAGCATATATGACACTGAAACCCAAAGATCTTAATTTTAATCTTCTAAAAAGTGTTGTTATTTGAGTAAGAAAAAAATGTTCTATGCAATTAATATATTGTGCATAAATACAACCTAGAAGCAAAAAGAATGAATTCAAATTGTAAAGAGTACTAGTGACTTTCTTCTGTAAGTGGCGGCATATAGCAAATATTAGGCATACAGTGGACATTCAGAACCTGTTTGTAAACACATAGCACATTCCTAATATTCAGCAATGGATATATTTCTTAGCAGTATTTCATTGTGAACAGCATATAGGTTATGAGAAAACAAAGTAGCCTTAAAAACTTATAGACTTTTTCACTAAACAAAAAAGTAATTTTGGAAATACGAATGGCAATCCTAGAAAAATCATTAGAAGAAAATCCCAATATAAAAATAAGAAAATGAAACAAAACTATATATGCTTAAAACACAACAACAACAACAACAACAACAACTACTACTACTACTACTCCCTATGGGAAAAATAATTCAAACAAAATTGGAAAATAGAAATAATTAAATACCCTTCTGAGGCAAAATTGCCAAAGAAAATATATGAAACTAATAACAAAATGCTAGGTGGTGGGGTGGAAGAGCAACAACAGATTCTATAATTGTTCTGTTGGAAAATAATTACATTATTCTTTGGCCTAGTATATTTTGGTGTAATCACTAAGATAATCTAGTCATCTAGAGGGGGGAAAAGGAGCCTGATAAGTGACTAGCTCAAATTTCAAAATATAACCAAAGTACCAAGGCTAAAATATAAAATTAGTAGGAGAAATCAAAGATAAGTAAAGAAAAAATAATAAGCCCAAGTATGAGCCCTCACAAGTAATGGAGTAGGATGTGCTCTACAGGCAAAGACGGATTGCTGTGCCTTAGAAGGTGGTTACAGTCACAAAACATATTTGCATCAAACTACCCATTAAAATGTAATTTGATTCTACCTGCCTATAAAGAATAAATGTTCTCATGTTTTATATGTTTATGCATATAACTATATGAATATTATGTATATACCTAATAATGCATAGTTATTCTCATTTTATATTTGTGAAAACACTGTATCTTAAAAGGCCAGCTTACAGAGAGGAGAGGCACTGGTATCTTATATTTTTATAAGATAATATAACTGGAAGAGTCAGATAAAGCAGAAGCCTGCCTCTGACATATACTTGCTCAGTGACCCTGGGCATTAAGACATTTAAAAAAATGATTATCACATACTTCATTTTGAGGATTATAGCATCATTTATATATGGCTCATACTTTTTTTTTTGTCTGGACCTATGATTACTAGGGGAGTCTTCTTCTGTTTTCTACCAAATATTATTCTACCAAATATACAACTCTTCTGCAAGTTCTACAATAATATTAGAGAG
Organism: Vombatus ursinus; assembly: GCF_900497805.2. NCBI lineage: Eukaryota > Metazoa > Chordata > Mammalia > Diprotodontia > Vombatidae > Vombatus > Vombatus ursinus. The sequence continues at coordinate 4,932,609 of NW_020954557.1, forward strand.
CTGCCTTGGCAATGAGAAGTTAAGTGACTTATCTTAGGTCACAGAACCATTATGTGTCTGTGTCACGACTTGAACCCAGGTTTTTCTCACTCTGAGATGAGTTCCCTATTCACTATGCCATATTACTACTCACATACCCCCACACCAAATGAAAAGTGAAATAAAAAGCCCCATAGGTTTTTCAATGCAGATGGACTGAGGATCCACTGAAACTAAAATGTGCTTCCTCAACAAATATTATACTGAAAACTTATTGTGATACTAAATGAGATCAGATCCCTAGTCCACTTTATAAAACATTTTAATTAATTACTTTGTTAATTAATTGATGTGATTCCCTTAGTATGTGCATTATACCACCAATTAAAAGGTATGCAGCTGGCCCTGTGGATATACACTGTACATTATGACATTTTAGTGGTGAAAGCAGAATATAATTATAGTGTTAACCACTAAAAAATGAAGGGCTCCCATTTGGCAAGAGCTGAAATTTTCCAGCTTCCCATTAATCTCAATGAGTTTTCTGCTCTTTTTAACTTGCCATGTGGGTGCTTTACTGTTTAAAGGTGCTAGTCAATAGTCTCTGGTTCCTAGGTTTCTGAGTTAGTTAAGACAGGACTGTTGATGTTATTCCTCTGAGACATAGTAAGGTTAAGAGGACTTTGGGCAAGAAATAGTACAATAAAGTATACAATAAATCTCTCCATTATGTTTTCTTGAGTGACTGGATTACTGTCCTTTACCTTCATCTGATGAAATGGAAATCTGGGAGTTAGCAAGGGCTCAGCCACACAGTGCAGATCTAGTGTAAAAGGGCCCAACCCACTGGAGCCCTCAATAAAGGTTATTTCCATTTCCAAGGTATAAGAATTGATGTCAGGGCTAATGTAGGGCACAGTGAAAGAAATGAACCACTCAGCATCTTAACTGGTTACACTGGATATACCAGCAACAGAGATGTTACCAGCAGCCTAACCCAGGAATCTGGCCTTAAAGAAATCTATTTGCTGTTAAAACAAGGTCTCTTAGCTACTTTGACGCATGTCCATCTGCCAGCATGGGACTGTGCCAGCTCACAAAATGGTCTGCTATTTTCAGTAAGGCAAGTGCCAGAACAGCACATGGTTTAGACTGGCAGATTGAATAATGCTGCAAGTATCCACTGTAATAATAATGCCATTTGCCCAATGTGTTTGATCTTTAGAACACTTGTCACACATTCACTAATTCTCTAAGAATTCCCTTGAGAGAGGTGAAGTGGCATGATGCCCATTTCATTGAAAATGGACCTATAGCATAAGAGGAAGTAACTTGACCATGGTCATAGATCAGGAACAAATGGGACGATGGGATTTGGGTCTGTTAGACTTACATTCTACTACCTCACTATGATATTGTTATTTACCTGAGATTTTGGGCTGTGTCTAATGTAAATGAGTGTGTTTAGCTGTTAAAACAGTGCTATAGGAATTTAGTGAAATGCTAGCCAGTAATAGCAAAGATAAACCTATCAAATGGCAAAAAAAATGTGTCACTAGATCACAATAATGTACACTGAAAGGTAGTGATTATTTCAGTCTTACTGTTTGAACTCAGTAATCTCTCTCATATACTTTAAAGTATGACAAAACCTAACGATGCTATAATTGGTTTTCAATATGTGCATTTAAAACCTAATACACCAATATTATATTTTTCTCCTGACTGGCTACTTTCTATCTCACTAGGACTCTGCAGAAGTACCTTCAAAAATAAAGGCCATGTTACTAAAAAAAATTTCTTCTATCGTTCCACCTAGGGTATATTGCCCGGTATAAACTCCCAGCTTTTTGTATGCCTTTGAAAAACACTAGGTAGACATGACATAGACAACAGATTTAGGATTATTTATGATCTGTTTCTATACAAATTCATCTCAAAGAATACAAATAAAGCAGATTATTTGTAAAGTTACCATAATTGTCAATTTTCCCACTATAAGTTAGAATATAGCTTTTTCTGCCCTGATTTTTTTTCTTTTTTCCCTGTTTCTTGTAGTCAAAACAGATTATGAAATACCAAGCAAAAAGTTGCTATAATTAATTAGGTGGGGCCTCATCCACATCTGTGATTTTTTTGGGTGTAGGGCATTCCCATTATGGAAACACCTTTCTCTGACGCAGGTAGACAATTCAGTAACCAATCTGTGAAACTGAATTAAGAGAATGCATGAATTATGGAGAGATTAAATGACTTGTCTGTGATTATATAGATCATATGTGTCTGAGATAGAACTTGAATTCAGATCTTTCTGACTCTAAGGCTGGCTCTCTCTCAATCTGCTATATCATGTTGCCTCTTAGCCAAAGTATAAGAGTTTTCATAATTATGTTAGGTAAGGGATTTCTGAGCAATTACAATTTTCAACTAAAATAAGAGATATTCCAATTTTATATATTTAGACATAATAGTCTCCATCTTTTAGTCCAGGTGAAGTGATCTTCCTTATTGTGTTGTCTCCTTTGTTTTGCATGGTAGTTACATTTTAGAATTACTCTTAGTTCAACCATAACTGTTTCTTATGGAAACTTCTTGAGAATTGCATACTCTGAATGTATAGAAGAGGAAAAACATATATACATTTGTGTATATATACACATGATATATGTATATAATATATATATAAATAATATAAAATATATATGTACAAACATATGTATACATATATACATACAGTTACATGTAGCTCAATACTATGTAGACACATGCATACATGTAGAATGAACTGAAAATATAAAATCTTATAAAATTTAATAAATATCATAGCTTAGGTTTATTCTCTCTTTGAAAAGTTTGATCACATTCTTCTTCTTTCTTTTTTTTTTTTCCACTTACACAGCTTCACTTTTGATATCTTCTGGCTGACTACTGAACCATACTATAGATTCTGCCCTGTTTATGTTGCTAAACCTTCCCATAGATCATAGTGACAATCTAGGCCAGAGTATGTCAGCAAGATAGGGTAGAAGGCCTGAGAGACAAGAGATAGGTGGGTTCCTTGAAGATGACAAGAAGAAGCTTGGATTTGCTGTGGGAGGCAAGAGGCCGCTAGTCAAAGGATTTCGAAGGGAATGGACTGGTCTGAACAACAAGAGGCAGGGAAATGTTAAGCTATCAAAAGCTTCCCAAAATAAAAGGGACATGGAGAGAAAACAAGATTTTATGTTTCCTAACCCTGCTATCTAACTGCGAGTCACACAAAAGAAATGGGACAGATAAAACTGCCATTTATCAGGAATGGAGTAGATACACCCTTAACCTGATGACTCTATGGGCCAACTACAAGGAAGCAACTCGCTTGTTGTGGGAGGCCAGTTCAACATCTACACGAGGGGATAAGGCCTGAACAAAGAAAATAGATGTGAATCCGAGCACCTGAGGCAGAAGCCTAATGGGATAGGATGACAATCTCCCTGTTCCATTGAGCTAAAGAGGATTTTCCATTAATCTCCAGCCAGGCACTGTATTTCTTCACGGTCAATGTACTACCTTGAAGGCTACAAGTTATGTTGCTTGATATGGTAACTCATGATTTTTGAGTGCCTCCAATAGAGGTTATAGTTTATCTGCTTTATAATTGGGTTGGCTATTTACTTTGAGTCAAGTTAGGAAAACCATGCTCAGTCTTATTTTGTATGCTGTGTACTTCACTGGTTGCGTGAATTTGAAGAGCTGCAACTTTTCTGGTGTTTCTGCAATTTTAAATTTAGGGAGGTAGTGTAATATGATGAAAAAAACATGGAGTTTGGCCCTCAGATCATAACCTGTCTCTTCCACTTATGGCAAGTCACCTCACCTCTCTGGGTCTGCTTCTCAATAACAAAATTAAAGGCAGTAGACTAGTTTATCTCTAAGGTCCCTTCAAGGTCTTAATTCATGATACTATGGCCTTAAGATGTCAAGAAATCTAAAGTAGGTGTCCTACTCTACTACAACTGAGGATTACTAAGAAACTTTTTTTTAAGGAAAGCATAATAAAAATAATGCCCTATTTATTAAGTTGACAGATTATTTCAGATTTTATATCTTAACTTCTGCATGTTATGAGATGAATATAAATAGGTAAGGCTAACGCATACACACAGAATCCAAAGAGCCTGAGATAAACCACAATAACTAACTTTATTATGGACAGTTCAATTACACCAACAGCTATTTGACTATCATATAGTCATTAATGTTTATGAAATGGCCACTAAACAAGGTTACAAGTGGGGCTGAGAAGGGGGAAGGGTATGTATCTTTTGTACCATTAAAAATTTACATGCCATTAAATATCTTACATCTCCCAGGAGAGAGAGGGGGAAATCATATGAAAATGATTGAAGCATAGACAAAGTAAAGTATAGACAAGTGTGTAGTTCAGAGGAAAGAGTTCAGGATTTGGAATAAAAAAAATCTGAACTTGAGTCCTGGCTCTAATCTTTATTGACTATATGACTTGAGTAAATAATTTCATCTTCTTGGGCCTTGGTTTCCACATATGCAGAATAAGGAGGTTGTGTTAGATGGCCCTTATAGCTCAGAATTTATGATCCTATCATCCTGTGATCAAGACATTGAACACAAGGGATTTCCAATGTACTTAGAGAAGTAACAAGGCTTAAATGAGAATATTCTCATGGTAAGGTTTCCTGTGGTGGATCGCTCCAACCAGTAGTTGAGGTAGAGCAGTGGTACCCTGCTACTTTCCAAATTCTCTTTCCCACACCACATCAAAGAAGTATGAAGTGAGAGCATACAGTCAGGACTGCTGGTAGAGAACAAGAAATAGTATAATTCTCCTTGGATTCACGGAATGCATTGTTTCCATCAATTCTGTCAATTTCTTCCCTTTTTCTTGAATTCTGGTACCTCAAAATACAATTAAACTAGGAGAATAAACCAAAGTCTGACCCAGGTGGTAGGAGAAAATATAAGTGTTGAAATAATACAATGATGAGACAAGGTGCACAGTAGGGTTGACCCAAAGTCATTTTGCTTGAGTGTCCAAATAACCTGAGGAGTGGGGTGTTCATTCTAGAGAATTCAAAACCCCAATCTTGAGGCTGGTAAAAAGCTATTGAATAAACTAGAGCAGCTATCCCTATTGACATTGCTTACTCCCTTATTAGTGATTTTTTTCTACTTTGAAAGAAGACCTGGATTGAAAGTGCTAAAAAATATTACAGAATGACTACACACATAAAACCTATATCAAACTTCTTGCCTTCACAGTGGGCAGGGGGTGTGGGTTGGAGAGAGAGGAAGAAAGAGAATTTGGAACTCAAAGTTTTAAAAATGAATATTAAAAATTGCTTTTACATGCAACTGGGGAAATTTTTAAAAATAAATAAATACTAAAAAATATTGCAGAGAAGGCAGTTTATTTACTGATACAAACTTCTGAGGTGACCACAATAACAGCAGAATTAAGAGATCTGTAAGATATTTCTCCATTATTGTTATCATTATATTATCTTTATAGTTCTTTTAATCTTGCACACAATCTGTAATTCTTCAAAAATTAATGCTTTATAATAATCCCTGTAAATGAACAGAGTTATATAAAAATACAATGATTAAACTGTAAATAGGCTGCTAAACTGTGAATTGGAAAAGACTGTAAAACATGTTTCAAGGGAAAATTTAAATAAAAGACAATGGAATAAGTGTTATATATTTTATGCAATCTTTGACATTCTTTTCCATTCAACTAGTCAGTATTTTTTTAAAAAAAGTTTAAAACAGGAAAATGGATAGAAAAGAATAATGTGCAAGTCAAACTTAAATAATCAGGGAAACTTCAGTCAAGCAAGAAACATTGATTATAACAGAAGTACTTGAAATTACATGAGAAACAGCTATGACAATTGGCAGATTATGATTCAAGTACCTGTAAATTCTTATGACACCAAAATGTTTTTAAAAAATGTAAGAGGAGAGAATCCATATGCTTGCCAGTTTCAAGTAAAATAATAAAATTCTGCTTCTTATAATCTACCTTAGCAATAATTTTGCAGTATGTTCAGTTTAAGTCAAAGCATTTTAAAGTATCACTGGAATAGTTACCGATAGAGAACCAGAGTAAAAGAAAAGGAAGAAAAAAAATCTTGAAAAAAGCACTAAGAGAAATATAGCAGGATACTGGCCTACTGATAACTGCCTCGTACACATGCCATTTGCTACACAACAAAAAAATAGTAGTCCACTGTGCCCCAAGTCATCATTTATTCTGCTGCACTAGATTTATTTTTTTTTCTTTTATTTTTGTAAAGCTCTGATAGTGTAAGACCATCTTTTGGGAGTTGAAACCACATATAATCACTTGCATTTTAGTTTAGTAATCTGGTTAGCATTCTTTTTTAAGAGGTAAGCATTTGCAATTAGTTTCAGGAAGGAGCATGAGAATCTGACTGCTCTGCAGTAGGAAGCAAGAGAAGGCCACTTTTCTAGAGTCTGCTATTTATCTTAAAAAAAAAAAAACACTAAAGTTTGACTGACACTAATTTCCTGAACAAGATACCCTAGAAACTCCAGTTTATCTCATAAAATCATAACAGACAGGGTTTGTGATGTCCCCTCTGCAAGATTCTTTATTCTGTCAGTTTATAGCATTTGAAATGACGGAAAGGGATGCGTTCCTTTCATATGCCAGCTAGGAGAACAGAACCTGTCACCAAGAGTGTAATGCGCTGTGTATTATCACTCTGACTGATCCAGAGGCCCAGAGACTGTCATCTTTTTAGACTGTACAAGTCAACACAAATAAAACTGAGGAGGCAAATGATAATGTCTGAGATAGAGCGAGGCTCATTCTGGCCATTACTTTTTATTCAAACCTTAGAGATGACATGATGTGAAAAATGAGCCTGTGTCTAGTTCAGTGCCCATTAGTGTGTGAGCACATTATCTTCCACTTTTCACATTGAATTTCCCTGTACATACTATGGCAGTTAGAGCTCCTCAGCTCATCAGCTGTAGACAATTTTGACTACTTTTTTTTCTCCTACCCTCACTCTCCTCCCAATTTATAGCAAACATTACCTCTATAGTGACTTATTACAAATAATTTCAGTTACCCTTTTAAAACAAAATTTTAGGCATAATGTTTCCCTAAACTTTTTAAAGGATACTCCCCATGGCCCCTGCCTCCCATGGTAGAGGCAGTGTAGACAGCTCCAAACCAGTTATTTTGGATTAAAACTTCACTTCCTTCTATGCAGCCTCATTGTACTTGGCTTCAATTCTCTTATGGGATTCATGATACTGGGTTCCATACTGAAATTATCTGGGCATTTGCCTTATCACCTTCTATCCATCCTGCCTCTGACCAAACTATAGCTTCCTGAGGGCAGGATTTGTATCATGCATCTTTTTACACTCCTCAGGGCTTAGCTAGCAGCACATCTTTATAGAAAAGTTCTTAACAACTACTACTACACTGAATTTTAAAACTTAGGTTCTAGTGTTCATGAATTTGCTTTCCATTATGAATACTTATGTATTACAGACAAAAAACAATGATCAATATTAGCAATATCCTTTCAAGGTTAAATAATATACCTCTGCTTCCAATTGCCAGCCAATAAGCTGTTTTTCACAGAATGTGCATTGTAGTGGGTTTGCTATCAATATTTTTTTAATGGATTATCTGCTCTGTTAAAACAAAATATATCAACAAATTTAAAAATATGTGCCTCATTTCAACTAAGCAAACTATATTCTTAGTTCAGCAGTGTTGCCCTATCCTTTCCATTCTGTAATACTTTAAACACCCTTCTACAACTAGAGTTCTCAGTTATTCACTTTTATAAAATGAAATGAGTGGTGTGATTTTGTGACATGTAAAGGATGCAGAAGTGTTTGTTTTCTGTAGTAATTGATTACCTAAGAAACTCAGAATAGATGGTTTTACACTTTTGGCAGCTGTGAGGACCCTCACACAGATTCCATAGCCATAAAATAAACATCTTTGTGCCTGCTGATGTGGAGAAATCAATTAATTTCTCATATCATTCTTTAAGTGTCACATTATTTTGGCCAGGAATGGTGAATTGCACTATGAAAATCTGTTTTTCAACAACTCTATTGGAGAGAAAAACTGACAGACCTCAGAGAGTACATTTGCTGCCTTGAAAAAATAACAGAAGGGAAACCACCTCTTAAACATGAATGATTTTCCTGAAGTGATCTTGGCGTGGTCACTAATACCATCAATAACTAATTCCTATTTTTCTCCTGTAGTACCTTTAATTACTCCCCCCCAACTACCAAAAATATTTTTCAATTTCTTTGGAGGCAGAATTAAGCATATTTTTTTAAAAAGTTCTCTTAGGAGCATAATGCTAAGTTTTGGGGTGCTTTGGTCCATTGGTTTAATTATAATGTATTTAATTGAAACTTCGTAAAAAAACAAAGACTTTGTTTTTTGACATAAAATTGTAAACTGAAAGATTTTAATTAGTGTTTTAAATATATATACACAAATATGCATATAAATATACATATATATTACTGTTATGCCATATTTGACTTCACTATCACTCTATCAGTTACAGTTGCCTTTATGTTGAATAAAAAACAAACAAATAGTACTTTGTAGCCATAGAAAAAGAGTAAACAAACTTGAGTAAACAAAAGAAGTGGGTGTTCAGATGGTAAATTTGGGCATGGATCCAGTAAGAGGACAGGAATGGTGTTGATTATGGAAAGCCCATTTATGAGCATTAAGATGATTGTGTGATCAGCTTTATTTTGTATTATATTTGGTAAGCCATTCCTCCTCAAAATGTAATATTGTTCAGAATCCATGATTTCTTACATCTGAAAATGGTTTACAATGTTTTCAGTTTCCCTTTGAAATGTCAATGATAGGCATTACTGTCTGTAGAGAAGTTAAATGGTACCACATTGGAGGAATGGAAGAGGAAGAATATTTATTTTAACTTCATCTCCCATTTTCTTCTGCATGAATTATCATCCTGTTATTTCTGGTGAAAATAATGCTCTGGATATATAAAATTGTGTGCACTGTCTGAGAGAGATACTAACCTTACCCTCATGACTTGCTACTGAATACTGTGACTATTTTGGTGAAGTATTAGAATACAACCAGTAACATATCTCTGTAGATGTATGTGTTAAGCTTTCATTTAGAAAAAAAAGTATCTAAGCATTCTGAATAATGACATCATTCAGGATAATCAAAAGCATATGTTAAATCAAGATGTAACATGCCATGTTAAGGTGTGATAAAACAAACCTTTGTAACCCTGATATTTTATGAGTTGACTATTCTAAGGATTCACCTCCAACTATGGATACATTTAATTTATACCTATCTGAAAGTAACTTGAAAACACTTGTACTAACTAGTTAAACTAGTGAACTTCTCAGCCCCTGGAAACTTTGGAGTTTGTCACCTTTTACTCCTCCATGAGTTCAATAAAGACCCAACAAAGAGAGCTGAGTAACTATGTACTGTTTTAATTAAGTGTATATTGACAAGAAAAAGCATTTTAAAACTTTAACATCTATTTCTTAGTCATTAATGACTGTATATTAGGTGGAATGAGTTAGTTACCTCTCTATCCTTCCTGACATGATGCTGAAGACTACTAGAGCCCTTGAAGTAAAGGTGTTTATGATGACAGATTACAATAAACCTGAGTGAGCCATACAGAGACAGCACTAGAGAGGATAATACCAAATAGCAGGGACGGCTGATTCCCTGAAATGAATTGTAGTAGCAAATAATCTCTAGAATTGTGAGCCTCTTCCCAAAGCCATGCATCTGGAATACAAACAGTACAAACAGCAACACTTTTATCTAAGGTTGCCAGATGCCCATCATTAGGCAGGATAGTCCCGAAATTCTCAAATATCCCTTCTCAAATATCCCTTCTTACATATTTTGTCTTTCACTAGCTTTGGCTTCTGTTACTCTTCTTTCTCTCTTCTTCCTTCTTTCTTTGTTGAAATCTAATCATATTTACACACTAAATTTTCAGAATCTCTTTTCATTTTTGAGAGGCATTTCCATTTCTTCTGATCAGTCATTGAAAGTTTCTTTTATGACCCATCTCCATTTCCTAAACTGAAGTATCCCCACTCACAAGATGGAGTGGGGGCATCCTATGATGTCTCATCATTTGCTGAGTGTGTCTACATTGACTGCAGGTGTTAAAAAAAAAATCCTGCACAACACAATGAAAGGGGCTCTGGATTTAGTCCAAGAAGGCTTGAGTTTCAGTTCTAGCTTTGTCACTTCTGTGATTTTTCATAAATTCCTTCACCTCTATAAGCCTCAGTTTTCTAATCTATAGAATAAAGGAGTTGGACTAATTGATCTCTAAAGTATGTTTAATCTCTAAATCTATGATGCTTAGATGCAGCAGCCTCACTTCAAATATCCAAAACCTGAGTACTCTTACCTAAAATCAACATACCTAAAGTGATTGGCAAAAAGATTCTGAAGAAATGACACATTCTTGCAATTAGGAATATATGTTTATTCTCATTCCAAGAATTTCATGTAACTGGGGTGGAGTGGGGGTGGTTATATCTTCAAGGACTTTAAACCTGGCAAGAGGGTGGCAGTAGAAGAAGGGGTCACCTATTCTAAAAGGTTTAATTGCTTGGGAAGAGTCTTTCTATTAAAGGCATTTATATTGCTGAAAGGAAACCTCCCTTGGGGGCATATTCTTTGAAATTGTTGCTAGCACTGTCTTTCTCTAAAGGTTTTTACTTCATTAAAGGAAATCCTGTTGGATTTTAAAGATTCTCAAATTTCAAATGAGCTTTTTATTTTGAAGAGTTTTCTACCACAAATATAAGTCATCTTGCCAGGGGATTCATGCTTGTTAGAAGGGGAGGGCCAACAAATTTGTGACTCTCAAGTCTACAGTATTATTCAGGCACAGACGATCTGTAATGAATCCTAATTAGGTTTATGCAGGTAGTTCAAAATCCACTGGAAATGTATTATCATCCTAGTAAATTGTCATTTTATTATTCTTTCAGTGTCCACTGGGGAGGCAGAGTTGAATGGTAGGTATCTAGTCCTCCAACTAACTCGAACAAAAGAAGAAATGCTCCAAAATAATGGGAAGAAAATGACACAATGACTGCAAATTTGAACCCTAGAGGCTTCTGATGTTATTTACATTCTATTGCTGGTTGATGCAGAGCCAGGGGAATTGTCATTTTATGGAATAGCTAGAGTGCTGGGGAAGTGGAAATTCATGTAGAATGAACATAAGTGATGAGCGACAAAGAATCATAATGTGGGTGTATCATGTTAAATGACTAAATTGAATGATACTATGATGATAATGCTACGATGATGAGATCATAGAGTTAGAGCTGGAATGAATCTCAGAGCTATTTTTCTGTACCACTCATTTCACCTTTGTTCACACACTGTACCATAGTGTCTTAATTCTGTACATGTATATTTCTTTACTGAAGATGTTCTCAACTCTCCAAGTGTTTGGTTCTTATTGTTTCTCATACAGCACCTCTCAGAACAATGCTGGACACATGCTGGATACTGCTCAATAACCTGAAAGGCAATATAGTGTAATGAAAAAAAACAACAACCCAAATTTAGGGAAGTTGTCTAGAATATTAGACTTGTAAGTTTATTCTTCATCTTTTAGGCAACAGGGAGCTGTTAATAGATTTTTATGGAAAATGAGAAATCAGAGTGGAAGTATGAAAGTCATGGCAAATAAGAGCAGGGGACAAGAAATGGTATAGGAAAGAGAGGAAGAGTGAAGAGTGGGAAGAGGTAGTATCAGAGAATTTTGTACCTATACAGAAAAAAGACAACAATTGGAGCATCACTCCAACTCTGCTTTACATCTCATGCCCAAAGAACTAGGTAGACAGTATAGTATTAGAATATTTAGAATAGAGAAGAATCTTAAATATCATCTAGCTCAGCCTGCTTTTTTTTTTTACAAACAAAGAAATTGAGGCATATAGAGGTGAAATAACTTGCCCAAGGTTACATGGGACAGTGGAAGAGCTGGGATTCAAATATAGGTTTTCTGACTGATGATATAATGTTCTATTACACCATACTTCCAAAGTGTTCATTCTAAAGAAAAGTAGAACATGAAATATTGAGTCATTGAAGGCAAGAGTTATTTTGAACTTTCTCTCATCAGCTTAAACCCAGATAAAGTTGACTATTTTTAAAAATATTCACTGCAAATAATGACATGTATGTACATATGTATGTGCATACATATTCATAGACATATTCACACACATATAGGTATATGTTAATACATATGTTTTACTCCTGAGTCCTTAAAAGTGAAACTTTCAAAAAATTTTAAGATAGTGTCTTCATTAACCCCGCTTTGACTTTTTGGTTGTTTTATGCACTGAAGTCTCCTTGAATTTATTCACCCAGGTGTTTAATAGCTCACATTTACTACATAGCTCATTTGAGATTTCAAAATACATTATTTATATTATTGCATTTGATCCTTACAACAACCCTTTAAAGATAGTGTTTTGCACATAGTAGACACCTAAACCTCTATTAAATTAAATTGAATCTGGACCCAGTGTAGGTAGTCTTATTACTTTTGTAGTTCAAACTCTGGACTTTCTCTTCCAACATTCACTCTGAGTAGAAAATTGGGTCCCAAGATGAAAACTATTACTTTTGGCCTCAGGATTCTTGGGCTAATCCTGAGTGGTTTGAGTTACTAATATTATTGCTTATAAGCATCCCACAATATACTCTCTCCCTGATTGATTATCAGTTGATATAAATTAGCCAGCCATAATTACTTAGCTTTTAGCAATGGTTCTCTATCAAGGTAGTGGTAGTATAAGAACAGTTGGTATGAAACATTCCCTCAAAAGTCTGAGAAATAGAACGTTCCTGAGTACAGGCCAGGATCCAGTAGAACTCTCCCAACATTTTCACCCACAAAAATAATGCATCAAATCAAATTTGTAATGGCAGAGCCAATAAAAATTCAGAGGGACACATTTTTCAAGCCTAAGACAGCTTAGGAGGTCTGCAGAAGTCTATAACCCGGGTTGGTGCAAGCTGGAGCATGGCAGGAGCATGTGGTAAGTGGTGAGCCTTGGGGGTGGCTGGGACAGTAGCAGCAGAAGCAACTTTGGGAGCTCTCAGCCCAGAAACGATGGGATGGTGGGGTACAGTTGGACAATTGGTCAGAAAGACATTACAGGGTACTCTGCTGGTAGTGGGTGCAGCTGTTGCTAATTGGCAACTCTATTGTCCATAAGCAGTTCTGGATCACAGTTCCAGGAAGGAGGGGAGTGCTTTCATAGGTCAAAAGGGACCAGGAGCCCTAAAGAAAATAATACCTGAATTGGCTTAATGATAACAGAGGCCCAAAAATTCACTGAGAAAAAAAAAAGAACTTTAAAAGTAGAATAGGCCAGGGGAAGATGGTGGAATAGGTCAGAAAATTCCAAGCTCTCAAGATTCCTCCCCCACATACACATAAAATAGCCCCTCAGGGTGAACAAAATGTAGGTAAAAATAAATAATAGGGGCACAATAGCAGTCCTCTTGGGACAATCCAAGAAGATTGGAAGGAAAATCTCACTACAGGTTTGGTCTGTGGAGAGTAAACACATCCAGGCTAGTGTCTGCTTAAAAAACAAGCAACAAGCCCTGGGGTTAGCTGCCTGGGCCCCAGCCACAGGACCTTTTATCCCCAGGACAGTGAGAGGAGTTGGGCATCTGAGCTGGGAAAATTTAGGGAATATCTGTTGACAAGGAACACCAGACCCAGCTGTTCTGTTGAGAGTGGTGGGATGAGAAGGAACTAGCATACTCAGGTGAGTGCAGGAACAGTGGGTTAGGGACGCCACTGGCTGTGAGCCCTTACAGAAAGTCAGAGGTCTTGGTTTGAGTTTAAGGTGAGAAGGGAGAACTGAAGAGGGTCTGAGGCCAGAGGCGTCTCTCCCCATATCCCAGTACCATAGGTGATTTAAAAAACTAAGCTACTACAAATAAAAAAATGCACAGGCAAAAGAGAAAGAATCCGATCATAGAGAGTTACTATGGGAACGGAGAAAACTGGGGTTCATTTTCAGAGGAGGATATTGAAGCAAAGAAACCTTCTTCTATACCAAAAAGTAACATTGAATGGTCATGTGCACAAAAAGAATTTATAGGACTTAAAAAAAAAAACTTTAAAAATCAAATGAGAGAGATTGAGGAAAAACTAAAAAAAACAAAAACAAATAACAATAAGAAAAAAAAACAAGAAGATTATGAATTAAAGAAAGCCAACCAATTAGAAAAGGAGATACAGAATCTTAAGGAAGAAAATGACTCCTTGAAAAAAATCAGGATTAGGCAAGGGGAAGCCAGTGAAATTGCAAGAGATCAAGAAATAATAAAACAAAATATAAAGAATGAAAAATAGATGTGAATGTAAACCATCTCTTAAGAAAAAACAATTGATCTGGAGAATAGATCAAGAAGAGAAAACATAAGGATAATTGGACAACCTGAAAGCTATGATCAAAAAAAGAATCTTGATACAATAATACAAGAAATAATTAAAGAAAATTATCCTGAAGCATTAGAACAAGGGTGGGGGGAGTAGAAATAGAAAAAACCCATCAATTACCATTTGAAAGAATTCCTATGAAGAAAACTCATAGGAATATTATAGTCAAATTTCAAAACCTCCAGTTCAAGGATAAAATATTAAAAGTAACAAGAAAAAAATTTAAATATGATGGTGCTACAATTAGAATCACACAGGACCTGACAGCGGAGACCATAAAGGACCACAGGTCTTGGAACACTACATATTGAAGATTAAAATAACTGGGATTCTGGCTGAAAATATCATACCCAGCAAATTTTAGCATAATCCTGAGTGAAAAAAACATTGGACATTTGATCAACAGTCGGACTTTAAGGACTTTGTTTAAAAAAAAATAAAGAACCTGAATTTAGAAAATTTGACATACAAGAGCCAAAAGAAACATAAGGTACATACCAAAGACTGATTACAAGGGATTCAATAAGGACAGACCATTTACCTTTTATGTATGTAAAAGGTAAAACATATGTATAAGATTGTTGTCAGCAATTGGGTAGTTTGTAAGAAAGCTTGGGGGTAGACCTGAGTATGATGTGATTTCAAAATGTAAAACCATCTAAGAACAGTTAAAAAGAGTAACCATCTTATAGAAATGAAATGGGAGAGGAAAACCTGACACAGAGGAATTAGATGGGGGAGGAAGGTTCTGGTAACCTACTTTCATCAAGAATTGAGGGAACAATACATATATATCTAGAAGAGTATAAAAGTCTTCTAAATTCAGAAGAAATAAAACAGAAAATAAATAAATAAATAAATAAAAGAGGATAGGGATGTGGGAGAGGATAAGGGAGGACTCATTAAAGGGGAGGGTGACAGAATAGGTTAAAGGGGATATAGAAGGGCATTTAGATTTTTGGGAATTGGAGGACATGTGAGGGATCCTTGGAGAGGGGAGTAGGCTAAGTAATAGGAGGGCAAGGAAGCGGGTAGGATGTAAATTACAGGAATCAGGAGGGATAAGAAATAAGAGATATGCACAAACATAAAAAAAATCATGTGTAGAATTTGTTAGAGAAAGTATATGTCTATGTATATATGTATGTGTGTATCTATCTATCTATATATCTCTATTTATCTATCTATCTTAGCTATCTAAATATAGCTGCACTTAATTGTGTTCTTCTGGAGAGGAGGAGGAAGGGGGAAAAAGAACAAAGTAAAAAGTACACAGTACAGAACAGAAGAAAATTTACAAGTAAGCAAAGAAAAGATGGACCCTCTTAACACAACATGTAGTATTTATCATACAAGTTTGTTTTTTGTTTTTTGGGTTTTTTTTTGGCTAGGCAATGGGGTTAAGTGACTTACCCAGGGTCACACAGCTAGTAAGTATTATGTGTCTGAGGCCGGATTTGAGCTCAAGTCCTCCTGAATCTAGGGCTGGTACTCTATCAACTGCACCACCTAGTTGCCCCACAAGCTTTCTTGAAATGAAAATTTATTGCTATACTTTTTGAATCTTCTCTTATGTTCTGCTGTGCACATGACATGCTTATTTTTTTCTTTTCTTACTTTGTTTCAGTATTTAAGTTTATGATATGTTTTTTTCTTTATTCTATATTTGAGTTCTGGTGTTTGAGTCTGAAATCAAAAAAAAATTAAAAGTAGAAAAAATAAAAGCATAATCGGTCAGATGGAAAGGGAGGTACAAAAATTCACTGAAGAAAAGAACTCTTTAAAAAGCAAAATTAGCCAAATGGAAAAAGTGATACAAAAAAAAGTTCACTGAAGAAAATAATTCCTTAAAAAAATTAAAATTCCCCCCAAATTTGGGAAAGTAGAAGTTAATGACTCCATAAAACTTCAAGGAACAATAAAACAAAGTCAAAAAATAAAAAAAAAATAGAAGAAAATGTGAAATATCGCATTGGAAAAACAACTGACCTGGAAAATACATTGAGGAGAAAAAAATTAAAAATTATTTAACTACCTTATAGCCATGATAAATAAAAAGCCTAAGCATCATATTTCAATAACTTATCAAGGAAAATTGACTTAATATCTTAGATCCAAAGGGTAAAATAGTAATTGAAAGAATCCACCAAACACCTCCTAAAAGAGATCCCAAAATGAAAACTCTCAGAAATATTACAGCCAAATTCCAGAGCCTCTATATTAAAGAGAAAATATTTCAAGCAGCCTGAAAGAAACAATTAAACTATCATGAAGGTATATCAGGATCACACAAAATCTAACAGCAACTGCCTTAAAGAAGCAGAGAGTTTGGAATATGATAATCCAAAGGAGGCAAAGGAGCTAGGATTACAACCAAGAATAACCTACCCAATAAAACTGAGTATAATCCTTCAGGGAAAAAAAAAAGCATATTTAATGGAATAGAGGCCTTTCAAACATTCCTGATGAAAAGACCAGAGTTGAATAAGAAATCTGACATTCAAACACAAGACTCAAGAGAAGCATGAAAAAAAAAGTCATGAAAGAGACAATAAAATTAGACTGTTTACATTTGTATGTTGGGAGATAATACATGTAACTTCTAAGAACTTTACCATTATTAGGGCAGTTAGAAGGAATCTGCATAGCCAGAGGTCACAGGTACGAATCAATCATGTTGGAATGATCTCCAAAAAAAGAAAAAAAAAAAGAATGTAGAGTTGAGGAAGAGAGATGTACTGGGAGAAGGGAGAAGGGAAAGGTAGAATGGAATACATTTTCTCACATGGAGAAGACATGCAAGGAAGAACTTTTATAGTGGAGAAGGAAATGGATGGTGGTGGCAGGCAATGCTTGAACTTCATTCTCATTGGAATTGGTTCAAAGAGGGAAGAATACACAAACAATGCGCATACACACACAATCAGGTAGGTATAGAAATCTGTTTTACTCATTAGGGAAATAAGAGATGTGGGGGAATGGGGACTAGGGGAGGCAGAGATTGGAGGCAAGACAGACTTTTGAGGATATACAGGATGAAAAAGGAGGGGAAAGGATAAATAGAGGAAAATGGGACTCGGGGAAATGTTGAGTTACTGATCATAACTGTGAATGTTAAAGGATAAGCTAACCCATAAAACCAAAACAGATAGCAGAATGGATTGGAAACCAGAATCCAACATGTGCAAAACTCTGGGAAACAATCTCTCACAAGTACGTACAAAGTCCAAGACAGAATGCAATCAAGGTTAGAGAGTGCTTGTGGTTAAGGAATGACTCACAGTGTCTGCTTTAAGTCCTTTTCTCCCTTTATGGAGTCCCCATGAAGTACTTCTGAGGTGTGTATGTAGCTCCCTGTTGGGCCCCAAGGGTTGGAGCCTTAGAATCCTGAAGCTTCACTTCTTTCTATGTGTCTAATTTGTCCCCTCTGAAACATTAGGTGGATATATTATTTGTTACTGGACCAGTCTCTAATGTGATGATTGATTGGCTGGAAGGGGGTAGCTGAGAATATGCCACTTCCTCTGGAGTAACCCAGTTGTATTTTATTAAACGGTGTTCTGATGGTTTTTAAAATTGATTTTCTTTACAATGTTGCTGTCCTTAAATAACTTGTACTCCATGTTCTACTTCTTCTGGTTCTGTTCACTTCCATATGAATTAGTTCATATTACTTGGGATTGTCTGAATTGTCTCTCCTCATTTCTTACAGTGCAATAGTATCCACATGCCATAATTTGTTCAGCCATTCCCCAATTGTGTAAGAGGAACTCTAAAATACCTCATTAAATTCTTTTCCTTTCTTTCCCCTTGTTAATCTCTCCTTCAGGATTAAGAAGTTTGTCTAACTTTTGTCTTTTCCTTCCTTGTTATTGTCCTCTCTTCCAACACCCTCCCGGTCCCCATTCATTACATTGCTGAGATTGATATGTAAGTGCTCCATTTTCCTTCCCTCCCTCCCTCCTTCCTTCTTTTCTTCTTTCCTTCCTTCTTTCCTTCTCTCTCTCTCTCTTCCTCCTTCTCCTCCTCCTCCTCCTCCTTCTTCATCTTCAACAATAAAATTTGAGGAAGGATGTGTAGGTTGAAGTTTATTATCAATGATATTTTCTCTGCCAGAATTGACATGAAACACATTATCAAATATATGTAGAACTGGAAAAAAGATGGTTCAGTCCTGTAGCTTTAATGAAGAACAACAGATTGGCACATTGAAAGTTATCTAGGTACTTACAAAATATTGAAAGTTCTTTGGGCAAATTCACCTTGTATGATTTACAGAAAGATGTGGATAAATAGTGCATGGGAAGAGAAAAGATGAATGATTGCTTTGGCAGAGAGGCTTTTTTTATCAAATAAGAAAAAAAACTATCCATGAATATAATGAAGTGGGTTTTTAAAAAAATAAATCATATTTAGAAGGCCTAGAAGGAAAGGTGTTTGGCACCTTTGGGAAACAAGCATTGATAGCAAATGCTAAGCTAGAAGAGAAAGAAACTATTCTTTTATACGGTGGTCATATGAGAAAATGATTTTGAAATAAAACTTTTTTTGTGGAGTTAGGAAGGTTGAAAACTGATAATTAAAAGTTAAAGTAACAGAAATGTGTTAGTTATGTAATTAGTAAAAGCCCTGAAGGGCTAAGAATAAACTTAGGACAATCTATATTGACAGAAAGAATTAGTCAAACACTATTAACAGTTAAGTGGGTGTTGAGTTCACATTTGGTACTTACAAGTTGTCTTTGTTTCAAACCTTACTTTAAAAAGATATTAGCAATTTATTAAGTTAAATTTGTCTATGCCTATGTAAAATTATATATTCAAGTTAAAATAAAAATGAATGGATCAGACATGGTGCCCTTCTAGTCTTATTTTTCAAATTTGCTGCAGTCCAGTAAGGCTCAGAGTTCCATCTTACTACCTTAAATAAATATCTGTCACCTGTTGGAAGTCATTCTATGTAAAGACACACTGTATATGGCAATGTTTCCAAACTTTAGGGACAATGTTACTTTTAAAAAAGAGTCAGTCTGATGCTGAGTCAAGTGAGCAGAAGCAGCATAACATTGTAGACAGTAACAGCTACATTGTGTGATGATCAGCTTTTATACATTTAGCTCTTCTCAGCAATGCCGTGATCTAGGACAATTCTGAAAGACTCATGATGGAAATTGCTATCCGCATCAAAACAAAACAAAACAAAACAAAACAAAACAAAACAAAACAAAACAAAACAAAACAAAACAAAACAAAACAAAACAAAAAAATTATGGAGTCTGAATGTAGACCAAAGTATACTATTCTCTCTCTCTCTCTCTCTCTCTCTCTCTCTCTCTCTCTCTCTCTCTCTCTCTCTCTCGTTTTTTTTTCTTTCTCGTGGTTTTGTTCTGATTCTTCTTTTATAACACGAATAATGTGGAAATATGTTTAATATGATTGGAATGTAATAGCCTAT